>NC_034594.1:91350308-91374810 GCF_900095145.1 Mus pahari
CTCTCTCTCTCTCTCTCTCTCTCTCTCTCTCTCTCTCTGTTTGTGTGTGTGTGTGTGTGTGTGTGTGTGTGTAGATATTCTTATGTTTGTGAGTAGCCATGCATGTGTTTATGCATGTCTGTAGAAGCCAGAAGACAAGTTTCATTGTCACTCCTCAGATTCTAAATGCAAAGATTTTTTTTTTTTTTGAGACATGATCTCTCTGTGACCCAGAAGAAGTAGGCATCACTGACTGGTTGGATTTGCCTGATTTGCCTCCCCAGTGCTGGAATTATTAGCATTTATAATCACATCCTGATATTTAGTGTGGGTTCTGAGAATCAATTCAGGTCCTGCCTGTATAAGGCAAGCACTTTGCTACCAAGCCATCTCTCTAGATTCTGAGTTAGGTTTTAAAACACACTTGTTGTAGAGGGGGCCAGGAGAGATGGGAGTGTAATATGAATAGTTTCTTTTCTCCTACTGATGTTAAGTTCCTTTACCACCATTTAGTGACTCAAACACTAAATTAATTTTTCTATTCAACTTACTGATTTTTCATCAACTGATAATATAATTTGCACAACAATCTTGATCTTCCATAAAGATACATGATTGGAGGTTGAGAAATAGCAATTACAGAAGAGTTAAATTATTGTTTTTAATATTATATACATCTGTCAAATGGCAAGACCCAAACTCAAACATAAGTCCATGGACACCATCTCTATTGCTCTCCTACACCAGTTCAGTCCTGTAAGGTGATGTCTAAATTCTCATGTCTATTAGGTCTATATATCTCCAAGCTCCAGGAAAGCTTTTCTGTTTTCACCGTATTTGTCATGAAAATGTTACACACAGCCTGTCCACTCAGCTTTCAGGATTGGGCTGGATTTCAGGCAGCTTGCTATCTTAGCCTTTGCAGTGTTTCCCTATCTTCTCATCAACTACTTCTCAATAATAACCGAGAATCCCTGTTAATCTTCTCTTAGACAAGTTACAATTCCTTTGGGGTACGGTATTTTCTTTCATTGTTCAAATTGTTACTTGCAGCAACCAGTTCAAAGAAACTTAAGTTCAAGTCAAAACCTTATTTTCGGTCAGGAAGCGAGAGTTGGGGAGATGGGTTAGACAGGAAAGGGTTTGCCACTCAAGCATGGAGACCTGAATTAAATCCTCAGCATCCACACAACTAAACATCTGGGATCCTGGTAGGGTCTTGAATTCCCAGCCCTGGGGAGGTGGACCCAGGTGAATCCTTGGACCTTATTGGAAATTTCCAGATGGGAGATCATCTAAATCACCAATTTTCAACCTATGGGGCAAGACCCCTTTGAAGTTTGAATGGCATGTTCACAGGGGTTGTACATGAGCATCTGAAAACACAGATATTTACATTACAATTCATAATAGTAGCAAAATTATAGTTGCAATAATAATTATTATTATATTTAATTGTTATATATTGCAATAATATTATATTAATTATTATAAATTGCAATAATAATAATTTAATTGTGGGGGATCACCATAACATGAGAAACTGTTACAGGTTAACATGAAGGTTACAGGACTATAACATGAGGGCAGTTGAGAACTACTGCTCGAAAAGAAATTCAAGCACAGATGAGCAGTACCTGGAGGTTGACATCCCTGTTAGTCCTCTGGAATCTACTCTCTCTCTCTCTCTCTCTCTCTCTCTCTCTATATATATATATATATATATATATATATATATATATGCAAATGTACATGTGCTCCTGTACATACGCACACACACACACACGAAGAAGAAGAAGAAGAAGAAGAAGAAGAAGAAGAAGAAGAAGAAGAAGAAGAAGAAGAAGAAGAAGAAGAAGAAGAAGAAGAAGAAGAAGGGGGAAGGGGGAAGGGGGAAGGAAGGGGAAGGGCAGGGGAAGAAGGAGAAGGAGAAGGAGAAAGAGGAGAAGGAAAGTGAAAGAAGCACTATTTGTGTTCACTTCCATAATATATGGCCCATGAGTTATGAACTTGACAAAGTACAGAGGAGGGTTCCTTTAGATGCCTCTGTCACCCCAAACTCTTCATGAGGAAAAAGTCATGTGAAGAAGACCAAATGCTAGATGTCAACTTCTTTCTTCTTTGGTCTTCCACTATATTTTTGAAATGAATTTTATTACAGCATTATAGAGACCTACAAAAAAAAACTACTTTGTGTTCTGGATGAAGAACAAATCTGTGAACCACATGGGCCTCAATCTATTTAGTCCTGATGCAGTAGATGTTTGATGGAAGTTTTAGGGAGGCAAATTCAGAACATCTTTGAAGAGGAATATATTAGTTGTTTTTTTCATATAGGAAAAAAAAAGGAACTTCAGAAAAGGTCTATTTGTCACACAGTCAAAGGTGCAGTCTGTCATGGCAGGGAAAGAGTGGTGGCAGGAGCTTGAGACAGCACGTCACATTGTGTCCACAGGCAGGAAGCAGAGAAAGATGAGTACGGATTCTCTGGTCACTTTTTCCTTTTTATTCCTTCTGGAACCCTAGCCCAGAAAATGGTACTTGTCACATTTAAGGTGGCCTTCCCACTTAAAATGACCTAGTCTAAACATTAGATCCTAGTAAACTATCACATTAACAATCAAGAGGAGAGATCTTGACTAATTATCATCTTCAAGTCTAGGATGGTTGTGAATATTTTTCAGGTCATTGTGTTACAAAGAGAGAGAGAGAGAGGCAAGGAGTAAAATCCTCTGATTCTAGGGACTTGGGAGTCTGAGTCGTAATTCTCCTCACTGTGTTTGGACTTAGACATTATTTGCAGATTTAGAGGCTCAGAATTAAACAACCTCACTTTACTTTATGCTATACAATTAGAGAAGCTGACCCAGGGGAGAAAACGCAAGGTAAAAGCTGCCACTGAAAATGGAGTATTTCTTCTCTTGAATGTTTTATCTCTGAGGTGCACTTTCCCTTTTCAATGTACAATTGCCAGGGCTTAGTTTATTGCCCAGTAATGACTGAGGATAATATCTGCACCATTCTTATTCATGATGAAGTTCTCCTATATTTTCTTCTCCAGAATATTCCATTGATCATGCTACCTACCCAGATTCTAGGCTCTTTTTATTGATGGGATTATTAGTTTACTAACCTCTTAATCACTTACAAACTGATTGATTCAACTTCATTACCTACGCTGTGCTTACAGGTACTTATCAAAATGCATTTTGTCTAATTCTTCTTGTACAGATGCATGTGCACATGAGTGACTGGGTATGTGGAAAACTGAAGTCCACAGTAAGGTGCTGTCCCTTAAGTGTTGTCTCTCTTGCTTTGTCCTGGAGCTCACTGATCTAGCCAGGTCAACTGGCCAGTGAGCCTTAGGAAACTACTTGTGTTTGCTTCCAAAGGGCAGAGGGATTATAATAGTGTACTTCTATCCTAAATTTATTTTTACCTCTGCTGAATATCAAACTCAGGTTTTCATAGTTGCACAGCATTTAATTGACTCATTGAACCATTTCCCCGATACTTGACAGACCTTTTTGCACTACATAGATTAATTCATATTTTATTTGAGAGGGATAAGTGTCTATCACCATCATGGTAGAGAAGCATGGTAGCAGGGAAATGTGGTGACTAAAGCACAAGGATGGGAGCTTGCATCCTAAACTGCATGCAGGAAGGAGAATAAGCAAAGTGGCAAAATGTGAAATTCTGAAAGCTCACATCATGCCCCTAGCAGCACACTTCCTCCAGCAAGCCTATATCTCCTAACCCCCCCACCCCAGCATCAACAACTAAAAATCAAGTTTTTAAGCCTATGGGATCATTCTCATTTAAACTACCATGGCAACATACTGAGAGTCAAATGAAATAAGTTGAAGTATACCTGTTAAGCTGCTAAGTGCAATGTCTAAGAGACATTAAGACATTCCCATATTTCTCCTGAAGGAATAAAGTCTGACATCTGTAGTTAATTGTTCTATGCTTCACTGATGACTTAAGAACAAGATGTACCCTGTGTTGAATGTTTTGGGGGACACATCATTATGGGAGGATGTCATTGCGTTTCACTTTTCTAGTGAGATATGAACAAATATTTATTCATCTCAGATAGAGGGCACTAATGACAGGTCCAAGAGACAGTTTCACCCAGGTCTCAGTAAGTGAACCAATGCGTATGTTGAACATATTCACACAGCACTTTGAAGGGCTATTTACTGAAACAAGACTGACACTCAAGCAGTTGTATCGTGTTGATGTTATAGCAAATCCTGAATGATAACCTCATGGAAACTGCATCCTGGAGGCTCCCTTTCAGTTGACCTTCCATATATTATATATGCTTGCATCTTCCAAGATAACTTGAAGGTGGGATGAGAAAGGAAGGAGTGATGTCTGGAATCCTTGGTAAGAGTACTGTGAACCTCTCCTCTCCCCTTCTACCAAAGAGTGTCTACAACTCCATCATCATTACCATAGGCCTGACTACCTCTATATTGTTCTGATAAATTAGTCATCATGACTATGGAGCTAGACCACTTCTACTCCAATATAACCATCCTATTATTCTCCCAAATCTAAACTATATCCTTGTGCATTATTTACTATGTGTGGTTATGTTAATTTTCAATGTATTGACTGAATACCACTCTGTGCCAGTCAGCCAAGAAAAAAGCAAAGTAAAGGCAGGTCATATATTCCTTGTCTTAGAGAAATCCATAGGATGATGGGGAAAGTGCTCCTTAGTGCTCAGTAGATCAATATGATATATTTGATATCAGAGTTAAGAGATTTGGAGCCAGAAACTGGCTCACGATTTCTAGGGAGCTGGATGGAAGGAAGGAAGGAAGGAAGGAAGGAAGGAAGGAAGGAAGGAAGGAAGGAAGGAAGGAAGGAGAGGGAGGGAAGGAGGGAGGAAGGAAGCTAAGTTGAAACAACTTTCTTATATGGAAAGGATGGAACCTTTGTGCACTTTGACTGGGAAATACAAATGCGCATAAAAGTTACTGCATAAAGACATTGGTGTGGTTGCTATAGGGGATAAAGAATGGAATGAGGTGGAATCAGATGATGGAATGTATGATGATTATGTATGTTTGTGTGTGTGTGTGTGTGTGTGTGTGTGTGTGTGTGTGTGTGTGTGTGTGTGTGAATGCACACATGAAAACTAGAGGTCAATTTAAGAGTCATTCCTCAGAAGCTGTCTACCATTATTTTGAGATTTATCTCTTACTTGGACCAGTGGTTTTTCAAGTAGGGCTAACCTGAAAATCTAATGAATCTGCCTATCTTCACCCTCCCAATGCTAGGAGTATGAACATTGATTTTTCAAGCATGCCTTCTCCTCTCATGCTAATGCTACAAGCACTTTCTTCATAAGCTTTTACTTCATTAGCCCCAAATCACTGAATTTCTTATCAGTGAGCTAATTTTATCAGTTTAAAATATTGTGATTGTGTTAGCCATAAGATCCAGTAGAATTTGAAACACACTTGTCACATCTATGCAACTCCAGTGTCTACTGAAGAAAGGAAAGCACAAACCTAGACGGATTACAGAAATAGTGTATAAGCTTTACTCTTCCCTGCATTCATGGCTAATGTAGATCCAACTTTGCTTTTGACATATTTCAATATTTTTGTGTTTGTTTTTCAGATCCTTATATTTCCTGGGTAATCCCTAGTGTTCTGGGTGAATGTTAGAATCTTCAGCAACTTTGTCCTATAAAGCTCTGTCAATTTGCTCTTGCGCAAAGTTAATTGAAAAACAAAATTGTGTTGGGGGAGTAGCTTAATCCATTATATATGTCCCATAAAGTTGTCAGTTAAAAGTGCTAAGATGTTTTAGTACATTATGAACCATATATGATATTCACATCCCAGAATATGTATCCTTAGTTTTGGCAGAATTGCTATTCTAGCCGAGTTAAAGGATCTTCTTAACTCCAACAATGGAACTGCTAATATGGGGATTGTGCACCAGACTAGTTAGTGAGGATTCCAGAGAGAGGTCTCATAGAAACTCAGACCACACTGGAGAAGAATCCATCTTCCTTCTTGATAAGTGAGGTCTCTCAGGGAGCCTTAGGCAATGGCTCAGCTGCCTGTGGTTGATTCTGTTTTGTTCTATTATGATCGACCTTGGTGATTCACTTATTGCCATATGTTCCAATGAGATCAAATAAAGTAGGAAAATGAGTGAGTATCATATAATTGAAAAAAGAGGGGGAAAGGGCTAAAAAAGATGGAGATGAAGAAGGGATATGTCTCAACTACCATTTTTAGAAGAAGCTTTTTGCTTGAAATTAAAGAAAGCCTCGACTAGGTAAATAAGTGGTTTGAGTCTGTGAACTTATGGGGAGAAGGGACATATTTTTCTATAAAATTCATTACTCATGGGTTTCTTTTAGAGTCAAATCTAACTAGTATGGAAGAGAAAATAAATTAGAAAATTAATCTTGGCTTCCAGCAACAGTATATTGAATAAGGAAAACATGGCATATAGGCTTTAATGTTTTTAGCAGTAAAGAATGCAATAAATTTTGTTGTGTTTGTTGTTATTGTTGATGTTTGGATTTTTCTAGGAAATTAGATGCAACTGGAGATAAATTTTTAATCATATCAAGCAAATTACAGAAAGAAAAAAAATCACACATTTTCTCTCATTTATGAATTTTCACTTATATATACATATAGAAGCGTGCGTGCGTGTGTGTGTGTGTGTGTGTGTGTGTGTGTCGGTGTTTATGTGATGTTGCATGCATAATTGTGATTATGGGTGGGTACATTAATGTGTTCTTATGTGAAGAACAAAGGTTATTATGTATCTTTATTTTCCTTTCTTCCCTCCTTTCCCCTTCACTCAGGGTCTTATATTAAACCTGGAGACTGGCTAGCCAATGAGATCCTCTGATCATCCTGACCTCTGGAGTGCTAGGGTTATAGACTAATACACACACAATTTTTTCTTATGGGATTTTTGTTGATCTGAGCTCAAATCCTCCTGTGTTTGTGATAAGCATTTTTACCTACTGAAACATCTATCTCCCCAGCGTACAAGGAGTAACCTTCCGAGACAGGCTGGTAGAGCACTGTGGGTGTGCAACAAAACCCAGGGTACTGTATGGCCTTGGAGAAGTGTAGAGGAGTGTAGGGTTTTTCAGGGAGGAGAAAGTGACCATCGAAGAGGAAGAAAGCATAGTTATGTGGCACGTTGAAAGGCATAATACAGTGGGAGATCCTAATGACAGACCACAGTCAGAAGTTCAAGTTTTCTCATCCAAACAAAATGGAAGCCCCCTTTATAGAGAGCTTCTGCCTGCTTCTTAATAATGTTTCCAAAGGAAGTGTGGAGTATTAGAGAGTTTTAAGTCCTGGTTATTGATTCTGCACTTGATGTGTCCTTTCATAAAACATGGTTCCTGTCAGTTTATAATCTGGAACAAACATGTCAATCTTAACTTTAAAGATCAGTATACTTTTCAGAAATCTTTTTTCCTTCCCTCCTTCCTCCCTCCCTCCCTCTCTCCCTTCCTTCTCCCCTTATTTCCTTCTTCCACCTCCTCTCTTTCTTTATTTTCATTATATGGAACCCTAGAACCTCCAGCTACTGTGTAGAACTGGATTTCACTCTATATCTCAGAGAGATTATTTATGGACTGACACTGTATTCATGAATGACTGTTGAATGGTTGGCTTGTCTTGGACATATGTTTACCTCAATTCTATGGTAGTCGGGTTAAATCTAGTTCAGGCTTAACTAGTGTTGATTACACTCTTAGCCAAATATCTCTCTAGTCTCATCATAAGAACTATTTACCAAGTTTATCACATATAGTTTTATTGTGAATTTATTTTCTACTTTCTTTCAAAAGTAGTTCTTGGGACTAGAAGGATGACTCAGACAATAGTGTTCACTATAAAAGCATGAAACCTCAGCTTGATGCCCAGTATCCAAGCAAAAAGTCAGATAGAAAACCAAAACCAAAAGAAAAGAAAAAAAGTCTAGTGTGATGTAAGCACTTGTAAGTCCAGTTCTGGACAGGTACGGAGAGACATGTCCTGGGGCTCCACCTGCCAGCATCTTCAGAATCTGTCACCTGTCACTTGCTAATTTTATCTTTCCCTAAGACAATTTACTTTCAGTTTGTTTTGGAACCACTTAGGCAAAAGTTCAGAGTGGTTGAGTTGTTATCAGGGCAGTTACTCTGTGGATTCTCATGTACGACTCTCCGGCAGCAACATCAAATCAGCTCTTTGTGATGGAGCAAAGGATGTCTGCTGCTCTGAGGCCGCTATGTTTTCATTGTTCAAAGAGGTGGTGAGTTGAGAGATGGCCTAGCAATGGTTTCCTTTCTGTCTGCTCTTGGCTGAGTCTGTTCTCTGTCTGTGGTTGGTTATTATTTTGATTGTTGTTTCTTTTCTGGTTCTGGAGAAACACCCAGGTCTCTTTACCATGAAACTCCCTAGTCTTTCCAGCCATATGCCTCTCTGAATTGACCCTTAAGGATATACAGGCTAGGGGTAACTTTCTCATAGCTTATTTAGGCACAGGATTGGCCTAAGATGTTTCAAAAAGTATAATCAGCTTGTTGTTTGTTCAGGTAGAGAATGTACAATGCTATAAAACACTCAAGAGATCACAGAAAAATACAAAGGAGAGAGCAGGGAGTACTACTCATAATGAATGATTGAAATTGGAAAATTCTAGATGTCATAGAATTATTTGGTATTTTGTGAAAAATATCATAAAAGAGGCTTACTGAAAATGGATTCAATAATGTGGCCATACATCATCTACAGAGAGTAAATACTCTAAGTATAAATAGCTTATCACTCACTTCTGCTCTGTGAAACATCTTTCTAATATTTTTAAGAAGTATGAATAAGGCTGAGGAGGTAGATTAATTTGGAAAGTACATGGCAAATAAGCATGGAAACCTGAGACTAGTCTTCCAAACTCATGTAAAATGAGTCAGCCCTTGTGATTCATACTCATTATTCAATGATGAGTCAGTGAAGACAAGATAAGGCCTGGGCAAGATGGAGAGCTCCAAGGAGATGATGCTCTGCTCACATGTGCACACACAATCATGTTCATCCATGCACACAGCTGAACCCATATATTCATGAACATCACACACACACACACACACACACACACACACACATTAAATCAAGATATAGATCTGAGGTTTCTCTAAATTTGTCATCTGTCAAGTCCTACAAAAACTGTGCAAAGTTCAGATAAATGAGCAATTTCCAAGTCGTGGGGAGGCCCAGTCTTTCGAAATAATGTAGGGAGCTCCTGGGAAATAAAGCCAACAGTTTACTGCTATGTGTAGCTCACACTCAGAACTAAATCTTCAAAATGAGCTGTTTTTCTCCCTTATCTCATTGCAGTTCTAAGTCCCGATCTGCCACAATTTACATGATACATAAGGCTAATTATTTTGCTATAATTAAGGTGTATTTTTAAAATACACCTTTATTATAATATATTCAAAGATTTCAGAATATACAATTAAAAAAGAGAAGTTTTTGCTTCACTAGTTCTTTGAAACCTCATGTATATATCCCATGTGCAAAATGTTTTCAATTTTATTCTTCGATAATTTCATGCATTTATATAATGAATTTCCATAATTTTTCATTTCTGTCTCTCATCCTCATCCTCCCCTGGTAGAGACAATCTCAGTAAGCCCCCCTTTACTTTCATGTCTCCATTTTATCAGTGGTCACTGAATTTAATTATAGTTGCTTATGCAAGTGTGAGTGAGAGGCTATTTATTAGAGTATGGACAATGTAGAAACTTGAAATTGGCCTCAGTGTTGAGAGTGGGATGATAGGGTGCTCATGTCTAAATGGGACAGTGATTCTATCCAAGGCTCAGGAAACATCACAGAAGATGATTTAGGGAAAATGTAAGTGCCAAAGAATAAGAAATATGAAGACAAAAAGATGTTGTCTGGACATGATTTAGCCATTTCACTAATGGACTCACTGGACAAGACCTATGCAATACCAGCCCCTGAAATCCTTGTAGATGAGGGAAGTAACCTGACATCCCACTCTACCATAAAGGATGATTGAAAGTTAACTATAGTTGCAGAATGAGTGTTGTTTCCATTAGTGGTGTAGTCACTGACATGTTTCCACATGTTGCCATTAACTGCTCCTATAGTTAATGGTTGGGTATGTAGAATTTCTCCAAATGTATGTATTTCATAGAAATCCAGGATTTTTAAACTTCATGCTTGGGTATTACTTAATGTGATTCAAATTAAGTATATTTATTTTCAATGTACTTCTTCCAGAAAAAAAGAGTGACAAATCATTTCCTTGGAATCCATAAGGCATCATACAAGTTAAGACATACAGCCAACTTTAATGAATGTACAGTCCTCCATATTCTGCTTTTATCATTACTTATTTTCGGTCTTCTACAGTAAGAATTTGACTTGTGGTTGACTTTTTGCTAACACATAATGCAGTAGCAAAATATCTTGAGTTCTGATTTGTATTGTTTTTATTATTTTAACACATTATTATTTTGACCAGAACAGCATCTTAGAATTATGAGAGGATGAATTGTGACTGATTGAGCAAAAACATCTGAGGAGACATTGGTCATTAAGCAGATTCCAATAGAGCCAATGCCCAGTGGAATGCTCTGGCCATTCAGAACATGTAGAGAATCACCCACTCTTTGAGAGAATAGTATAGGTGTGAGAGGGTCAACACGAATGGACAGCGGGACATGATCTGGAATCACCAAGGAGATAAGCATAAATTAAGTCAACTGAAACACAAGGACCATGCTGTGTCCCGGGGTTCTAGATTGAGAGAAGAGGGAAGAGGAAGCTGAGCATCAGCATTCACTTCTCTGCATCCAGACTGTGCTATGACCAGTTGCCTGAAGCCCTTGGCATCATGATGAATTGAAATGTGAGCCAAAAGAAAACTTTACCACAGCACCAAAGAGGTTAACTTATTCAGTGACATGAGGAGTGGTAGTCACACAGCAGAGTCTCACACAGCCAAATGGAGAGAGATTCCTTGCAACCTCCTCTTGCTGAAAAATTTCTGAAGCCTTTAATTAATTAGTCAGGGCTCAGAACAGATCACAATGCCTGCTTTTCTTCCCGATGTCATATATTTTTCCTTGTGCTTCCACAATCCATGGAAAAGTACACGAATGATTTTAGACAATTGTAGTGACTGTGTATTTAAAGAGAAGCTAGAAACAAACAGCTGTCCCTCAACAGAGGAATGGATACAGAAAATGTGATACATTTACACAATAGAATACTACTTAGCTATAAGATTATTCAAAGACTTAAATGAAATTCGCAGGCAAATGCATGTGACTTGAAAATATCCTGTGTGAGGTAACCCAGTCACAAAAGACCACACATGGTATGCACTCACTGATAAGTGGATATTAGCCCAAAAGCTCAGAATACCCAATTCACAGACCATATATAGCTCAAGAAGACTGAAGACCAAAGTGTGGATGCTTCAGAGCTTCTTAGAATAGGGAACAAAATACTCAAAGGAGGAAATATGGAGACAAAGTGTGGAGCAGAGAGTGAAGGAAAGGCCACTCAGAGACAGCCTCACCAGGGTACCCATCCCATATACAGTTGCCACACATGGATGCTGCTGTGAATGGCAGGAAGTGCTTGCTGATGAGAGCCTGATATGGCTGTCTCCTGAGAGGCTCTGGCAGAACCTGACAAATACAGAGGTGAATGGTGTTAGCCAACCATTGGACTGAGCGCAGGAGTCCCCTATGGAGAATGGAGAAGGGAGAAGGAAGTGAAAGGGCTGAGAGGGTTTGCAGCCACATGCGGTAGGAGCTACAGTGTCAACCGGCCATATCCCCCACCCAGAGCTCCGGGGGACTTGACCACAAACCAAAGAACCATGGAGGAACCCATGGCTCTGGCCTTGTATGTGGCAGAGGATGGCCTTGTTGGATATCAGTGGGAGGAGTGGCCCTTGGGCTTGAGGGTGTTCGATGCCCCAATGTAGGGGAATGCTAGGGCAGGAAGACAGGTAGGGTGGGAAAGCACCCTTATAGAGACAGAGGAAGGGGTGATGGGATATGGGGTTTCCAGAGGGGAGACCTGGAAAGGGGATAACATTTGAAATGTAAATAAAGAGAATATCCAATAAAATAACAAAGAATCTTAAAAAAAAAAAGAACAGAATTATCATCACGCACAAGGAAAAGAGCTAATCCTGTTTCCTTTGCACATCCACAGCACTGAGACTGAAAGCTGATCATGCATATATCGCATACAGATATTCTTTTTTTTTTCTAGTAACACTGTCATAGTCAGAATGCTAACTGTAATAAAACCCTAACTTAATTTTTATTATGAAAAAGAAAATCAATCCTACAAGTGTCACTTGTTAACTAGAGGATCTAAACATTCAGCCTCTTCAGGCCTCAGATCATGAATTTACTTTTAAAAATAAGGAAAGGCAGAATAGCTGTTTCTGGAGATTGCTAGCTGAATAACAAAATAATCTTTACATCTATCAGATGTGGTATGCGGTTTTGAAAAACTATGTGGTTATTTATATTATTCTTTCCTGTAATACTACAAAGTCCTAAATCAATTATAAAAGAATATATTTATTTCTATATTAAATTTATGTTTATGAAAACAATAGGTAAGTGTATTTGTGAAATAAAACATGAACACTAACAAAAAAATATCGTGCCAGCATAATAAAATTTCCTTCAACTATCAAATTCTGGGTAGAGAGATAGTTCTGAAAAATCCAAAATACCTCAAAAAAGAGCTTCTATTAACTTTGCCACGCAGTGGGTGGACCTGCTGTTGAGCTTTGAGTGTGTGACAGAGGAGACTACGGTCTCCCATAGCATCTGCCAAGGTGACCAAGGTATGATCTTAGGGAATCAGTCTTGCAATGATTGCAAATTAACAAACTGAAACTCAATCAATTGATTTGTGTGGAGAAAGCCTGTGTGAATAAGATGGGAAGGTCAGCCAGAGACCAAGCAAGGATAGTTCCTGGACTCAGGGCTTTTGCCATGCCTGGTGGTAACTACTGGGTGATGTACCAGCTTTCTGCCAGAAGGAATTGTTCTCAGTTAGTAGTATATGAAAGCATTTTCACATGTTGATGTGCTAATATTTTGAAGTTCATTCTTGAATTCACAACCTGACCATTCAATTTTGCATCCTACACACTGAGGAAAAGGGTTTTTGAAGTTTCATTTTAGATGTGAGAACAGAAATGTCCCACAGTGCAGAAGTAAAGCCTCTGTGGATACCATCAGTGTCAGTCAGAGCACAAGGAGATTAAATGACAAAGCTAATAGTTTACATGGCTCCCAGTTGTGATTCAACATTTCTTAGATGCAGATGACTCAGGTACAGCTTTCTTCACTGCTATAAATCAGGTGTATTCAGAAATGTTGTTAGTTTTTAGACATCAACTTTCTATAACCTAGAATTACTGCAAAGAGAGTTTCAATTGAGGATTTCATCAGTTTGACCTGGTGTGGAATTCTTAATTGTTAATTTTTATCAGAAAACCCAGATCACTGTGGAAAACATTATTACATGGGAAGGTAAACTGAATTACTTTTATTGCTTAAAGTTTCCATATAAAAACCATTGCTGATAATGTGAGTTAATCATCAAAATAAAAATAAAAATTTCTGTCATTTGGAAGAGCTTTTTTATACTTTGTGTGTGTGTGTGTGTGTGTGTGTGTGTGTGTGTGTGTGTGTGTGTGTGTAAAATAAATATGGGAAAAGGTAGCAAAACATAGCATCTCAGGTTTCTTCACAGTCTAGATTTTGTCTTTACTTCACTGCAGGTTTTTAAACTCTGCTTTAAAATATCTACTTGTGGCTGAA
Organism: Mus pahari; assembly: GCF_900095145.1. Taxonomy (NCBI): domain Eukaryota; kingdom Metazoa; phylum Chordata; class Mammalia; order Rodentia; family Muridae; genus Mus; species Mus pahari. The sequence continues at coordinate 91,364,179 of NC_034594.1, forward strand.
GGATAGGTCATCCAGTGACTGTCCAACCTGGGGACCCAGCCCATATACAGTTACCAAACCCAGACACTATTGTGTTTGCCAACAAGCACTTACTGACAGGAGCCTGATATCAATCTCTCCTGAGAGGCTCTGCCAGTGCCTGACAAATACAGAAGTGGATTCTCACAGCCATCCACTGGACAGTGCACAGGGTCCACAGTAGAGGAGCCAGAGAAAGGACACAAGGAGCTGAAGGGGTTTGCAGCCTCATAGGAAGAACAACAATATGAACCAACCAGTACCCCCAGAGCTCCCAGGGACCAAACTAACCAAAGAGGGACCCATGTCTCCAGCCACATATGTAGCAGAGGATAGACTTGTGGGACATCAATGGGAGGAGAGGTCTTTGGTCTTTTGAAGGCTCAATGCCCCAGTGTAGGAGAATGGCAGGACAGGGAAGCAGGAGTGAGCAAGGGGAGGGGAAGGGGATAGGGGGGTTGGAGGAGAAATGAGGAAAGGGGATAAAATTTGCAATGTAAATAAAGAAAACATCTAATAAAAATCTACTTGTGAGTACATTTGAACAAAAAGGAAAATTTATTCTCTGTGGGTATGAAACATGCATAGATGTGCTTTTTTAGTTGAAACAAAGTCTTATCATTTGAATGGATTTTAAACACAAGCTCTCAAATTGCAGATAGTACCTTGAGTATTTCTTTGTATTTTGAATAGGACTGTAGGGGTAGGGTTCAAATGGATATTTCATTTATTTATAATATAGATAAATTATTGAGAATTTTTCTCCAAATTTCATGAGCTCTGTTCTAAACCTGAAAATTTAATATTGCACATGTGTTATGTGGCAACAACTCTCCAATCCAGGATCATATCTGGATACCTACAAATAAATTGTCTTGCCTGCAGCCACAGAGTAGTTCAGGTACAAAGAGGAAAACTAAAATGTCTGTTAGACTAGTTTTGGGCATTTAATTCAGACACTGGTCACAGCAGATGAAAACATCATTTAGTCCCCTGCAAGCTGCTATTCATGTGTACCCAACATACCAAATGTCTCAAAAAGGATATCACTCATCCACATTACCCAGCTGGGAACTGTCTCAAAAACATGAAACAGTTACTTGGGAAAGCAAAACAGTGACTTACTCACTGTCCTTTCGATTCTGTGATCCTAGGAAATTCCTCAGTACTTCCAAGTCAGTTTCAACATTTGCAAATGGACATAGTTATCCACACATATCATATAGGTACATTGTGTTACACTTGTCTCTAACATACTTCTGTCTGGAAGTATGTACATAGTCAGTGGTAATTCACTTACTTTAATTAAATTTGTATTTTTATTTTTAAAGCATTGTTTTACTTATTTTTTGAAAATGTCATTCATGTATACTATGTACTTAGATAACACCTACCCCCTACACTACCTCTAGTTCTTCATGATGTTTGTATGGATTATAAGTATGCACATTTTTATTTGTGTGTGCAGGTACATGTGAACATATATCTATGTACATGTGGAAGCCAGAAGTCAGCTATAGAATTAAATATTTAATAAATAAATCCCATCAGCAGGTTCCCTAACCACCTCAATGGTTTGTGTTTCTAAATAAAAGACACACACTCAGCATTTATATTGTAATATACCTTAGACAGCACAGCAGCTGGGCCACTGCCTAACTTCCAGTACCTCGCACTGATAATTCCAAGTTACTACTTATTAAATTCTATGGTCCATCTTGACCGCTCTGGACCCAAAGGGCTGTCCAGCTGGGCTGTACTCTAGGCCTTGCTCTCCCTACCCCTTCACATTGCAGCCGTGCCTGTCTGTCCTGAACTCGTCTCATGCATGGTATCTTTCCTCTCTTTCACACTCTCTCATCATGGCAGATCTCCTTTCTCCTCCTGGCCCCAAGGCTGTTAAATTCTAAATGAACTGACTCTGTCTGTCCTCCCCAGTTCTTAGTGGTTGGCATCTTTTATTTACCAACCAGAACCAACTGGGGGCAAGTTCCCAGAAGCAATGTGCAGACAGTCCTGTAAGCAGTTTTTTGGGGAACATAATCAGCCTTCATAATATAAGCAGCTACATTTTATTAAAATATATTTTCAAAATCTTAAGGATAGAAAGGAGAAACAGCAGTAATTGTTTAAGTTATATAAAGAGTAGAGTATTAGTATAAGAAACTAGATATATGAGGATAGATTAATAAGTTTACTATTAAACATTTAATAGCCATAATCTTACATTGGTAGAAATCTTTACATATTTATGTAGAATAGAAGTCATATTTTCTTATATTGGTGAAGAATTTAAATACTGATACAGGTTTAAGGTTTTCATTGGTGTAAATATTTGCATATTGATAAAAAATTTAAAATTCATCTTGTTACTCGTAGATAGGCATTGTGCCTATGCAACTCAATTAAAAATTCAAGGCTTAGATCCAGTCATTCTAATTGCTGCTATTATAAACTGTTTAGGATGATTAAGTAGTGCAAGTTTAAGGTCAGATAGTAAGCTCATGGTAATATTAATTCCTGATTTAATTACAATAAAATGTTTTCAATATTATTCAAATAGTAAATANCTAAGAGTTGTCAAGGTTTAACAGTTCAGGTATACTATATGTAGATAGATAGTCTTCAAAAGCATCAGAGAGCCACAGAATATAGCATTAAAATCATTTGTTTATTAATAGATCTTTTGATTAGGAGACATGCCTGTTCCTGACAGTACCACCATCCCACTTCAGAGATGCTGAGCATCATTACCTCCAATTGGAGTCACTTCATTTGTGGCAAGGTTGCCACTGAGTAAGAAATACCCTAATTTCATTCTGCAGACAATTACTGTCCAAAAAAGGACACACAGGTGCAGGATAGTCAACTGCTAAGCTCTGCCAAGACAGGATAAGCTAGCCCTTCGTAATTCCTGCTTCATTTAAGGTCTGTCAGATGGTTGTGGGACAGAAGACTGAAGAAAGATGTTCTAATATTATGAGGAATATTGAGAACTGTCCAGGGAGTCAGGTGTCTCTACAAATTGTATAAGTTTTGCAAGCTATGTCTTTGTGCTTCCTACATATTGAGGTAATATTTAATTCCTTCTCAGGTTTCTGATGGACTTGAAGACTAGTTATAGTCTCATAACTGAACTTCAGTTATTTAATAATAAAGAAATGTTCTAGATTTGAAATGATGGTTTTCAGATGGTACTACAAGTTAAATTAAATATGATACAGGTATAGATTTGTAAAGTCTTTAAATTAAGATAGATGAAAAAATCCTTTTCTCAATTGCCAAATATGATGGACTGGATGTTCTAAGTGTGTGTTATACCTTACAATTTATATAATTATTATAATTATGTTCAATATATATCTGAAAGAAAGGAGCCTTTTTTCTTATTAGACAAAAAGTGGGAAATGTGGCTGCACGTATTACAAAAGCTAATTATAATCCTCAAAAAACTGCTTACATGAGTAAGCTTCTAGGAACCTACCCCCTGTTGATTCTGATTGGTAAATAAAAGATGCCAACAGCTAGTAGATGAGGACAGACAGAAGCAGGTTTATTTTTTTAGAATGTACTGGCCTTGGGACCAGCCCATTTGGGCAGACTTCTGGGTTCAGAGCAGCCAAGATAGAACACAGAATTTAGTAAGTAGTAACATGTAATTATTGGTGGGAGGTAGTGGAGGTTAGGCAGTTCCAAACTTCGTCCAATTAAAAAAGACTCTTTTCTTTCAGATATACAATGAACATAATTATAAGAATTATGTAAATTGTAAGGTATGATACACACTTATAACATCCAGTATGCTGCCTAAAGCCATAATAGAATGACTGTGTGTGTATGTGTGTGTGTGTGTTTGTGTCTTTTATTCAGGAATACAAACCACTGTGGCAGGTAGAGAATCTGCCAGCAGGATTTACTTTTTACAATATTTAATTCAAGAGTTAGCTTTTGTGTTATTTCTTAGATATTGTAAAGTACATCTCATATTTTGAGATAGGGCTTCTTATTGTCCTGGAGCTCACCAATTCAGTGCTGTTGGCTGGTCAGTAATCCCCAGAGATTTGCCTGTCTCCACTTACCGAGGCCTATGACTAAAAGTGAGTGGTATAGGGCAGGTTTGTTTTGTGTATGGTCAGAAGATCCAGATTCAGGTCTCCATGCTCACATGCCAAGCATGCTGGATTGACAGGTAGCTACACAACAACACAATACCAGGTTTAAACTTCCGAATTTTGTGCTCTGACAAGTGGTTCCATCTTTACCTTGATTCCAAAGACAGCTTTAAAAGAGGAGAAACACTGATTTTCTCTATTCTTTTTTTTTTTCTATCCAAAGAAAACTAGGGAATTCCTTATTTTCATAATTAACAAGGACAAAGTCAGAGCCATTAACCAGCAAGATCTTTGTGAAGAACAAGCAAAAAACAACCAATTAACTATGGAGACTCCTTTTAATACAACTAAAAGGGTGATAAGGAACATTCAAATCTGATTAAAACCTGATGGCAGGTGGTTCACTCAAGTCTTCTAAGTGACTTTTTAAAAGCATTTATGATGCCTGTTTTCAGGCTCAGTCCTCAGATGTAAGATCTTCTTTAATAGGAAAGTGAAGTGATGTTTAATGTCACATTAATGCTACAGTGAACACTCAGTTCCTCTAGATCATAATCGGTACTGTGATATTTGTTAACTACCTATCTATGTTCCTGCAAGCACATTTAGGGAAGATTAAAAAATCTAGTGGTGTTTGGATACAGGTCATGGGTTCTGTAATTGGTATTCCAACAGGTATTCACACAGGCCAAAATTAAAAGACCTCTGTCATGCTCTTTCCAACCCTAGCCAAACTACATCCAATCCAAGTCTCTTTGCAAAAGAGACATCTTAGCACAGAATCTCTGGATAATCTACATTTTAACCTTTTCCCCCTCCACCCTGAAATTTATGTTTTGCAGGGCAAATGATACTGGCTTGTTTTCCTTCAAAGATCACTTGCCTGTAACTCAGATAATTATCATGGATACCAACCGATCAAACTCAGAAGCTGCTTGGAGAATTGGTCCCTTGCGTTGCTATGGTGACAGTGAGTACAACACCCCTCTCCTCCCCCATTCTCTGAATTTCAGAAGCACAGATATTTTGGTCCCCTTATCACTTTCCCTTCAGTGTCCTCCTAGTCATGAAAATTACCCACAAGCCTTTTGCTTTTTCAGACCCCATTAGAACCAAACCAGCCATGTCTAAGGGTCCTCTGCTTTACAGGGCACTTCTGGAATGCCGTCTCATTTTCTACGGAAGCGTCTTACCTCCACTTTCCTACCTTCCATATGGAATTCAGCGCTGACATTTCTTTCTTCTTTAAAACCACCGCTTTATCTGGAGTTTTTCTAGAAAACCTTGGCATTAAAGACTTCTTTCGACTTGAAATGAGCTGTAAGTGCCATCCTTTATGAGTTCAATGTCAGTGGTTCACAGTACAGGGTTCTACTTTATCTGTGCCACTAGCCATCAGTACAGGTTTTCAGTGCCAAGCTAATATCACTGGTTATCAGGAAAATTATCACTGAAGCTGTCAAATCTATGGTAATGTGTTATGATTTATTATGTTCTGTCAGCCTTTCATTGTTTCAACAGGATATGTATACTGCAAATGTAGCCATGCATGTGCATACCTTTTGCAGGCTCAATTCTTTATTAAGTCATTCTTTCCTAAGCTATTTCTTAGCTGTCACTTTAAGTTGCCATACCCTAACATTACACTCTATGGGAAGTAGGGACAACTATTGTTCACCATTCCCTTCATATTCAGGATCCACTTTACCGTTATAGTCATGCTTCAGATGTCCATATTTTATGAGCCGGGAAGCTAGTTCAACTAGTAAAGGACTTTCATGTAAGCATGAGGACCTGAGTTCAGTTCCTCAGAACCCATGTAACATAGCTAGGAATGCCCATAACAGAGGAGGCACAGACAAGAAGAGAACTGCTGATCATCTAGCAGGATTAGTGAGTTCCTGGTTCAGATAGAGACTCTGTTCCAAAAAAAAAAAAACAAAAAACTACAGGATAATTAATTGACGAGGAACATCAACCTCTAGCAGGCATAACCAAGTAACACACACACACACACACACACACACACACACACACACACACACACTCATACATCCAGGTATACTCATACATGCACACATTCACACATACACATATAGAGGTACACAAATTTGCACACACACAGGCATGCACACATTCCCACACACATACACAGGTACACAAATTCGCGCACACACAGGCATGCACACACTTTCTTATCTCCCACAAACAGAAGAGTGTAACTAGTCAGTGGCAATCGATGCCTGTTCTCCCCCTCTTTCTGTAGAAGCAGTATGTGTGCTGGTTTAGATGCATAAGTTGTACCTTTGTAAGAGCCTTGCCCCTATCTGTGACATCTATGGAATAATGATCATGAAGCCCGGTGAGGACTAAAGAAATAAGGACGGGAAGACTCTCTACCTTGAGATACTGAATGTCAGCATGCTAACAAAACTACATGAAAGTACCCAAAGGAAAAAAATACAATGATGAATTCAGTCTTATGAAAAGGTAACACCAATGTTTTAATCTGTGTCAGAAACAATAACTTTAAAAATCTCTCTATAGGCTTGTATTTCTGCAAAATTATCAATGACTTCACTAAAGTTGATTTTCTGTACTTGTTCATGTTCAAATTAGACTACAAATTCTATTAGCTTATTTATCTTCTATTACACTTAGAAGATTGTTTTTTATGTTTTATTCATTTTCAAAAAGATCTTTGTTCATAAAAAACTCATAGATACTCAAAAGGTTTGGGAAGATTTTTCAACACAAAGATAAGTTTGGTAAAGCACATCATTTTTTTAGTAATAGACTTTAAACATTTTAAGAGTGTCCAAAATGTTTGAGTAACCAAAAATCCTCCCCAAAATATCTTAATGCAGAATACATCACAGGTTTCTCTCCTATTTGGTAGAAATTGAACAAAATTACCAAGAGTTTGCAATGGCTTGATTTCTTTTGACACTAATGCTGACACCTATGTTTATATACATTCAGATTACAGAGTGTAGTAGAAAAATATACCAATGACAAGGAGACAATGCTTTCTTACTCTTAAAAGCAATCGCATTCTCCTGATTTTTCCTGGGGCCAGTGGAGTAAGTGCAATTACTCAGATTAACTGTTCACCAGGATATAGTATTTACTAAGTGTTGTCACAAAATGTATTCATTTAAGGGTCACTTGCACTTTGTTAAAAATTAACAGGGACTTTCAGGTGTGTGTGTCCATGTATGTATGTATGCCTTTGGCTGTGGGGTGATATGTCATTAACATTCCCTACAATTACCAGTGAATGATGATTATAAAACAACAAGCAAGCATAGAGGGCGTGAGAGAGAGCTCAGACAGTGAAGCACTTACTCTGCAAGCAAGATAACCTGAACTTTTCACAGTTCATGTGAAAAATAAAAAAGCAGATGTGGTGTAGTTGTAGGTGATTATAACCCTAGTTTGGGGGAGATAAAGAGAGTCCTTTTAAGCCAGTGGGGAAAAAAACTGCCTCATACTATGCTGTGGGGAGGCATCCTAAGGTATGACACCACAGTTGTTCTCTAGTGTCTCCATGAATGTGCACACACATATGTACCACTGTACATATGTGTACCAGCATATCAATGAGTGGACACACACGAACACACAGTTAAGAAAACAGATGTAATGTTAAATATACTTTCCACTCTCTGTTGCTTTTCAGTCTTTACACTGAATGTTCTTCCTTCCCTGTACCCACCTGGCTCTGACTCTGCTCTTGCCACAGCTGCTTGAGCTTGTCCTTCGGCATCCCTATACCTTTGTCTGCATGGATGTTTTCCAATAGTCTAAGTGAACTGATTGACTGGATCACAGTGATATAGCTGCATGAAATACCCTTGAAAGCTAAGCAAACATTTAAACACAGATATGGGAAATTTGACAGTTCAACAAAGGAGACAAGTCCCTTTGTAGGAGATAATGGTGGAAGGCTTTGTGTGAGTATACAGCAGATGGGTCAGCGGCTAAGAGTTTCCTTTGTAGTTTCAGACTATGCACAGGATAGAAAGTGTCTCTATGTTACATTTTACTTTTTTATAGTCCAAGGTCTCCAGGTACATTAATGGTGGAAGCTCTTGTGATATTAGTGTAAAATAAAAATCTTTTATACCTAACTTGATCAGACTCTGAAAAGCATGTTGAATGCTAACCGTTCCCTAATGTGAACATAATAACCTTAATGTATATGGAGTAAAAAATCAGGCCCTTCAGTCTTTTCATTCACTAAACCCATAGTCAACATCATGCTGTATTTTCACAAGTTAATGAACAACGACTGAATGTTAATTACAGAGCAGTGTACAATTTGTACTTTGTGGCAGTGCACTATTCTCTATGTTCTATACATTCTTTAAAAATTCAAATTAGTACTAAATTTAAGAAACACAAAACTATCATATAATTGTTTAGTGTTTACTATCATCATACTATCAAATATTATTTACTAAGCACAAATAATTAGTATTCAGTTTTTTAAGGGTAAGACCTAAGTAGGGGGATGTAGTTCAGTAGTAGAGTGAAGAACTGGCATGCACAAGACTCAGAATTCACTCAGTCAACAATAATAAATATATAAACATAAAATCAGAAAACTGTAAGGCCTTATAGTTGATAAAATGATTAGTATTATTGCTGTTACTGCTACTGTAAAGGAAAAAAGCTCAAACAAGATGTCAAAACTCTCACATGTGTTAGATGTTGACACAATCACATTACTCATTGAAGAGGATAGACGATTTTTTTAAATGTTTTTATTTATTTAAATTCCAAATGTTGCCACACTTTCCAGTCCCCACTCCAAGAGTTCATTGACCACTTCCCCTTCCCTTTTGCCTCTGAGAGGGTGCTCTTGCACTCTCTCCCCAACCCATCTAACCCTACCTAACCCCCTACCCAACCACACAAAGCCCCTTTTCCAGAGGTATCAAGTCTCTACAGGATTAGATCCATCCTTTCACACTGAGGCCAGATAAGGCAGTCCTCTGCTACATATGTGCTGGGGTCATGGACCAGCCCATGTGTGCTCTTTGGTTAATGGCTTAGTCTCTGGTAGCTCCCAGGGGTCCATCGTCGTTAATTATATTGGTCTTTCTATGGACTTGCCATCCCATTCAGCTCCTTCAATAGTTCCCCTAACTCTTCCACGAGAGTCCAGACCTCAGACAATGGTTGACTGGACATATCTGCATCTGTCTCAGTCAGCTGCTGGTAGAGCCTCACAGAGGATGCTAGGATACTGTCTGCAAGCATAACATGGCATCAGTAATAGTGTTCGTGTTTGGTACCCACCCATGGGATGGATCACAAGGTGGGCCAGCTACTGACTAGCCTTTCCTTCAATCTCTACTCCATTTTTGTCCTTGCAATTCTTTTAGACAGGAAAAATTCTGGATCAAAATTTTGAAGGTAGGTTGGCAACCCCATCCCACCATTGGAAGCCACAACAGGTAGTCCCTTAAGGTTCTATCTCTCTGCTGTTTGGCATTTTGTCTAAGGTCATCCCCATTGAATCCTGGAAGCCTCTCACATTCTAGGTCTCTGAGACATTCCAGACATTCCTCCACCCTATTCCCACTCTCTGAAGCTGAGTATTTCCATTCATGGTTCTGGCCATCTGAGCTCCCCTCATGTCTTCCCTTATATCTGATCCTGCCTGCCTAATCCCCTTGCCTTCCACTCTCTTACCCAGATCTCTCCCTTAAGGATGTACTTTTTATGCTAAAGAGTTCATAGCAAGAAACCCTGCATACCAGTTTCTTGAAAAGGAATTGACCTTTAACAATTTAGTGAGTCAGAATTGATATAGTCCCATTTCCAAAGTACTCCTCTTAGTTATTCAAAAACACTTCCCAAGCTCATATATCTAAATTGTTAGAGACAAGAAGTTTTCCAGAAGACTTCCAATTCACTTCATTCTGAGTGCCTTCTAACTAAAACAAATCTCAATTTCACTACCTTGAGTTTAGTGTTTGAAGTCTATGAAAAAGAAGACAGCTGCTATGTACTCAGGGTTGAGTCAATGTGTCCTTTATTGGGTTGGGGTAGGGGGGTTAGTACTTCACATAATAAACTGACACTGGCTATGAAGAGAGAAATAGATAATTAGGCATGACCTAATAGAGACAAGTCTCTCTGTCTCTCTATCTCTGTTTCTCTCTCTCTCTCTCTCTCTCTCTCTCTCTCTCCCTCTCCCTTTCCACTTGATTTTAGTGTGTGTGTGTGTGTATGTGTGTGTGTGTGTGTGTGTGTGTGTATGTGTGTGTAAGCCAAATGATTCTGTTTTGTACCATTCTTAGAAATGCAACCTACCACCGGGTGTGGTGGTGCACACCTTTAATCCCAGCACTCTGGAGGCAGAGGCAGGCAGATTTCTGAGTTCAAGGCCAGCCTGGTCTACAGAGTGAGTTCCAGGTTAGCCAGGGCTATACAGAGAAACCCTGTCTCGAAAAACCAAAAAAAAGAAGAAGAAGAAGAAGAAGAAGAA
>NC_034594.1:91374856-91380551 GCF_900095145.1 Mus pahari
TTATCAGTTGCTTCTCAGTGTGCCCTTGGGATCATGAGTCCCTCCCATTTGAGGGAACTTGTTCCAGTCCAGTCCAAGTATCAAAAAATGCTGGTTTTTTTTTGTTTATTTGCTTGCTTGCTTTTTGTCATGATTGCAATAATCATATCATATCCAGAATATATTATTTGATTGCAATCTTATCTTCCCCAAACTCTTACGTTATTCCTTGATTCTGTTCCAAGGTATTTTCTGGATCTAGGAAAGGGATAATAGGGATGAGCATTATGCAGTCACTNTGCAGTTGGAAGATGGGTCTTTGTATTAAGGAGTACACACTGCAAAGAGAAGCTACTCTATACAGACTAGGAAGTGTGATGTTCATATAAACACAAATATATAGAAGGTTGCCATCATATAGAAGATTGCCCACTTATGACCAAAAAAAAAAAAAAAAAAAGAAAAAGAAATGCCACCTACCTTCTGTGAGAGGGAATCTCTCATCAGTCAAGCCAGCCTGGCTGCAAGTGTGCTTCAGAGATCCTCCTGTGTCTACCTCCCCAGTGCTGGGACTGTAAAGGTGTGCCCCATGCCTGGCCATTTCATATCTATTTTATGGAGGCAAATGCTTTACTGATTAAGACATCCACCTATGAGTGCCAGCATGATATCATCAAAATAGCCTGGATTGTTGAACTTAAAGTATATGTAAACTTCTGGTCCCTCGGGTACCACTTTGTACATTTTTAATTATTCGTTATTTACTTAAGCACCACGTAATTGATAGCTCTCAGATGTCAGTGTGATGTATTTGGCTATAATCCCTATAGAGCTCATCTTAACTGGCACATATAATGAGAATTCACTGATTATGATTACATCATTGCATGCAGACATGGGGCTCACTTGACCTCTGGATAAATTCTTCCATAAAGTGACTTGGGGCATATTTTCTCCTTCTTCTCACACTCTGAACATCTCCTTTAGCCTAAAACTAGCTTTCTTCCTGAAGTGAAATTCTGTCTCCAACTTTTATGCCAAGCATCCTCCTGACATGAAGCTCAACTGAGTGACTATGACAACGGAAGGAAAAACATACCTGATTTATGCCAATGCCACACCTACCAGAGAAGTCACTAGATCCCAGTAGGACCTTAGAGAAAAGTATAAAGAAATACTTTTCTACCCCAGCTCTGGGTGTTATAAGAAATGGATCATAGTGAAGAATCAATTATTATCTTCTAAAGCACCAACTTACACTGTTTGTGTCAAAATGTATAATAAATACACACACACACACACACACACACACGTATCTATATATGTGTGTGTGTGTGTGTGTGTGTGTGTGTGTGTGTGTGTGTGTGTGTGTGTGTTTCCTGGGCTAGTAAGATGTCTCAGTTTATAAAGTCACTTGACACCAAACCTGATGACCTAAGTTAAATCCTGAGAACATATTGGGAAACCCTGAAGCTAAGGTCAAAATTTGATCTTACCAGAAAGCCCTGAGCTCAGTACAAAGGGTCGACTCCCTTTGTCAGTTAGGTTTCTTCTTTTCCTTTGGGGAATCCCAGATGCCACATCTCCTACATGCAGATTGTCATTTAGTCCTTAGGAAATTACAGGCCCAAAGTATTATACAAGTATCATTCATCCTGAATAAAATTGATCTGCTTCTCTGAAGCTGGTCAGTAGTGTTACCATTTTGATTAGTACTTGCAGGGCTTCTGAACTCCACACCAGCTTCCCATGCTCCATTTGCCCTTGTGGACAGGTACAGGCGATGATCCTCAGGGGTATGGAGGGGCACCAACCCACGGGGTTAAAGGAGAAAACTGCTAATATTTTAATAAAATAAAAAAGCACATTGTAGATTACTGTACAGAATAATATTATCTCAAGTGGTCTCTGAAACCCATCCCAGTGTGACTTAAATAACAATGACGTCAGAATTTTTCCACATCTCAGTAGAAAAAGAACTTCAGATATGTATGATCATATGTGTATATACATTGTATTTACATAAATATAACAAACATGTTTTGAAGTGATTGATTTCTATCTGAAAACTCATGTGTCTTACTAAAAATATTACCAAGATGTTAATTTGAAGGTAAGATATTCAAAAATTCAGAGCAGCATAAAAGTTAAAATTACTAATAATTAAATCTCACTGTACTGATGACGGATTATTTAATCACCACAATGAGTATGAAAGGTATACAACCATCCACAGGGACAAGGATCAGAAGTGGCTAGACACGGGATCAACACAATTTCTCTACTCCTTCAACAATTTCCTTTCCTTGCTTTTATCACTAAAGTCAAGAATTTTAGGTCAAATAAGACAAAATTGATTCCTTCCAGATCTGAGGTCTGGGTTCTTCAGGGATTTCCAGCAATATTGTACCAGACAGTGTTTGTGAAATACAAGAATCAAAGCAGATATTGGCTTATCACCAGAGCATGTCTCTGAAGAAGTCAAGCAATGTTTATTGAATTCATATGTCTTATTTGACAAATGAGTTTGTAGATCAGAGAAGTTAACTGGTCATATTAATCTTGCAACCTAAACTCTTAAATGGAGTCTTTTCTTTTTTTTCCAGTTATTTTTATTAGATATTTTCTTCATTTACATTTTAAATGCTATCCCAAAAGTCCCCTATACCCTCCTCCCGCCCTGCTCCCCTACCCACCCACTCCCACTTCTTGGCCCTGGTGTTCTCCCATACTGGGGTATATAGAGTTTGCAAGTCCAAGGGGCTTCTATTCCCAATGATGGTCGACTAGGCCATCTTCTGTTACATATGCAGCTAGAGACACAAGAGCTAAGGATACTGGTTAGTTCATATTGTTGTTCCACCTATAGGGTTGCAGACCCCTTCAGCTCCTTGGGTACTTTCTCTAGCTCCTCCATTGGGGGCCCTGTGTTCAATCCAATAGATGACTGTGAGCATGATGGACCATCCAGAGACTACCTCACCCGGGATCCATCCCATAATCAGCCACCAAACGCAGACACTATTGCACATGTCAGCAAGATTTTGCTGAAAGTACCCTGATATAGCTGTCTCATGTGAGGTTATGCCAGTGCCTGGCAGATACAGAAATGGAGTCTTTTCATACATTAAATCATACATTGCCTTCTTCAGCTGTGCATTGGACAATAAGTTTATCAGCACACAGTTGTCCTCATCAGTGCCCTAGGCTAGAAGTTGACGGTAAAAAAAAAAAAAAAAAAAAAAAAAAAAAAAAAGCCTCTTCATGAAGCCTTGAGATTAACAATGAGAAGAACAGTATAGAATAGGTGATGAATGATTCCTTCTGGGGTGCAGTGATATACTCCTAGTGTAGAGGAAAGGAAGAACATTGCAAAGGCCTTCCCTAGACTTTTCCTCACCATGAAATGCTTGACAGTCATTCCACTGAGATATCTACAGACTTTCTTTGACAGTCTTCCCAAAAGAGAGTAGCAAGCTCAATTTGTTTCATTCATTTCTGAACACCCTGTGAACTAGGTCTAGCTTAGTGAATACCAACCAAAGGTCCCTTGAATAATAAAGGAGCAAAGCATGAAGAAAGGTCCCTGTGAGACACTTACATTAAAAAGTTAATGATAGTGTGATAGTATGACTGGGTCCTGATTTCCTGTCCAGTCCTATGAGTATGTGATTGCCCCCGCGGCCTGCCGCGTAGGCATTTGGTACCATTTATTTGGTCATATATCTTATGATGATTTAATTATGTGTCCAGTATCTCTATTATATATTCTAGCCATGATGGCTATATACATAAACTATATGAAGTTTAAGATTGGTGGCGTTGGTTAAAAAATAAGCTCCAGGCCAGGTGTGGTGGCGCATGCCTTTAATCCCAGCACTCAGGAAGCAGAGGCAGACAGATTTCTGAGTTTGAGGCAAGCCTGGTCTACAAAGTGAGTTCCAGGACAGCCAGGGCTATACAGAGAAACCTTGTCTTGAAAAAAAAAAGCTCTACAACATATTACCAGGATTTAAATCTTAGTTCTTCTAGATAATGTCACAACCTGCTTATGCCTGGGCTCAGTTACCACACTAATGAAATACTTTAACAAGTTTGTACTGAGGCTCAACTGAATTCTGTGATAGAAAAATGCTTTGCAGTGAGTCTGACTTGTGTGATACATTGAGTAATTATCAATGTTACTGCTATTATTAGTTCACTGATAACCCTTCACGTCCAGGAAGAACAATTTAAATATTATTGGCCTTTGAGAGTTACTTGAATAGATATAAATGGTGATAAAATCATTTTAAAAGGTTTTAGAAGGATCCTAGTACCGAGGTTTTAAAATAAATAGCAGGTGAAAAAAAACAAAAAACAAAAAAAAAACAAAACAAACAAACAAAAAAAACAAAAAAAACCCAGCACAGCATCTGTCCCTTCTGAGGAGTACAGTCTTGGTTTTTCCAGAGCTCTGTGTATACAAACACAGGTCAGGGACTGGGTTTGTGGTAAGTGTTTCTACAGATTGCAAGTCCCCGAGTTTGCTATACCTAATCACAGTGCTAGCAACTACTTCTGTAAGAAGTAAAAATTCCTCTGCAGCAATAGTTTTCAACCTCCCTAATGCTGTGACACTTTAATACATTTACTCATGTTATGATGACCCCTAACCACTGAATTATTTTACTTGCTCCATTATAACTGTAATTCTGCTACTATTATGAATCATAATGTAAGGAAAACTAATTTGTGACCCCTGTCAAAGGTTCACTCTACTCCAAAAAGGCTTTGACCCACAGGTTGAGAACCACTGTTCTACAGCTTACTGACTAGTTGGAGAGAGAGACAATAGTCAAATCATATGGTACAGGGTATTCATGGTATAGCCAAGATCGTACAGACAAGAAGCCCATCTTCGTGGCAGAATGGGTCAGGCAGAGCAGAGCGGCAATTGTCCTACAGTGGTATGCTTTCTGATGGAAAACTAACACCTTTAGGACTCAGTATTTAGGAAGGATATTAACCAAATATTTAGTATCTCTTCCCCAAATTCCCATGAATCTTTGCTCTGCATACATAAAGAGATATACATATGAATCTCTCAATAAATGTTTGATTTTGAGATTAGCAGATTTTCAAAATGGAACTAGTAAACTAGATAAAAATAGAAATTGAGGCTAGAGAGTTGGTTCAGGGGCTAACAGCACTTGCTGTTCTTACAGTGGACCTGTGTTCAGTTCCCAGAACCAACATGATGATTACTGCCATCTACATGATAATACTATCATTCTCTTTTTGCTTCTGTAAATAACAGACATGCATGTAGTATACACAGATACATATAGGTAAATGACTTATACACCTAAATCAAAATAAATAATATTTAAATCAATTAAAACAGAAACCAAGGCATGGATAATGGCTTAGTTGTCAAGTGATTCCTTTATAAGCATGAAGACATGAGTTAAACCATCAGTGTACACACTGAAAACTCAAGTGTGATGGCATGTGCTTGTAATACCCCTATTGAGAGAAGGAGATATAGTAATCCATAGACCTGGCTGGGTCACCCAGTCTATCCTCATCTGTAAGCCCCAGGGCAATGAGAGACTCTACTTCAATAAAATAGAATGGATGGTACCTGAGTAACAACATCTGAGGTTAAGCTCTAGCCTCCATATGCACTCATATATATATATATATATATATATATATATATATATATATATAT
>NC_034594.1:91380593-91393093 GCF_900095145.1 Mus pahari
ACACACACACACACATACACACTCACTCACACAAACACACATGGATCCACACATTCATATACACAGAAAGAAAAAGAAAGAAAAAGTCAAAAATAAAAATGATTCCAGGATGCCCATGTTTTTCTTTTCATTGTTTATCATGCAGTCTGTTACTTCCAATCCTAATCTTTCAATTCATGGTTTTGTAAACTAAAAATACATTTACCTGCCTTGGGAAATCACATTATAAAAATGATACAATAATCACTTATAAGCACCTATTTTATTCCAGGGACAGTTTGAAGAATTTCATCAAGATCAGCATGCAGATAACCTCATAATTATGTATAATTTTATTTCTGCTTAGCAGATAAGAAAACTGAAGTATGCTCTAAGAACCTCTTCAGAAAAGGTTGACTCTGTAGTGAATGCTGTCAACCCCTTGTTTGTTATCGTTATTGTTTGTAGGCACCAACTTACTGCTTATCTTTAAGGCCAGAAATCACAGGACAACAAAACTGTCTGTCTTCAGTTACCTGGAGCTTGTATGATGGAGTTTCCTTTATAAGAAAAAAATTTCAGATAAGGTTTAGAGATTTGGGAGACATGGTCTCAGGTAATATTTGAGCTTGGAGATCTCTGATGTGGCAGTCAAATACAAATCCATAACAAAAGAAGAAAATCCATAAAGTGCTATGAAGTCCAGGTTTGAAGTTATTCAGTAGTCCACCTTTTCCTCAGCCTCAGTTTATAATTAACTGCTCTCATTCACGGTGCTTAAAAAAATCCTTTTATGACACTAGGTAATTTTGGGGTTATGGGGTAGAGGCAGGGTGGGAGTTTTGACTGTGCTTACCCCACACCAGCGCTGGGTGGGTGTTGGGCTATGTGGGACACTGCTCCGGAGGTCAGGGAGTACAGTCTGAGGTCTTGGGGACTGCTAAAGCAGTCTCCGGGGGTCCCTGGTCCTGTGCACAGGCCACCGGCAGTCAGGTTCTCAGACTTATGGGCACTTGGGTGACCCTGGGAGCTGTGAAAGTGTTGAGAACAGAAGGGGGACTGTGGACTGGATCTAGCCCAGGGCCAAAGTGAAAAAGTGGGGAGAGCTCCAGCTGGGTCTGAGAGAGGAGAGTTGTTAACTTGTTCAGCAGGTGGCTTGGCTTGGTGGAGGCAGTGGCTGGGAATGCTGAGAGGCCTCCTATAGGGGATTAGAATGGCTGTTTAGGTGTAGACCTGCTCCATTGCTTCTCGTGCCTGATCCCGAAGAAAAGAGGTAATCCATGGTTTTAAGGCATTTATTGTTGTGGCAGAGCGTGGCAATGAGTAAAACCGTACCTCAATTTCTCATGGTGGGCCTGAGGTTAAATACCTTTTGCAGGAAGGAGTGTCTTGGAAGGGAAGGTTACTGGCTAAGCCTCCAGACCTTTAGGTACCTCACTAAAATGGAGATCTGTCTATAGGCTATGTTACCTGTGGTCACATCCTGTACCTATGGAGGGGATTGTGGTATTGCTCTTACATGACTGATGGCCACAAACCAAGGCTGGCCTCGAACTCAGAAATCCACCACTGCCTGGCTTCCCTGAGTTGTTCTAATGGTGGAAATGAGAACAGCTATTCTTTGTGCTTTACATAAAGTCACTTCTAACTCTCTCTATATGGCTACTACCACCACTGCTATTACCATAAAGACTATTACTGTCACCACCAGCACCATCTCAACTACCATCTTTACCTGTTTTGCTAGAACCATGAAGATAGTCACTGTGATTTTTAACACTACAACTATTACTGCCACCATCTGCACCATTAACATCACTACTACCCCCATTACCATCCATTCCCACTGGTATTTTATTGGTCACTTATCTTATTGTTCAAACAATATACCTGACAAGAACAACTTAAGTACAGAAGGGTTTATTATTCTGACTCAGAGATTCAGGGTACAGTTCACCACAATGGGGAAGACATGACGATAAGAGCTTGAGGTAGCAAGCTACCTTGCATGCTGTGTCAGGGAACAGAAGGTGATGAATGCTACTGCTGAAACACTTTCCTTTTCATATTTACTTCAGGAGCCAAGCCTATAGAATGGCATTGCTCACGTTTAGGTCATCTTCTCACCTCAGTTTTACCCAATCTAGATAAACCCAAGCTAAATATCATGGCAGATGGTACCGTTATTCTAACACTATGTCTCCTCTCTAAAGGTTAGAAATGATTAATGCATCCCATGGGTATAGCAAGATACAGGTAAAACCTGGGTAGACCAAGTAAATCGAGAGCTTCAGCAGAGCTTCAGACAGGCCCAGATGCCCCGGTACCTGCTGTATTGATGGATTAGGAACAGCTGAAGTGGGGGTGGGGGTGCATAAAGCACATGCACTCTTAGACTTTAGGGTTTGATACTTCTGGTGGTGATTCAGGGCTAGAGTTCAGAAATGCCCTCTGTATGTTGACGGAGATATATAATCCCTTCCTGTAAACATTCGGAATATGTTTGTGCCTGCAACACACTGACAATGGCCTTCATCCTTCTTTCTTGTTTGGCTGCAGCCCCTTCTGAGGTCACATTTGCCATTGATGTTGGAAACGGCCCCATCGAGCTCCTCGTCCAGTCTCCTTATCCTCTGAATGACAATCAATGGCATTACATCCGAGCTGAGACAAACCTCAAGGAGACCTCTCTGCAGGTGGACAACCTTCCACAGAGTATGAGGGAGGCCTCAGAGGAAGGCCATTTCCGACTTCAGTTGAATAGCCAGTTGTTTGTAGGTAGGAGACATCATAGATCATACCTTATGCTAAGTACCTACAAGATTGCTTTGTGCTCTAGCTGAAGGGTAATTCCTTAGTAATTTATGACTAGGAAACAAATAAAATATGGTGTTATTTTTCACCACAAGTTTAATTTTATAAAATGTTTTATTCTAGATTTATGGTCATTGCAGTAAATTTGTGGAACTCTTTTACAAATTTAGGGCTCCTCTCAGACAATCTTGGTACCATTTCTCATTGTATTTATTGTTTTCAAATATCTGTAAAATTTTATGTTTTGGATCATATGTTTACACAGCAGGCATATAGATGTGTGTTTAGGTGTCATCTAGTGCATTTGTTTATATATATATATATATATATATATATATATATATATATATATATATATATATATATATATATATATATATATATATATATATAACAAATTTGTTTATATATACATATATAAATATATATGTGTATATACATATATACATATATATATATGGATTTGTACCTGGATATATGTTATGGTGATGATATAGATCCTCTTAAAATTATCCAACTTTTATGCTAGTCCATACATTCCTTAAAGCTGTAAAAAATAAATTACAGACAGGTAAAAATACAACTTGATTTCACTGTGCAAGGTAGTACATAATGCTTTATGTTATCATGCTCTGTCTTCATCTGGATGGGGCATGAGCTTCTTGTCTGGGGAAAATCATTGAATTCTTTATGTCTTTACATTGAGAAGACATTTTTACCATAGAAATCACCAGAGCCACCCTTTCTCCATTTATAAGCTGGTTGACTAAGCCACACACACAAGAAAATGTGCAATAGATTTTGCATTTACCACCTCTGCAAGGAGAAAACCTGACACTAACAAGATATATGGAGAATCATTGAAATCCACAAAGGAAAGTGACTGCAGAAGAAGAGAAACAGAGCCAAGTGTTAGACTCCATAAATTCTCCCTTCTTTCTTGTATATAGACCTCAGAAAAGAAAAAATGAGCCTTTTTTTTTGTGTGATCAACTTGTATGTCCCATTGATTTATCCTGTGATTAAAGGCAACTCAGTAATGGAAATTGAAACAGAGAAGACAGTCCATGTGAGGTTTGGCCTCTTGGATTGCATTCTTATCAGAATTGGAAACAATCTAAAGTTTGCTCATTATTTTTGAGTAAGGGACTACTTTTGTCCCTCAGGGATGTTCTTTTTTCGGACTCATGCAGTAAACTTCAAATATGTATTTACTAGTCTGGTAACCAGGTGTCTTAATTACTTTTTTGTTGCCATGATAAGATACCGTGATCAATAAAATCCTTAATTTGTGCCCATGATTGTGAAGGGCTAGAGTCCATGAGCAGCATGGTAGGAAACATGGCAACAGCAAGGTACACATGCTGCCAAAGCATTAGTCAAGAACTTGTATCTTAGTACAGAAGCATGAGGCAGAGGGAGTTAACTCACTTTTAGAACTTCAGAGCCCATCTGAAGTGACATACTTTCTTGGAAAAGATCACACCTCCTAATTCTTCCCAAACAGTTCCAGCAATAAAGGGTGTGGAGCGACTATGCAAATTGAAGCTTAAGGAAACTATTGTCACTCAAACCACCATACCTGTAATAGGCTAAGGAAGGTGCATTTCTGACCATCATGTCTTTTCTAACCCTCTACACTGCTCATTATTTTTCATGTCATCTATTACTCTATTGTCCTTTCAACTTACAGATCCCTATTTCGTGTGTGTGTGTGTGTGTGTGTGTGTGTGTGTGTGTGTGTGTGTATGTGTGTGTGTATGGGTGTGTGTGTGCATACGGGTGTGTGCATGTTTGTGTATGTGCATGCACATGTGAGTGCATGTGATCATGTACACTACACTGCATATAGAGGTCTGCAAACAGTACTTGGACATCTCCAACTTCTTTAAAACAATGTTTCCCATCAACTTTATCATGTACACTAGGCTACCTAGCCTGTGGGCTTCCAGAGATCTACCTGTCTCTACCTCACATCTTACATCACTGATATTGTAAGCATGCACCAAATAGTCTAGGTTTTTCATTGGTTCTGAGGGTTAAACTCTGATCTTAATGCTGGCAAGGCAAGCAATTTTCTGACTGACCTATCTTCCCAGTCCCCATTTATGACTTTATTTTCCCTGTTTACTTCTTGTCTAAGACAGTGAACTGGATATGCTGATCCTATCCATATTGATAAGCACACATACAGATCTAGTTACTTTCTAGACTAGCGGTCTGTCAGCCTAGTGCTTCATGTTGTACCTTAAAATTATATTTGGTACTACTTCATAACTGTAATTTCGCCACTGTTATGAATAGTAATGGAAATATCTGATATACAGGTTATCTGTTATGTGAAACTGTGAAAGGTTGGTTTACCTCAAAAGGGGTTATGACCCTCCGATTCAGAATCGCTGGTGTAAACTAAAATTTAATAGAGTTGTAGCATAAGTTGTTAAGGAAGACTGAGACTCAATTAAGACAGCAGACAAACACAGAAAAGTATTGATTAGTGGCTTTTGCCCTCAGATTTTCTCCTGCTCCTCCTCTCCTCCTCTCTTTTTCCCTCCCTCCTCCTCTTCCTTTTTTCTCCATTAGTACATTTTGCAGAACTCAAGGATTTCTCTGCACTCTCAATTCAGCTATGAGATGACCTTAAGTTCAAGGGTTGGACAATAATTGCCTATTTTCTAAAGCCAGAATGGGCCTCTGCTTCTTCTGGGATCTCCTAGAATTCTCAGCACTGCACACATACAGGTTAATGGAATTTAGCTGTGCTTGTTCCGTCTTAACAAGCATACTCTCTTATATCAATGAAGAGCTGGGTTTTCTGTGTGACCCAAACAATGCAAAAGTTTCAATCTGCTCAATGCTTGACAGAGTGTATTGAAGCCTCTTCTGACCCCCTCCAGATGTTTTCAGAGTTGAGAGTCAGATTACAGCCCATGTCTGAACATAAGTTTGAAAATTTGCTAAATGGAATTTTATTTGTAAACTCTAGGAGCAAAAAGCAGATAATGCATAATGCTCCTACTGATTCTTAACAGTAGGTGAAGACTCAAGAGAAGGCTAAGAAGACAGCAGTAACTGAACACAAACTGTTTTTTCTGTGCTGTGCAGTCAGCTTTACTATAAACACATGGAATAATAGATGGAATAGTTTAAACTTAAATGATTCAATTGTCAATATGGCTAACCAGTGCATGACAGGGAGTTGAACACCAACACCCATCTTTTCCTCTTCTAGTTCCTAGTCTTGTACTGTATAAGCAAATGGGAATATGTTGCAATTTTCTCACTGTGGTAGACCTAACATCTTTCTTTCAAAGCTGTGTTTCCCTCTCAGTCTCTCTCATTCTCATGATAATTTTTCTTTGAAACATGTCTCATGTATCCCAAGCTGGCCTTGATCATCCTATGTAGCCAAATATGACCTTTGAATTCTGATTCTCCTGACCTCACATCCTGAGTGATGAGATTATTGATGTGCATTGTGATGAATAGTTTATTCAATGGTACAAGGGGTTGAACTCAGGGCTTCTTGCATGCTAGGCAAGCAGTCTACCAACTGAATCAAGTCCCTGGCCTGACTTTCAGGTGTTTTGTTTTGTTGTTTTGATTTGTTTTGTTTTTTTGTTTCTTTGTGTTTTTTGTTGGTTTGTTTTTTTGTTTGTTTGTCTTTCTTAACAACTTTCTGTCTTTTACTGGAAACTTGAAGAAAAGTTCTGCTGAGCTGATAGTAGCACTACGGCTTAGTGTTACCACAAAGAGTTACTCTCATGGAATACACAGGTCCAGGTCGACAGATGGAGGCTGAGATGAAATTGCCCTTTGGATAAACTCTCTTTGAAGAATAATAGCCTCAAGATCACAAAAGACTTATAGGTCCATAAATGTGAGTGAGGAGCTCTTAGGTACAATGAAAAAGGGAAGCATTTTGTCACTACAGATTTCCAAGGAGATAGGGATAAGTCCTACACCAAATGCCCTACTCTACATGCTAGACATCATCAGCATCTAACTTGAACTTAAGCCTCTAAGGTCTTGGCAATAATGACAGGACATCCCTTGTTTGTAGCTACAAAGGAAAGAGGAAGAGCTGTGACTACAGTAGCCTTACTCATCCTGTCTAGGGTGAGAGCCCTTAGAAGGATTTAGCCTGATTTCTGGGAGAGGGAGCAAGAAGAGTTTCTGTGATCTATGAGCTACACCTATCTATTGCAGCTATGACACTTTTCATGTTTTTCCTCTTATTTTTCACCATTAGGAGGAACATCATCAAGACAGAAAGGCTTTCTTGGATGCATCCGTTCTTTACTCTTGAATGGGCATAAAGTAGACCTGGAAGAGAGGGCAAAGGTCACGTCTGGAGTCAGACCTGGTTGTCCAGGTCACTGCAGCAGCTATGGAAGCAATTGCCACAATGGGGGCAAGTGTGTGGAGAAACATAGTGGTTATTCCTGTGACTGTACCAACTCACCATATGAAGGACCTTTCTGCAGGAAAGGTATGGTAGGCATACATGCCACTACTGTGTGTGGTCCTATAGCATACAGATACCATGGCCAATGATCCTGTGCCCTTAGGCAGTCCAGACTGCAAGTAATGCTCTACTACCCATGTGCCATATTTAAACCAATGGTAACCTATATCTGCAGGCAATCTACACCATTTCTCCTACTTGTAGCAATGTAGTATTGACATGTCATTATCAAACCAACCTTTTCCATGCCCTAGAGCAGTGACCATGCTTTGTGCTTTTAGAAAGTTTTCCTGTGTTTAGTTTTTGCTTAGCTCATCAACATAATCATATCCATACATTGGTCTTATATGCTTACTGGCTTAGTTGGTACGGTTGTGCTCAGTAATAATTGAAAATGGCCACATCAACCAGGCTGAAGTATCAGATGAAGACTAACAGTGAGTCATCTACTTGTGTTTAATGACATACTAAAATTTCTTGTTCTAGTACATGAATTAGAAAATGTATCAAAGGACCAAAATAATTGAGTACAAAATAAAGTGTAGAAACACTTAAGTCGTCTTTGAATAAATATGTACCAATGAGAAAAATAAAATAAAAGGTTTGTCTAATATAACCTTCCTAAAATGTTTAACATTTCCTTTATTCACAAAAGTGAAGTATGCTGAACATCCAATGTAAACAATATTCAATAATAGTATTCAATAATAAAATGAAATAGTTTAACTGCTACAGAACTCAGCAATTCCACATGACTCTTACCAATTCATTAAGACACAGTCCTTTTTGGGATGTGTGTGTGTGTGTGTTTATGTGTGTGTGCATTTGTGTGTGTGTATGCACACACATATTCCTGTGTATGAGGAATAAGCATCTGCATATAGTACATAGAAGAAATGGACATACATTACTCTGGTAGCATCTACTGTGTATTTTGAGTCAGTGTCTCACTTTTCTAGACTCTCCAGTGGACTAGTCTGGTTAGCCAGCAAGCTACAGAGATGTGGGAGACTCTACCGCCCTAGCATAAACATATCAGCTACCACTATACAAGTTATTTTTTTAACATAGGTTTTGGTGATCATACTTTAAGCACTTCAACAACATAGCCTTCTCTTAAGGCTTAAAAGACATTTTTCAAGCTCCTCTACCAAGCAGTAGTTTATTTAGTCTAACTTAATCTCAAAGTTAGAGAAAATAAAAGTGCCCAGTGTTTCCCTTGAAGGATCCTGTATTTTTTTAATTGGGTATTTTATTTATTTATATTTCAAATGTTATTCCCTTCCCCAGTTTCTCCTCTACAGCCTCCCTATAACATCCCCCCTTACCCTGCTTCTATGAGAGTGCTTCCCCACCCACCTACCCACTCATGCCTCCCCACCCTAGCATTCCTCTACACTGGGGCATCAAGCCTTCACAGGAGTAAGGGCCTCCCCTCCCATTGATGCCAGATAAAGTCCCTTCAGCTCCTTCAGCCCTTCCACTAACTCCTACATTGGGGTCCTTATACTCAGTTTGATGGTTGGCTGTGAGCATTCATTTCTGTATTGGTCGGGATCTGACAGAGCCTCTCAGGAGACAGCTATATCAGGTTCTTGCCAGCAAGCACTAGTGGCATCAGCAATGGTGTCTGGGTTTGATGTCTGCATGTGGGATGCATACCCAGGTGGAGAAGTCTCAGGATGGCATTTCCTTCCATTTCTACTCCACTCTTTGTTCCTGTATTTCCTTAATACAGGAACAATTCTGGGTTAAAATTTTGGAGATGTGTAGGTGGTCCCATCCCTCAATGAGGGGGCCATTCCTTACCTCTGGATATGGTCTAAACAGGTTTTCCCTCTCCTTTGTGGGATATTTCAACTAATGTCATCCCCATGGTATCCTAGGAGGCTCTTGCTTTCCTGACATTTAAGGATTTCTGGTTGCTACCCCCAGTTCCCCATCTACCATTGTTACATACGTATGTTCAATTTCCTGATTCTCTGTACATCTTCTTCATCTCCTCCCATACCTGATTCTTCCCATCTTTTCCCCCTCCTCTCTTCTCTTCCTCCCAAGTCCCTCCCACTCTCTACTTCCCTTGGTTATTTTGTTTCTCCTTCTAAATAGGACTGAAGCACTCACTCTTTGGTCTTCCTTCCTCTTGAGTTTCATGTGGATCCTATAATTTAACTTCCTCGCTTAACTCATACTGATCTTCTCTTAAATTATTTGCAATTATTTGCTTATTATTGCCAGGAAATATTAAAAAGAAAAACACCTTGAGAAAAGAAAATACTAGAACCACCTTTAGGACCAAACATGGTAAACAATGCATCAGAACATGAAATGAATAAAACAGGCCTCATCCCAATTGGTTTCACTAAAGACTTTAAATATTTTTAAATATTACATTTATTTATATTTTGTGGAGAATATAGATATTACAGAACACATGTGGAGGTTAGAGGAAAACTTCTGGCCTTTGACTTTCACATTCTGTGATGTGGGTCCATGGATCAAACTCAGGTCTTCCAGTGTGATGACACGAACTTTTACCAATTGAGCTATCTTACTAGTCACTTTGCAGATAAAGGCTCATAAAGTCATAGCAATTTCAGCTGCTTACACATAACCTGTAAAAGATTAATCTAGTTAGTATTCCAACAATGATTTTGGAGATGCTTGAGAGGCTCCATCCCTAGCTGAGACTTTATTGGCAGTTGATGATTATTAGTTAAGAAAGAGTCAATTTCTTTAGGGTATGAGCACTGATGTGGTACCCATTCTCCCTTGAATGGTCTTTCATGCATGGCAATAAAGTCAACATTAACTGAACTCAGTGGCAGTTGAATAAATAAATAACATGAAGTTAGGAGGGAATACATGTCGAAAGAGGAGAAGGAGTTGGAGGGGGTGTGATCAAAATGCATTTTATTTGTATCTTAGTTTGCTTTCGGCTGCTGTGACAAATGCCATGACCAAAAGCAATTCAGGGAGGAAAGAGTTTAGTTGGCCTACAGGTCAAAGTGCATCATTTGAGGAAGTCAGTTTAGGAACTCAAAGGCAGGAGATGAAGTAAAGTCTATGCAGGCATGCTACTTATTAGCTTTCTCCTCCTGGATTGCTCTGCATGTACCCTTGTACACCCAGGGCCATTTGCCTAGGGTTGTACTGCCTACAATGGGATATGCCCAACCATGCTATATTAACCATTAATCAGGAAAATGTCTACACAAACTGGCCTGTAGGCCAGTATGATAGAGTCATGTTCTTAATTGAAGTTCTTTCTTCCCAGATTACTCTGGCCTCTGTCATGTTGACAAAAATTAACAAGGACAATTGACTCAATTTGACATACCAATATATTGCTATAAAATCATAACCTTTCCTTTCTCATTTGACTAAGAATTCATATTAGTTTCTACTTTTAAAAGTCCCATGATTTTTAAAATTCAAACACTTTTAAAGTTCAGTCCTTTAAATATCTGAAGTTTCTAAAAGTTCAAGGTCTCTAAAGTATTTCTATCTCTAATATAAAAAATAAGTTATGTTTTCTATTTTTGAAGGGGGTGCCAGAAACAAGGTACAGTCATAATCAAAGCAAAGCAAAACTAAAAGTTGTAAAAAGTTCAGTGGTTGTCACCTGGTACCAACTCATGATCTTGGCTCCGAAGGGCTTAATCAGCTCCACTTCTCTGGCTCTCCTGTTTGTAATACACATAGTTCCTCTCCTAGACTCAGGTCCACTCTCTCTTGTAGACACTACTTACCTTGGCTGTTGTCCTGGCCTCTCTTTTGTGACTTTGATACAACCACATCGTACCAAATTTCATCTTTTCCCAATACACCCTTCAATCTTGGGTTTATACCATTACCAATGACCTCTCCTGGTCTGTTGCCATACTTCAGCTTTTCTCCATGACTCCTTTACTGTTGAAGTTTCACACCACCAAAACCAATATCATCTGGAAGAGTCTTATACAATACCATGTTTGGTGCCAGTTTGAATGTAGCTTTGGCTCCTCTGGCCTGCAACTTGGTGTGCTAATCCTGACTGAAAGCTTCATACACAGAAAGAAAGAAAGAAAGAAAGAAAGAAAGAAAGAAAGAAAGAAAGAAAGAAAGAAAGAAAGAAAGAAAGAAGGAAGGAAGGAAGGAAGGAAGGAAGGAAGGAAGGAAGGAAGGAAGGAAGAATATTTTGCTGGTCTTTTATTAGTCACAGCTGTTCTCTCAGATCCACTTGACCAGTAACTGTTATGTCACTGAACCACATGAAACACCCCCAGAGATCATTACTACAAAAATGTCACACCAATCCTGATAGAGTCTATTATTTCCTCTGAAATACAACAAGCCAGACCTCCATCGTCTTCTTGACTCTCAACATTATGCTTCATATTCCTACATATAGCCTAGTAGTCTCTGAGACTAAAATACCTTTATCCAGCACAAAATGCCAAATGCACCCCACAATCCTCTCCAAAAGAGCATGTTCAGATTTGTCTCAGCAATAAACTTGCTTCTAATTTCAATTGCAATTTTACTCTCTTTTGCTATAATAAATTCTATGACCGAAAGAACTTGTGGAGAAAATAGCTTACTTGGCTTATAGGTCATAGTCCATCATCAGAATATATGGCAAGTGAGTACTTGCTTTGACTGATTTCTTGGATAATACAGCACCACTTGTTCAGAGATGGCAATGTTCAAAGTAGTCTGGAACCTCCTACACCAATCATCAAGAAGAGTCTTCCATAGACTTACCTGCAGGCCAATATGGCGGAGGCATTTTCTCTATTGAAGTCTCCTCTTCATAGTTTAATCTGACCTGTGTCAAAGTAATGACAATTGACAAAGACAGCATGCATAACATTCTTAAAGAATAAGCAAATACATTTTTAACTAATTTGAAGATAAAAGTGCTCTCAGTTTTCACAAATGGAGATCTCTGCTATCAATCTCTGAAAAGTTTGAGTGCATCCTTGAGCAGTCCCATTGTTATATCAAGTACGTGCAGATGCAGGGCAACAGACATGACACAAAGATATACAAACAGTGTACTGTAGCATCTATGTGAAAATCTTCTAATGGTGGGAGGACTTGAACAGTGGTCCTACCTGCATTTCTCAAGAGATATCATTCAAACATCCAGGGTAGCCTCTTTATTACAAGTTCACTTTTCTGTAATATTTTTATTCATTCTTCTCTGAGAATAATGCCCCAACTGTTTCTCACATCTGTTAAAATACAGGGTTTC
>NC_034594.1:91400333-91405220 GCF_900095145.1 Mus pahari
AACACACGATTCTTTTATATAATTGACACTTCTTTAGTAGGGAATCATTCTTGAATTCTTCCCTGGCATATTTTCTTGTGTTTTCCTTTCAAGACATTAGAAGCTCCACCTGACCCTATAGATATTTATGTTTAAGAAACTCTGACTTAATTCTGGAAACAAGCAGATTCAAAGGTCCTAATTGTTGGTTGTGTAGGTCTCAGATTCTTATGAAAGCTGAGGTGTGCAGCATATATTTTCAGGCTGACTCACAGGAGAGCCTCCTGCTACAGAAAGATCTTCTGTTAAAGATTTGGCTCCAATCCTACAGGACACAGATGTCCTGGCTATTGTGTCCTAGACACATGGGTAGTACTGGAAACAGCTTATTAAAAAGGAAAAAGACAGGAGGCTAGTGGGCCAGGATGGGCTCAGGCCCAAATCCTTGGACCCACAGGATCACATCCTATTGTAGATTATTTGCATAATTACCTTACTTTTCCTTCAGACTTACTTTGCACATTCTGTGTTTTGTTAAAGAGTAGCCTTCAGGGAAGGGATTTCTATGCTAACTGGTTCTTTTCCTATGCTAATCGTGATCAACACCCTCTTCTCCTGCCCTCCCACCACACTTCTTCTCTGAGGCAGTGTATGGTCTAGTAGGCTGGATATCTCTTTATCCCTCAAAAACACAACTAAGGGACTGTTTATATTGTTTTGTTAACACTCATAGTAGTTACTGGTATGATAAAGATGAGAGACAACAAGCAAGACTTGCTGCTGTTTCCATACTACATGAAAAGAGACTGATTCAGAAACTACATAAAATGTGTAATAAACAACTGAGACAGAATTAGAGTGGCTAGATTTCTGAAGCACTCTAGCTAGAAAGAAAACTTTGACAGAAAAACCCACAGAATCAACTAACTTGAGTCCGAAGTCCTCACAGAGACTGAACCACTGTCTAGGGAACCTGCATGGGACTAACCTACTAGATCCTACACATGTATGTTACAATTGTAACTTGATCATAAAAGTGGAAGCAGGAGCTCTCTCTGACTCTGTTGCCTGCCTTTTGGACCCTTTCCCTAAATTGGATTTCCCTGTCTAGCCTCTATAGATGAGTAGGTACTTAGTCTTACTAGAACTGGATATGCATACATGCTGTTTGACATGCATCGATGTCTCTCATTTTATGAAGACAAATGATAGAGTGGATAGAGGGACAGGGAGGGTAGGAGAAAGTACTGGGAGGGAAGGAGGGAGAGGAAGCTGCCATGAGAATGTAAAATATATAAAATTAAAATTAAGAAAAGAAGAAGAAACATATATGTTTAGTAATTATACCTGTGGAACAAATGTCTTCAGTGGCATTAAGTTCCTTGTCATTAGTGGACTTCAGATTACAATTAAGTGACTATTTGCTTAGAAAATTATCATAGTCCTAAAAGTAGGTGAGAGACAAAATAACAACTGGCAAGAGTTGAGCTTCTTCCTCTGTCTTATTGCGGGATTCTTTATTCCTTCCTTATATAGCCTTCCACGAATGCCTATAAAAACTTCCTTTGCAGAACTTGAAGTGTTCCTGGAGGAATTAAGAGTTTACATCTTCAGTGTGGTCCTGCTATATTCTACAGCATTAATCCATAGACTGGGTTAACAGTGATCAAGAACTAAATCCAAAATTTTAATGGATTCTGGGTACTTTACAATGAAAGTGTGCTCTTGAGCCCAGAGCAGTGGTAACTACCTAGAAGTGAAGGCAAAAGGCCAACATTCAATGCAATGTCATGTTTGTAGCATGTTTAGGTCCAGAATGGGATACAAGAAACTCTGTCTCAAGAGAGAAAATAGTGAGCTTCACTTTTGGAAGTTAGGAATCCTCACAATTTAAAGTAAGAATAAGCAGAATGAAAATTTAATTAATGAAGATCTTTACCTGGAAATCTTTTGTGATCAAAAACCACTCACAAACATCTCTGGTAGAATCAACAGTTTGTGTTAGAAAGCTTCTAAACTTGTTCTGGTTTTAAGATAACTTCAGAAATTTGGTAGTGATGAAGAAATAGCCAGCTTACAAGGAGTCCTCTTTAGTCTCTTGGGAGGATGCAAACTCCACTTCCAATACTTTAGGGTAAGAAGCCAGGGTACAGGATTAGAAGGATAATAATTGTAAACACCCAGCCAAGTTTTCATCTTGTAAATTTAGTTTAAATAATTAATTAGGCCAGAGGTGAAAGATGCCTGTGAGTCAAAGCCATGTGTATGAGCATTGGACTGGCAGTAGTTCAGTTTGGCAGGACTGAGGTTCATCATTCATTGCCCTTCTTGTTGGCATTGATATCTCCAATTCTAGACTTGGATTTGCTCCGTCTATGCTGTTGCTGTCACTTCAAGTCAGAATAGGGCCTGGTATAAAATAGAGAAAACACACACACAGAGAGAGAGAGAGAGAGAGAGAGAGAGAGAGAGAGAGAGAGAGAGATGGGCATACAAGAGGATGGGGGATGATAGTGAGGTGGAAAAACCCTTAGGCAATGCCGGCCTAAAATTTTGAGTCACAGACAACTATTCAGTAACTTGATAATTAGAGGAAGAAGGCTTTAAATGGAAGCAGCATGCCCAGAGAGGGGGCTGCTCTAACAATGCCCTTGATCTCTACATATCAGTTTACTTTTGTATGCTTGTAGGTGAGGCAACACAGGGAAGGGGCATGCATGCATGTGTGTGTGCATGCACTTGGAGGCTGGAAGATAAACAGTGGTCTCATCTTTAGAAATGCCATCCAATTTTTTGAGAGAAAATCTCTCTCATTGTCTAAGAGCTCACCAATTAGCATTGTGTGACTGGCCAGTAAACACCAAGATTATGCTATATCTTTACCTCCTGGATGCTGAGGTTATAGGTCGAAGCTAACACTCTTGGCATCAAACTCATGTCCTTACACTTGCAAAGAAAGCACTCTATCAACTAAGGTATCAACATAGCAGATCATTTTACTGAATAACAATTCTGTCTTTCTCATAATTCCAGATTATTTTTTTTTTCAAAATAATCATTTGACAAATGTTCCTGAAACCCTTTCTATTAATGAGGAACTATTTAGTATATCAGAAAGATGAACAAGATTATGCTCTGCCATTAAGAATCTATCTTTCAGTCAGAAATGCATATTATTGCAAGCTTCTCAAAGACATATAGTTCAGATAGATTGAATACATTTAGAATATCTGCCAGGAAAGACATGAATACTAGGAAAGTTGAACAAAGTTGACCCATTCACATTGGAAGAGAAAGTCACAAAATGTTCCCCAAAGAGTGACCTTTTAATCACAAGAGAGAAATCAGTATTCTCTTGGCAGGTGAAATTTTAACAGAATATTTTAAGTGCATTCTCCTTATTTTATTGTGTTATTTTCACTGCGTATTATAAAATGTACATATGTGCATCTTAGTGAATGATTTTCTTCTTCCTTTGCTCTGATAAACTAACGGGCAATCAAAGTCATGTCAAAAGAAAGGGTCTTAGTTTGAGTCCATCGTGCAAGGCAAAGAATGCAGGAAGCAGCTGAAGGCAGCCATAGAGCAGAGAGAGGTTCCTCCTTTTTATCCAGTCCAGGTCCCCAGGCCATGGGATGCTGCTGCCCACATTTACGGTTGGTTTTCTAACTTCAATGAACCTAATCTGGATAAACCCTCATAGATTTGCCCTGAAGCTTATCTCTGTGGTTATTTTAGATACTGTCAAATTGACGATCAATGTTAATGATGACATTGTCTATATAAGTACCCCCATGTAAATATTTTAATTGGTCTTTGTGGTTCTTTGCTGGTTGAAATGAACAAGTAAAGTTAGAAGATGCACAAAGAAGACCATTAATCTATGCTGAAATTCATTCAATACAACATCCAAATGATACTTCCAGGTCACCTTCCTTTGTGGTTGCTCAGCTGCCTCTGGCACTGAGTGATTCCTGTGCCTTTGCTTTAGCAGTTCTCTTTTATCAAGTTTTTTGAGCACATGCATTTATAAGGTTCACAGTCTAAATTTCTGACTGCCCACACATCAAAAGGAATTATTATGACCTGAGATACTTTGAATTTTATATACTTG
Source organism: Mus pahari (assembly GCF_900095145.1). Lineage (NCBI taxonomy): Eukaryota > Metazoa > Chordata > Mammalia > Rodentia > Muridae > Mus > Mus pahari. The sequence goes on from NC_034594.1 coordinate 91,404,427, forward strand.
CTCAGGATAAATAGAAGTAAGAAAAGACCAAGACAGGAAATGTCTTCAAAGTTCAAAACCTAACAGTTGATATACTGGGTCATGTTGACAGAAGGATGTCCTCACTATTACTGTTATTATTTTTTTTTTCTCAAGGAAGCCCTTCAGAGGTCATTGTTGCCTATAGTCACTCACTTCTGTGTCAGCAACATATGCCTGAGTTCCTCTGGGCAGAAAAATTCTGAAGCAGAGAGCTAGAGAAGAATGCCCCAGAGTGGTTTTGTTGTTTTTTTTTTTGATTTGCTTTTGGAATGGTAGCTGAAAGTAGTGCATCTGAGTAGGGGAAAAAAGATATGGGGTAAATTAAGGTGCTTACATTCTCTCTCTCTCTCTCTCTCTCTCTCTCTCTCTCTCTCTCTCTCTCTCTCTCTCTGTGTGTGTCTGTGTGTGTGTCTGTGTGTGTGGTTGTTGCAATGAACACTTTAATTTTTGGTTTGCCTTTAAGAATCTAAATATTATTATGGACAGAATTTTGCCCCTACTTCCCAGTCTAGGTATTGAAGTCTTGATTTCTCTTAGATTTGCTGCAAGAAAGTAATATGTCAAGTGAGGACATGGACTTTCAATCCCTGATCCTAAAGAAGACACTGAAAGACTTTATCTCCTCTCTTCTCTTAACATTTAAGGACAAAGAAGGAAAGTTAGCTTCAACAAGCAAAAATAACATCGCTCTCCAGGGAGAAAGACTAAACAGTTCCATCTTGGATTTCTAGTTGCTGGAAGCATATGTAAAGGAAAGGGAAGGAAAGGGAAGG
>NC_034594.1:91405414-91409552 GCF_900095145.1 Mus pahari
TCATAGCTATGTTAAGGTTTACTCAGTTCATGGTATATTATTTTAAACATTTAACAATTGAGTAAAGACAAAACAAAATAATGTATATGTATATACCTCATATACAGTAATTTACAAGTAAATACAAAACAAAATAATGTGTATTTATGTACCTGATAGATAGTAATTTACAAAGCATTTCATCATCTAATTCATAGCAGTAATAAAATAAATTATTAGCTTAATATCATGTTATCAGTCCATGAATAAAATGGCAGATATTTATGATACTAAATATTAAAGTATAATTAAAAGAGGAAATGGAAACTGCCCAGAGCCCAGAGGGTGAGCATTTCATAAACAGGAAATTACTAAAGGAAGATGAATGGTAAGCCTGAGTATTGTCACATTAGAAGGCTACTATTGCACAGGGAGAACAGATTTATCTGCACAAGATGAATGTAAGAACATTTAAGAATAGCTTTTTTTCTAATGCTTTCTGAAACAAAGAGAAGTAAGGAGATTAGCAAAGAAGATGGAAATTAAAGAAGAGAGAGCATATAGGAAGGACTAAAAAAGTCTTATGTATAACCAGGTCATAGTCTTTAAGCTAAGTCAGCAGATACAGTTAGACATGGTATAAACACTCTATGTGTTTCAGTCATGATGAGTGTGGAGCTACCTGCCTGCATAAACTATCATCAAAGGAACCCAAAATACAGGGAGTAGAAATTCTTCATTTGTCCTTGAAGTCCCTGCACAATGAACACTAATCAAAGGCTTATGTAGAAATGAAGCTAATGAAATATCAGATGTAATTAGCTCTACAGACAATGAGTATAGTCTTAGTCTCTGAGGATGCATGGGAAATATGACTGATTGAGTAACTTAAAGCGGAAATTCATTTCCTTACAGCATTTGAGGACTAGCTGTGCAAAATCAAGTGCAGCAGACAGAACTGTTGTCTGGTCAGGTTCTCCTGTTGTGCTGAGCACCTTTACTACTTATGATTATATGTTTTCATTAAAGGGAGATAAACAATGAGAGGGAGAAAAGAGTAAAAGAGCAGGAAAGAGAGAGAGACAGAAAGACAGAGACAAAGTGAGACAGAGAGATGGACAGATGGAGAGACAGAAAAAGAGTGAGAGAACTGAGAAAGAAGGAAAATTTTAAATCCTCTTTTTCTTTTCTTTGAATGATGCTAATCCTGAAAGGTGAGGGCATGTCCTTTACAACATCACTTTGTTACTGGGGAAATTGGTTTTGAGACTTTTAGTTTCATTAAAAGTAGTCAAGCATGGGCTCAAAAGAACCTCAAGGATAACTTAGAGGCTAAAACAAAACTCCAAAGCAAGTGAACTAAATCTCTGCAACTGCCCAGAGGACAGAGACACAGAAAGAAGGAAAGAAATTCACTGTTTGATCTAGGTGTGGAGACCATCAACATGGTAAAAACAAAACAAAAGATAGGGAGCTTAGCATGTGAGAAATGCACAAGTGAGCCCAGCCCAGCATCTGAAGGAAAGGACAGAAGATAAGAAAGAAGGAGAGTTACAATTCTCTGAATGGAGCCCAGATCTAACAGGACGACAAGGTAATTATGGAGCTGCACTAAGGAATTTTTTGGGAAAAAAAAAAGATACATTATCTCTTTAAAGGAATAATTATCCTTTCCATCTTTTTACCTTGGCTTAATGTGAACTAGCCATCCTTAGTGGTGGTTCTTTGGACATGTGATTGGCCAGCCCAGTTACATGAGCTCTCTGGAAGGATGAAAAAGATGTTTCTTCATACAGAGGAATCTTCTATTCCGAGTGCTAATACTTGATATAAATTATGCTCTCCAAATGTAGCCACACTGAAAAATAAGCTTCAACTTACACATTTTATTGAGAACACCTAAAATGTAGTAGATACTGTACTAGATCTATGCACATGTAATAGAAAAATAAATATAGAATTATTGACTTTCAGAAAAACCATGAAATAAAGAACTGTGTTGGATTCATCCTAATAATGTCACCATTGAGCCAAACACCTTAGCTCACAGAGTGTGTTCTATTGAAATATGTATTCTGCCTCTAGTGAAAGAATGGGTCACACAACTGTCAAGTGCGGGAAGTCCTTATAGAGTACTGGAGAAGATTTTATAACCAATATTATGGTTAGCTTCTTAAGGTCAGATGACACAATAAAAAAGATAAAATAAAAGAGTAAAGTGTTCCTCCATATAAAACCAGATAAACTGAAACTTATAGAGGAGAAAATGGGTAAGAGCCTCTAACACATGAGCACAGGGCAAAATTTCCTGAACAGAACACCAATGACTTATGCTCTAATATCAAGAATCAACAAATGGTACCTCAAAAAATTACAAAGGTTCTGTAAGGCAAAGGACACAGTCATTAGGACAAAACCGCAACCAACAAATCGGGAAAAGATCTTTACCAATGCTACGTCCAATAGAGGGATAATATCCAATACATACAAGGAACTCAAGAAGTTAGATTCCAGAGAATAAAATAACCCTATTAAAAATGGGTAACAGAGATAAACAAAGAGTTTTCAACTGAGGAATATCAAATGGCTGACAAGCACCTAAAGAAATGTTTAACATCCTTAGTCATTAAAGAATTGCAAATCAAAATTACTCTGAGATTCCACCTGATACTAGTCACAATATCAACCAACCAGACCCCTCATAGCTCCCAGGGACTAAGCCACCAACCAAGGAGAACACATGGTTCCAGCTGCACATGTAGCAGAGGATGACATTCCCAGGCATCAATAAGAGGAGAGGTCCATGGTCCTATGAAGGCTTGATAGATGTCCCAGTGTAGGGGAATGCCAGGGCAGGAAGGTGGAAGTGGGGGAGGGGGGTAGAGAAACACCCTCAAAGAAGGAGTAGGAGAGGGGTTGGGATAGGGGTTTTTCTATGAGTGGGGGAAAGCAGGAAAGGGGATAACATTTAAAATGTAATTTTTTAAAAAAAATCCAATGAAATAAAAGAAAAAGAAAAACAGCTATTACTTTTCCCAAAGTTAAAAACAGTAAAAAAGGAAAAAAAAAAAAAAAAAAAAAAGAAGTGTCAACATAAACCAACTCTCACCTCCATGGGGATAGGAGATATTTTATTCTGGAAACAACGAGTGCCCAAGGCTCCAGAGCACAGATTACTCAGAGAACATACATTTGGGATACCTCAAATTTTACATTCTCATGTGGTAACAGTCTAATGAAGTTGTGACTGTCCCAGAACAAAGAAAATCATGAATTAAGTCACTTCTCAAATACATTTGGGAATTATTAGTTAAAACAGATATACTAAAGAACTCTCTCTTACTTTTGGTTGGTGGAAAATCGTTACCTCTTAAGTTAATATGCAAGGTTTCATTTGTCAGTCATAAAAATGGTAACTCAGATACAAAGATGGGCAAGTGTTGGCTTTTGAGGGTGTTAAAGATGGTCCATGACAAAGTGTAAAAAGGTTCTAGGAGATGTGCTTCTTTAAAGGAACATTTTACAAAAATAAGAAAGGTTTGTCATTGGAGCAAGTAATTTTCCAATCAGTGTTTTCCCCCAAAGAAAACAAAGGTTTTTAAATCGACCCTCTTCTTATAGTTACAGATTCCAGGTCATAATCATACCTTCAAACAACTGTCAAAATAGACATGTTCAGATTAAAAATTTAGTGCTAGAATGAGTAAATTTGCCTGAATAGGGTCTTCTAAGGAGATTCATGATGACTGAAATTTTCAAAATTCCTTACAAGTTTCTCCAGAGGTCCTTCCCTAAAAGAGGGACATTCTGGAGGTGCATGTACAGTCATTTAAAGATCATATGCCAGGGGAATGCCAGGACCAGGAAGTGGGAGTGGGTGGGTTGGGGAGCAGGGGAGGGGAGGGTATAGGGGATTTTAGGAGGGGAAAATAGGAACTGGGACAGCATTTGAAATGTAAACTAAGAAAACATCTAATAAAAAAATATAAAAGCTAAAAAAAAAAAAAAAAAAAAAGAGTAACACCTTCCCAATGTTTCTTTTGGGGGATAGTAATGTCACAATTTTGCAGAGGAGTCAATCTGGGAAGAGGGTATTCTACTGTCCTTTTGTGTAAATGAACAAAGGCTTGTGAATGAACTTAGGCATTCACAGCAGAGG
>NC_034594.1:91409563-91410797 GCF_900095145.1 Mus pahari
CTAGGTTTTTTATTATTCCAGATGAATTTCCAAATTGCCCTTTCTAACTCTGTGAAGAATTGGGTTGGAATTTTGTTGGGAATTGCATTGAATCTGTAGATAGCTTTTGGCAGGATGGCCATTTTTACTATGTTAATCCTGCCAATCCAAGAGCATGGGAGCTCTTTCCATCTTCTGAGATCTTCTTTAATTTCTTTCTTTAGGGATTTGAAGTTCTTATCATACAGATCTTTCACTTCCTTAGTTAGAGTCACAAGAAGGTATTTTATATTATTTGTGACTATTGTGAGGGGTGTTGTTTCCCTAATTTCTTTCTCATTTCATTTGTCCTTCATGTAGAGGAAGGCTACTGATTTGTTTAATTTTATATCCAGCTACTGCACTGAAGATGTTTATCAGCTGTAGGAGTTCTCTGTTGGACTTCTTAAGGTCACTTTTGTATACCATCATATCATCTGCAAATAATGATATTTTGACTTCTTCCTTACCAATTTGTATCACCTTGATCTCCTTTTGTTGTCGAATTGTTCTGGCTAGGACTTCAAATACTATATTGAATAGGTATGGAGAGAGTGGGCAGCCTTGTCTATTCCCTGATTTTAGTGGGATTGCTTTGAGTTTTTCTCCATTTACTTTGATGTTGGTTACTGGTTTGCTGTAGATTGCTTTTATTATGTTTAGGTAGGGGCCTTCAATTCCTAATCTTTCCAAGACTTTTATCATGAAGGAGTGTTGGATTTTGTCAAATGCTTTCTCAGCATCTAACGAGATGATCATGTGGTTTTTGTCCCTGAGTTTGTTTATGTAGTGTATTACGTTGATGGATTTCCTTATATTATACCATCCCTGCATCCCTGGGATGAAGCCTTCTTGGTCATGATCAAAGATCATTTTGAAGTATTCTTATATTTGGTTTGCGAGGATTTTATTGAGTACTTTTGCATCGATATTCATAAGGTGAATTGGTTTAAAGTTCTCTTTCTTTGTTGGATCTTTGTGTGGTTCAGGTATCAGAGAAATTGTGACTTCATAGAATGAATTGTGTAGAATACCTTCTGTTTCTATTTTGTGGAATACTTTGAGGAGAGTTGGAATTAGGTCTTCTTTGAAAGTTTGATAAAACTCTGCACTCAACCCATTTGGTACTGGCCTTTTTTGTTTGGGAGACTATTAATGACTGCTTCCATTTCTTTAGAGGAAATTGGACTGTTTAGATCATTAATCTGATCCTGAT
>NC_034594.1:91411665-91412989 GCF_900095145.1 Mus pahari
TTTGTTTTAGGATAAAATGATCTGTAGATATCTATTAAATCCATTTGTTTCATAACTTCTGTAATGTCCATGTGTCTCTGTTTAGTTTCTGTTTCCAGGATCTGTCCATTGGTGAGAGTGGTCTGTTGAAATCTCCCACTATTTTTGTGTGAGGTGCAATGTGTGCTTTGAGCTTTACAAAGTTTCTTTAATGACTGTGGCTACTCTTGTATTTGGAGAATAGATATTCAGACTTGAGAGTTCCTCTTGTGAGATTTTTACCTTTTATGAGTATGAAGTGCCCCTCCTTGTCTGTTTTGATAACTTTGGGTTGGAAGCCAATTTTATTTGATATTAGAATGGCTACTCCAGCTTGTTTCTTCAGACCATTTGTTAGAAAATTGTTTTCCAGCCTTTCACTTTGAGGTAGTATCTATCTTTTCCCCTGAGGTGAGTTTCCTGTAAGCAGCAAAATGTTGGGTCCTGTTTGTGTAGGCAGTTTATTAGTCTATGTCTTTTTATTGGGGAATTGAGTCCATTGACGTTAAGAGAAATTAAAGAAAAGTAATTGCTTCCTTTTATTTTTCTTTTTAAAGTTGGGATTTTGTTCTTGTGGCTGTCTTCTTTTAGGTTTGTTGAAGGACTACTTTCTTGCTTTTTCTAGGGTGGAGTTTCCGTCCTTGTGCTGATGCTTTNCCTTTATTATCCTTTGAAGGGCTGGATTCCTGGATAGATATTGTGTGAATTTGGTTTTGTTATGGAATACTTTGGTTTCTCCGTCTATGGTAATTGAGAGTTTTCCTGGGTATAGTAGCCTGGGCTGGCATTTGTGTTCTCTTAGGGTCTGTATCACATCTGTCCAGGATCTTCTGGCTTTCATAGTCTCTGGTGAGAAGTCTGGTGTAATTCTAACAAGCCTGCCTTTATATGTTACTTGGACCTTTCCCTTGCTGCTTTTAATAGTCTATCTTTATGTAGTACATTTGTTGTTCTGACTATTATGTGTCAGGAGGAATTTTTTTTCTGGTCCAGTCTATTTGGAGTTGTGTAGGCTTCTTTTATCTTCATGGGCATCGCGTTCTTTAGGTTCGGCAAGTTTTCTTCTATAATTTTGTTGAAGATATTTGGTGGCCCTTTAAGTTGAAAATCTTCATTCTCAGCTATTCCTATTATCTGAAAGTTCAGTCTTCTCATTGTATCCTGGATTTGCTGGATGTTTTGAGTTAGGATCTTTTTGCATTTTGCATTTTCTTTGATTGTTGTGGCCATGTTCTCTATGGAATCTTCTGCAGCTGATATTCTCTCTTCTATCTCCTGTATTCTATTGCTGATGCTCACATCTATG
>NC_034594.1:91413689-91417921 GCF_900095145.1 Mus pahari
GAAGATGTGTTTCCTCTGCAGTTTATTCACTCACCTGCACAGACTAGCCATGGAGGGACCCTGGACACAATATGACTCTCTCACCTGCTCTGGCAGATAGAGGCCTCACAGGTGGCCACCTTTCCTCTGGCGAGGAAGGTGCCCAAATTTCTGGAGTCTGAAACAGGGTCTGTCCCAGAAGCTAGGTTGCTTCTGTCTTTCCCAAAGCTGTATAGCTTCTGTGGTCCACGCTCTCACCAGTAAAGACTGGAGCCTAGGCGAACTGGAGCAAAGATGGCTCCCCAACCAGCTCAGGCAGTGAGAGCACTCCTGGGCAGCACCTCTCCTCTGGCCGGGGACAGAAACAGGATCTTTCCCAGAAGCTAAGTTGCTTCTGCAGGCCACCCTCTCTGGGCAACTCACCAGAGCAAAGATGGCAAAGATGGCTGTCTTACCATCTCAGGCAGTGAGAACCCTCCCGGGCGGACACCTCTCCTCTGGTGGGCTGATATTTTCTCTATACTCTGGCATGCAGAGATTTGGGGGATTGCATATTTATCATTTGGACTAGACCTTTAATTAGAGGCTTAAGGATTAAGAAAATATTATCTGTGTGAACAAAGTCTTTCTCAGATAAAAGGTGTACTGTTATTCTCCTAGCTGCACTTGACCTATAAACACATCTTGAGATGGAAAAGAAGGGCCTAACTTGTACCTTCTTCTGTGCATTTTTATGCAGCAAGTATACCTTGAATTGTCATTATTTCTTGGGCTCTTCAATACTTCAGCATATAGATGTCTGTGTTCTGTTCTCTGTATATGGTGAGCTTAGGTTCTTTGAAAGGCCATTGCCCCGCCCCCAGGTTTGTTTGAGGAGTCATGGAGTTGCTTCCTGGAGATCAGTGTATTTGTTGTGTGTACCCAGCCCTATCCCAGGGGAGGCTGTTTGTGGTGTTCTAGGTGTAGGCTGAGTGTTTCAAGGCTTTTAACACAAAAATGTAATAAAAAGACAAAGACAAAAAGACTGCCCAATACTGAAGTAAATGAGCCAAAAACAAAGCACACATGTAAAGTGTAGATGCAGCCCTTGGCAGTGAGAGAACCCAGCCTAGTTTGACAGTGTTGGCCATGCTGTGCTGAGATGTTAGCCTAGAATAAAACCTGGTGAATCTTCTAAGAACAGGTGATTTTAATGTTAATAACAAGGCTTGGCCAGATTGTTGTTATTGTTCAGACAAACCACATATAAATATTCAGGACCCTGTTTAAATATGGATAGCAGTACAAATATGTCAATTCTCCCTTCTCTCGCTTCCAAAACAACATAAAAAAATTTAGAATAAATTGACAATGCTAAAATTCAAAACGACAAAGATAGCAGAAGACAACATAAGGTGGACAAGAAGTGTCAGCACACTCTTGGAATTGTAAGCCTGGAGAACAGAGAGAGGAAGAGTATGGCCTCCCTTTCAAGCTATGCTGAAAGTGAGTTCCTATAAATTTGTTCCACTGTAGCTGGTGCTTTGTGCTGGGAACTGGTGTGTAGAGATTCTTGGCATCATATTAACATATTTGAACTCATGCACAAAAACAACAAAGTAGCAAGAGATTTAATTCAAAACAAGATAATATTAAAAACCAGAAGGATTATGATGATGATGATGATGATGATGATGATGATGACGATAATTAGGAGGAGAAGGAGAAGGATAGAAAGGAAGAGTAAAAGGAGGAGGGGAAAGGAGGAGATAGAAGAGTTGTTTCCTAGGGATGACATGTGAGTTGTCTCCTAATTTTATTGATATGCCTGGATTATATAAGTCTCTGTTCATTGCACATATTCTTTCTCATAATGCATCTAATTTTAGTTATATGCACATCCATCATGCTTAGTAATAAAATAGTAAATAAGGGATTTCCCCTAAAATGACTTTGCCTTGCTGTGCATATATCCAAATTCTGCATAGTCTGCACCAATGAACTGGCCTTAGCTCTGGGATAAGCTTCAGAATGTGTTTGGCTTCACAAGGGCAATGACTGAAGGCTTTTGGGGAACTCCATTGCATTCAGCGCAGTAGAAGTGGAAGCCACGTTGCTAAGTGCATTGGGCTAAGGGCTGCATGTAGCTTAATCTAATCAGCTCTGAGGCTTGCCTGACTCACCACAACTGCCTACCATGAGGCTATTCTTCTCACCCTAGAGCCTAGGTTTGAACATGGGATGGGGAAATCAGATTGTATTAGTGTAGGGAGATGTTGAATCTGAGTCCAAGTAAGATAGGAAGTTAATCCAGGAAGATAGGCAGCAGGTTCATTTGAACTTTTAACTAATACTTATATTTTGGCATATAAAACCTGAACAGTAGGTGAGGTGAAGACCCCCTGTAGATGCTGCACTAAATAGACATGTTGTGCGCTGAGTTCTGGGACCACAGACTCATTTTACAGAATTTACATCCTTAATAGAGAAAAGAGAACATTTTTTCCACAGAAGAATGAACAACTCTATGAAAACTGTACATGATGTCTAGGTGTTTAGAAATATCCCCACTGAAAATTTGTTTCTCATGATTATCAGCATCCCCCCCCCAAAAAAAATCCCTTGCTACTTCGTTGTTTTTGAGCATGACTTCAAATATGTGAATATGATGCCGAGAATCTCTACACACCAGTTCCCAGCACAGAGCACCAGTAACAGTGGGACAAATTCACATGAGCTAAAAATCTCTGTCTCTATAAACCTTCCAATATAATAAAGAAAATAATCAGATGAATGATCCAAAGTATTCACAAACATAGGAATAAAAATGGGTTGCAGAAAACCAAGAAAAACATAATGTCTTTAGAGGGACAAGGGAGATGACTCAGTAAAGTGTTTGCTGCACAAGTAGAAGGAACAGAGCTCTACCCTAGCCCATGGCATTCGAATGCAATCGCAATGCTGCTGATTAGATAAACTGGTTTTGCCATTTGGTGAATACCAAGTTAAAGAGAGAGAGATTGTCTTTAAGAAAAAAGGTTAAGGTGGGTGGAGATAGAGGAAATCACTGCTTCTGCCTTTCATGTAGTGCAAGAACATGTGTACACACACATACACACACATGTACAATACCCATATTAACATGTACACATAACATATGCAACATCTTTATAGAGAGGGGGAATATAAAAATCCATTGGAGAGAATCATGGTTCTTTAAAGAGAAAATCAGAAATAATAAGAAAGAAGTTTTGTCAGTTTGGTAGAAGACATTTTTAAGTCTATGAAGTTGGAAGATAGAATCTGAAATAAATTGCCCAGAGGATTGAATGGGGATGAATGGAGGTGAGAAGGGGTGGATAAGCAGCTGATAGAGGAGCAAAAACATTTATAAGTTCAGGATGCCTAATAGCTAACAGAATTTTCATGAAGAAAGATCAGATGTGGAAGAAGATAGTAACAAACATATAATTGAAAATACTTTATGAAATTGAAATGTAAAAAAACAATAATGATGTTTATTTTTTATGCAGCTCAGCAAGTAGAACTAAAACACAGCCAGACAGATTTCGAAGACTAAATCTAAAGACAGATAATCAAGAGTCAAAGAACTTCTCAACAGAAACATGGATGCTTACTTAGGCTATGGGAGAAAAATGATCTTCACAATTCTAAAGTCAAAAATGACTTCCTAGCTAGATGTTTACCCAGAGTTAGCATCTTAAAACAGCCAACATCTTGTCACATCATTTTGAAAACATCTAGAATTGGATTAGTTGGAAAACACTAGCTCTGGTCTCCGAAGAGGTCAGAGCCTCCTCCTGAGCTGTTGGAATATGAAAGGTCCCAGAATTTGCTTTTGAGAATTCTTCTTTTCCTGCTCACAGGAGAATTCAGCTTTAATAATGTTCATCAGAAATAGCAGCTCTGACCTCTAGGGAAAAGCAGTACAAGAGAACACCCAACACAAATGGAAGGCATTTATTATGACAGAATGGCACAAGGGTTAAATATTAGGATGCAAGAATTATCCAATATTGCTGTAAGCAACCTGTTGACATGTACTTCATGTCATGACATGTTAGAAAGGGATGGGGAGGATGTTTCTTTGGGTAAACTACTTGTAACTAACAAATATATTTTTTTTTAAAAGCTGGGCAAATACTGTCACTAAGGAAATAGTGACAGAGAGATTCTTGTGGCTCTCACTAGCCAGATAGGCTAATTGGTAAATTTCCAGCAAATTAGATCTCTCTCTCTCTCTCTCTCTCTCT
>NC_034594.1:91418252-91439520 GCF_900095145.1 Mus pahari
CCTCTCCTCTCCTCTCCTTTCCTCTCTTTTCTTTTCTTTTCTTTTCTTTTCTTTTCTTTTCTTTTCTTTTCTTTTCTTTCCTTTCCTTTCCTTTCCTTTCCTTTCCTTCTTTCCTTTCCTTTCCTTTTCTTTTCTTTTCTTTTCTTTTCTTTTCTTTTCTTTTCTTTTCTTTTCTTGATATTTTCTTCATTTACATTTCAAATGCTATCCGGAAAGTCCCCTATGCCCTCCCCCCTCCCTGTTCTGTTCCCCAACCCACTCATTCCTGCTTCCTGGACATGACATTCCCCTGTACTGGGACATATTATCTTTGCAAGACCAAGGGCCTCTCCTCCCATTGATGGCCGACTAGGAGCTGTCCACATTGATTTTTCTTGAACTGCTCTTTGGTACTCTGGAATTTGCTGGCTTGCCTAGTTGATTGACCAGCCACCCTGAGTGATCTGCCTGTCTCTGCCATCTCAGTGTTAGGATTAACACTATGGACCTCAACACTTGGGAATTGGACTTAAGTCCTCAAGCTAGCTGAAAATAACTTACTGACTGACTGAGCAATAGCCCTAGCTCTTAACCAACTCCTCCTTCAGTCATTCTTTCTCTAGATATGCTAATCTTGGAATCAAATTAGCACCACAGTGAGTTTCCGAATCTGTATGTGTGTACATTGTAAATTCTGAGGAAGTATTTTTTTTAAAAAAATTCAAATATGGTCATCCCTTTTCCACTGCTCTCCATTGTTCCTGATTCAATCTCAAAGTCTCCCCTCCCCCTTCACAAAATCATCTTTTCCTACGACTTCTCTGTTCTTTGCTTGCATGTACCTACATTCAGTCATTTCTACAGTGGTGTCACTGAAGGCATTCTATTTATTCTGTTTCCCTTGGGGTCTTTGCATATGTCACTGCTTTTGTTTGAAGCTTTCTTTCCTGCCTACCTCCATTCCTTGTAAGGACACACACACTTAGACAAGTCTCATTTGAATGAGAGCTATCCCTCATCCTCCCACAGAGAGCCCTCCTGAAGTGCTTGCTTAGTAGTCCATTATACAAAGGCAAAGTCACTGTTAGCTTCCCTCACTGTAAAGATACTAATTACAGAACTCACTACCATTGCTTAACAGCTCAGGGAGACCTCAGAGTCTATGCAGGAGAAACAGGATGCTGTAATAGCAACTTTTCTTGTGAAATTTATTAATAGCCTCAACTATCATCAATTTCAAGTGAAAGACCCTACTTACAAGCATGTGCTAGTGCTCTGTCTTTGTCGGTGCTCACTGTCATCTCTCATCTTATAGTTTACTAAAGCACACCTAAGACGGAAGGAAAGGAATTCAACTAGACAGCAATCTTGCTTCAAGGTGTGAATCAAAGTAAATTAGAGAAAATCTTCTAAAGTTTACAGATGCTAATGAAAATGGATTGCCATCATTCTTTTGATGTAAGTTTTGATAAATGCTTATCCTCTAAATGCACATTAAAGATTCAATAGGGGAAATGTTGTAAAAGATTCAGGCCTAGGGTGATGGATAGTGGTAAAGTGCTTGCTGTGTAATCATGAGGTTCTGAGTTCAGATTCCCAGAACCCGCATAAAACCATTTATACTAGCAGGTACATGGGTCTCTAATCCCAGTGTAACTGTGGTGAGATGAGCATTGAACACAGAAGAATCCCTGGAAGCTCACAGACATGCTCATCAAATAAATGTACCATAGAATCTCAAAGAATATGGAATGCAAGGACCCAGAATTGAGAATGTCCTCTGAATTTTGTATGTCTACTATGATCTGCATGCACCTCTGCACACACAGACAAACAAATACCGAGAGAGAGATACAAAATATTTTAAAGATTGAGGCAAATTAAAGTCCATGAAATTTACTACATTATAGAAAAAGAGAGAAAGGAAATATCATGATTTATTACCTTAAGAAGGTAATAAATCAGTTTTGGGTGTGTGTTTCCATCCCTGCTTCAGGGAAGAGCTCTGAAAAGATTCAGGACATCAAATTGGGCATTCAAGTAGATCATTGAAATGAAAGCAGAGCAATAAAACTCGCAGGAACAGCTGGGATCCTGACTCCCAGCTCTCCTAGCTGTGGAGCTAAGTAAGCCTGGATGCCCTGTAACATAGGCCACTGATATTTGTCAGGCTTCTCAATAAATTGGCAATAAGAGTCTAAGTCCCTTGCAAGGTGGGAGATACATTAGCATACTGCCAAAGGTGCCAAAAACCGCAGTGTTCATTTCATAGCTGAAATATTTTTGATAAAGTCATAATCCTCCCATAATCTCTCCCCAGCTTTAAATAACAGCCATTCTTGGTGCTCAGAGTTTAATTTTGTTGGCTGCCCTTGTCTTATAGTTATATTTAGTGGCGTCTGAAATATCATTTCATGCTGAAAACTGAAGCTTTTGTCCTGGCAGAATGGAACAAACCCAATAAATCAAGGACAGAGTGAAAAGGAACAGAAAGAGACTATTGGAAACTTATTTCCCTTGAGTGGGCCTTTCTCCTCATGCCTGCAGGTGTACTGCATCTGACATATTTTTCTGCTAAGTGCCCATGTTGTGATTTGACTTACAGCTAGAGTGCATCCTGGCTGGGAAGGCTCCACGTGCTTTAGATGCATATATGGAAAATACATCCCTAAAATAGCATCCTTAAATATTTGAAGCCACACCCTTATGCCCTTTTATTTTCTCCATCAGTAAAGTGCCCACCCTCATTTTCTTCCACTGCTTTTCTATTTTTTTGATATGAGTAATATCAAAACAAAGGGCACACAAGTGTAAGGAGACTCCAGAAAGTTAAGATTATATAACCAGAATCCAGAATCCAGAATCTGTAATTTGCATGGTCTATGTTTGGCAAAGTTGTCACTCTGGAGAATGCATTATTTAAAATGCATGTTAAACCATCTGTCAAGTATCTGTTATGATATCACACAGTTGATAACTTGATGATGTTACAGTACATTTTTTTCTGTGAAGATACAATCACATTTTCACTCCAGATGGGCACCAACAAACCAAAGTGTAATTACACAAAAGTCTATCTTGATAGACAAATGACTTTTTCAGGCTTGCATACAGAGGAGAAGTATGAATGACCCCTAAACATTTGCATCATCACAAAGTTCCCCCACCAAGTCATTGTATCACCACAAAGTCAATCCATCTTAAATGGAAACCTCAAAGAAATTACATCATGAAGTCTTGCTTTTAGTTCAACCTCCTCTTTGTATATACTCTAGTACCCCCTATCAGCACTCATCAGATGGGTGAAGGCAAATGAACAAGATGTGAAATCATAGGTGAGGGTTTTGTAACTCTCTAGTCCTCTGTCTTCTAGGAAGTGTTAATATCTCTATTAACATTATTATGGACCTAGTTGCCATTGGATTGTCCTGCTGTCGTAGCAGTGGATTCTAAGATGTGTGATTCTAAGATGGCATCTTGTTACAACCAGAGTAAAAAGTGCCACACAGCAAGTGCTCAGTCTTGATTGGCAACTTGATGGAAACATACCTTTGGGTATGTATGTGAGAAACTTTCTAGACTAGATTAATAATTTTGGCAGTTTTATTCAAAATGCCAGGGCATCACTCATGTGCTTTCTATGCAAATAAGAATGTAAGCTGAGCACAAGCATCTACCTCTCTCCCCTTTCTGGCTGAAGACAGAAACGTGAGCCTCTTTGGTGCACTGAATCCCCTATTACAGCAGATGTCCTATTAGCCTGTGAATCAAAATAAATTATTCTTTGGTTGTTTGAGTCAGATATTTTGTCTCCTCAATGAAGAAGATAACTAATGTTGCATCTAAGCAGAATTTGCTTGGGTTTCTGGATGTTACATGAGTGAAATCCAAGTATCATCTGGTTTGTGGACTCAAAGAATCCTCTGCTGAGAATGTTCTGTCCAACCACCATTAGGTGCTGGCAGAAGTCTTGTTCCTTGCTCTTAAAACCAATTTCCATGGTCGGCAGAAAGATTATAAGTGCCAGAAATGGGATGAATCCAAGGAAACAATGTCTTTGAGACACACCAAGACTGATGCACATATCCACTTTTACTTAGGTCATAGAAAGCAGAGAGCGCCCTCTAGTGCCCAGTTGGAATCAGCACCATGACTAGCATTCACGGGACTGGGACTGGAAGGTATTCTGCAAGTTGCTAAAGGATAATGGTGTCCTCAATACCTTTCCTACAGAGACTCTGCCAACACATTCAATGCCTGTGCAGGTTCAAAGCACACAAAACCCTAGCACTTAGAGACGAAAGAGACATCAATTCTCTGCCTTAACTAAGAAGCTGTTTACAATTGAAGCATTCTGGGAAAGAGAAAATGAATTTTCTTCAATATAGTATTACTGGGTATATCAAACATATTCAGGCAGATTCCATGCTCAGTACAGTTTAGCGAAACAAAACTGACTCCATGTTGTGCTGTGTTTGAGTGTGTGTGATATGTGCTTTTCAATTTATTCAGTTTAGGGGTTGTCTTTTCTGTTTTCTTTTTTCAGTTTGTCTTGTTTTATTTTTATTTTTGTTTTTATCTGAGAGAGAGAGAGAGAGAGAGAGAGAGAGGAAGAGAGAGAATGAATGAATGAATGAATTAGGAAAAATACAGAGGTTGGGAGGGTCTAGAAAAGATTGAGAGACAGACGGGAAAGAATGTAATACAAATATACTACATGAAAAATTTAAGCACAAAAAGTTTAAAGAAGCAGGTTACAGAGTTAAACAAAGAACTCTCAACTGAGAAATATTGAGCTACTGAGAAGAGCCTAAAGACATATTCAACATCCTTAGTCATCAGTGAATTTTAAATCAAAACAACACTGAGATTCCACCTCACAGCAGTCAGAATGGCTAGCATCAAAAACTCAGATGACATCAGATGCTGACAAGGATATGGAGAAAAGAGACACTCCTCCATTGCTGGTGGGGTTGCAAGCTGTTACAATACTCTGGAAATCAGTCTGGCGGTTCCTCAGAAAATTGGATATAGTATTACCTGAGAACCCAGCTATACCACTCCTGGGTATATACCCAAAAGATTCTCCAACATATAGCAAGGACACATGCTCTACTATGTCCATAGCAGCCTTACTTATAATAGCCAGAAGCTGGAAATAACCCAGATATTCTTCAACAAAGGAATAGATAAAAAACTTGTGGTACATTTATACAATGGAGTACTACTCAGCTATTAAAAACAATGACTTGATGAAATTCTTAGGCAAATGGATGGAACTAGAAAATATCGTCCTATGTGAGGTAACCCAATCACAAGAGAACACACATGGTATTCACTCACTGATAAGTAGATATTAGCCCCCAAACTAGGAATACCTAAGATACAATTCACAGACCACATGAATCTCAAGAAGAAGGAAAACTAAAGTATGGATACTTCGATCCTTCTTTGAAGGGGGAACAAAATACTCATGGGAGGAATATGGAGACAAAGTGTGGAGCAGAGACTGAAGGAAAAGCCATCCAGAGACTGTCCCACCTGGGGATCCATCCCATATACAGTTGCCAAACCTGGATTCTATTGCAGGTTCTGAGAATTGCTTGCTGATGAAAGTCTGATATGGCTGTCTCCTGAGAGGTTCTAACAGAGCCTCACAAATACAGAGGCAGATGCTCTCAGCCAACCAATGGAGGAGTTAGATAAAGTACTAAAAAAGCTGAAGGGGCTTGCAACCACATAGGAAGAACCACAATATCAACCATCCAGATCCCCCAGAGCTCCCAGAGACTATACCACCAACCCAAGAGTAAACATGAAGGGACCCATTACTCCAGCAGCATATGTAGCAGAGGATGGCCTTGGCGGGCATCAGTGGGAAGATAGGCCCTTGGTCTTGTGAAGACTCTATGCCCGTGTACGGGAATGCTAGGTTGGGGAGATGGGAGTAGATGTGTGGGTGGAGGAACACCCTCATAGAAGCAGGGGGAGGAGAAATCAGATAGGGGGGGTTCTGGGGAGAAACTGGGATAGGGGATAATATTTGAAGTGTAAATAAAGAAAATACCCAATAAAAAATCTTATTTCCGTTTAGGTGGTTGTGATCTCTAGGTGTTGTAGGCTCAAAGACCACCCACAACTTTATTCTACATCACCTCTTTGTTTTATTAAATTAGATGTTCTTATGTAGTCCAATTAAGCAATTAAAACATGTCTGATATTTGCAACAATTTTAGCAATCTTCCAGTGTTAATAGGAAATATCAGTAAAAGTATCACAGTTTTTAAGATCCAATTTGTTGTAAATTTTAAATCTTGCTAACTTAGTCTCTGCTATTTTAAGGCAAAGGGTTAGTTAACATAGAATGTTAGCAACAATAAGGGAATGAGCAGGAATATGGGGCTTCTGGACTGTTCTGTCTCCTGATCTAGATGCATCCATCTGTGATAGTGTGTGGGCTGTCTTACTAAGAACACATGTTCTTTGTCTAATACACATTACCATAATGTATATTATGTATATATGTATATTACTACAGACAAAATTACTATATATTACATCTCAATGAAAATCCAAACAGCCCAAAAGAAAGCAAGAACAATTTCTGTGTGACCCTAGGGATAGCTTTGACACTGAATAAAGTCTTTGCAACAGAGTGTACTTACAGATATAAAATCTGAAGAGGCAATAAAGACCATTAGATGTTCAGTTCTTGCCTCATGTTGGTCTTGCATTGATTTTGCTGGGGACAAGCACCTATCATTTTTTGTTGTTGTTGGGTTATAGATGTGAGGACTTCAAGAGGACGCTGAAGTAAATTACTATGGGGGGTAAGGAGTTTATTAGAAGAGATATTTCTGTCATGGACAGACAGGCAAGAACACAACAACATGGGATTTGCTCTGGCAGGGGTCTTGAAGAAGGGAATCAGAGCCCATGTGGGTGCAGTATGTCCATATTAACATTTTGAGGACAGAGTTTGGAGCACAAGTCTGCTGCATTGAGGTCCCTTTTCCTAGGAAGGAGTCAGGGAACAGGGTGGAGAATAAAATGTGTGAGTTTGATATAAATTTATTTCTCAGGGGAGCTCTCTGCCATTGGCATTGTCTTTTAGCTAGGGATTCACAGACCATGTCACAATAGGTATATTTTGGTATTTAATAAAAGGGGTAGGCTACTGTTGGATTCTGAAATTACAGTTATATTCTACCTCTCACAAAGTGTGTAGATTAGATCCACATGATCAATTGAGGTTCCTATTTCCTACAACTAATTTTTTTCCATCAGTAACTTGGTAGGAAGAGCCTCCTTAACATACCACATTCTAATGTTGGGTTGGAATTTTAATCAACTATCAGCGATATTAAGTAATAATCTTCTTGTTTATACATTCACGGAGAACTTCATATTTGAATGATGATTTTAATTTTATCAGTGCTTGACTTCCCCTCCACCTCCCTTCAGGCCCTGTCTGCCATATCTTCCTCCTGACTTTATCTTATTTTCTGTGTCTTACAAAATCCAGTTGGTGTTGCCCTTATGTGCATGAGTGTGGGGCCATGCCTTGGAGCAAGGACAACCTTACCAGGCTAGCTTCCTGAAAAATAAACAAACAAGCAAGCAAACAAACAAAGAAAAAACCTGGCTTTGCCTGTGCTAATAGCCTTCAACAGCCAATGCACCTCAGTCCTCTGCCTTCTGTACTGGACTTTCACTCAATTAGGTATAGGTCTAATACAAGCAGCCACTGTCGCTGTGAGTTACTGAGAATAACCTCTGGATATTACCATCTTCTCTCCCCATTTTATAATGGCATGATTAGTATGAGGCTAATGAATTAATTTTTTAATTGTATAAATGGCTTACACCACGTAAGAAAACTCAATTCCCATACTTGAATTGAATTGAATAGTTACTTGGCTGATACTATTTGGCCAGAGAGATCATAATTCCTAGGGGAGAACCCATTATTATTATGTTGGCGAATAAATGTTTTCTCTAACATCCTTTTGAATTCCTCCTCTTTATAGCCATAGAATGGTGTGCTTCTTCAGAAAAGCATTGATTTTCAGTGAATAGTATCTTATATGATACTGGTTGCTGGTAAGGGTTCAGAAAATGTATAACTAGAGTACACACAACTAAATGAGACATATTATACCTCCCCTCCACAGGGCTCAAGAAACATTACATGGAAATTTTTAGGATTTATTTTAATTCCAAACATGTGTATGCTTATGTGTCTATGTGTGGGTGTGTGCAAAGGATTACAGGTGTCTAGAGATGCCAGAGACATCAGATCTTCTGGAGCTATACTTTCAGGCAGTTGAGAGCTATTCTACTTGGGTGGTGGGAACTAAGTTGAGTCCTCTAGAAAATAGCATATGATCTTAACCATAGAGCAAACTCTCCAACCATGCATAATTTTCTAAAAAAAAAAAATGGCATCAAATCAATAAACGTGACTGCGGGTGATGGATTGTTTATACAAAACCAATGTATAGTTTATGTGGAAAATAGACTGTCATCAGTTTAAGAGTCAGACTGTAGTACCTGATAAGCCAAGATTCCTTTAAGTAAATTTATCCTCTCACTTAGATATTAAGTTAATAATGAGAGTAGACATTTCGATTCATAGGGTGATGAGAGGAAAAAGAGACAGTGTGATGACATATTACAATTTTGTCATCCTTATACAGCACTTCAAAATTGTCACTGTCCAGCCTTTTAGCAATTACATTGACTTGATACTTGGTTCTGTGGTCTTTAGCTCTGAGATTCATTGCCGCCCATACATATAGGGAAATATATTCTGGACTTAGATTCCCATATGTCTTCTTTGTAGGGCAGATATAGAGATGAATATCCAGGACTTCAAAAATCTTCCATGGCTTGAAAAGAAAATGCCCCCAAAAGTTTGTGTGTTTAAACATTTGATACCCAGCTAGTAGCAGTTTGGGGATATTGTAAAACTTTTGGAAGGCAAAAGTCAGTGGAAGAGATGAGTAGTTATGGGTCAGGCTTTGAGGATGGATAGAGCCTTGTTCCTAGTCCCACTTGCCCTGCTTCCTTGTCCACAGAAATGTGAGCAATTATAACACACTCCTGCTGCCATAAAGTTTTCAACTTCCATGTCTTACCCACCACAATGGACTGTATTATCTTAAACTGTGAGACAAATTAGTGTCTACCCTTTAGATGCTTCTTGCTCACTCAAGACAATGAGAAAGGAGTCAGTCAGTCTGGGTTTCATAGTTGCTTTCTCCATCATTACTTCGGTCCATTACTTTTGGACCTGGCTCAGTGGAGAACTCACTTGGAACATAAACATCAGGATGAGTACAAGGACCAACATTTGTATCCCCACATAAAAGCCTTGGAAGGCATGCTGGCCTCCATGTAATACCACTACTTGGAAGGCTGAGACAAGATACCCTGAGTAAGCTGTCTAGACAAAATAGCTTCCTCAAGAGACGCTGCCTCCTCAATATAGTGGAGAGTTTGGTTGAGGAAGAGGTCAGTTATCAACATCTGACCTATACATGCACACACATCTATTCACTCTCAAATGCGAAACCATGTACATAGAAGAATGCATGCACCCAATGGGCATCCACATGTACCTACATACATATATGGACTAAGAAGGATTGTTTATCTTCCTCTTCTTTAGAACCTGGTAACCTTATTCTATTTAACTCTTTCCTTATTTTTGAGACTAAACTTACGACTTTAAATCAGTGCAGTACACCGGAACACTATTGCGATTGCTGGAAAGTGCTTGCTGATGGGAGCCTGATACAGATGTCTTCTGAGTGGCTCTGCCAATGTCTGACAAATACAGAGGTGGATGCTCTCAACCAACCATTGGACTGAGCACAGAATTCTCCTCCACCCCCATGGAGGAGTTGGAGAAGGGACTGAAGGAGCTGAGGGGGGTTTCTAGCTCTGTGGGAGGAGCAACAGTATCAACCTGCCAGACCCTCCCCCTTCCAACTCCCCAGGACTGGACCACCAACCAAAGAGTACACATGGTGGGACTCATAACTCAGGCAGTATATGTGGCAGAGGATGGCCTTGTTGGACATCAGTGGGAGGAGAGGCCCTTTACTCTTTGTGGGTTAGATGCCCCAGTGTAGGGGAATGCCATGGCTGGAAGGCAGGAGTGGGTGTGTGAGGGAACAACCTCATAGAGGTGGGGGGGCTCAATAGGGGGTTTTGGGAGGGGAGATCTGGAGAGGGCTTTGCATTTGAAATGTAAATAAAGAAAATATCCAATAAAAGATAGTAAGGTTATTTGTATTTGTTTAGTATATGTATTTGGTTTTAGTACAGAGACAATCCAGTGCTAAATTATATTCTATGCACTGTTCATGGGGAATCATCATGTTCTTAGTTGCCTCCTTCCAACTGAGAACATGGCCATTTTGGAAAAGTATTTCTGTACCCAGAAATGTTTTTTATTCAGTACAGAAAAACATATAAGAGAAAGGAAGAAGAGAGAGAGAGAGAGAGAGAGAGAGAGAGAGAGAGAGAGAGAGAGAGAGAGAGAGAGAGAGAGAGAGAGAAAGCTTCAGAAAAATAAGAGAAATAGACCAACATCTCAGTGACATCTAGGTAGACATTGAGATTCATTTTGCTTCGCATCTCTGGTGTTTATAGAGCAAACAGAGATATTTTCTTTCTTTTCTTCAGAGTGGTAGATTGGATTCAGTTGGAACTTTCATAGGCTGTGCTTGTCCATTTTCACAACTGAAAAAAAAGTTTAAGAAGATAGACCCCACACAGAAATAGAAGTGGAACTATCAAGACAACATCTAAGAGTAAGACTGTAGTCCAGCTGAACCCCAGAATGGAACATAGAAATAAAGAACAGTGGGCAGTACAGTTCCTTCCCAACAAGGTCATGTGGACTATCCCAATGGCTTGGTGAATGAAGTGCATCCATGTAAGCATGAAGACTGTGTTTCAGATCACTAGAGCCCAGGTAAAATGCTGGGTGAACATGATGGCCTGTGTATGAAGGAAGGTATAAAGCATCCCAGACTGAACTGGCCAGTGAGACTAAACTTTTCTGTTTGTTTTCGGTTCAGCTGAGATACCCTGCCTCAATTCAAGGTAGAAAGTAATGAAGGGAGACTCCTTTCTTCAACCATGGACCTTCAGTCATGTACCCCAGAATGGAACACACACACACACACACACACACACACACACACACTGTAAAACCTCCTGTATACACTATGTATATATGAGCTTTTGTGTTGAATGTGGCTATGCTCTTTCAAAGCTGACTTGCGGCCAACTCTTCGTCTCTATGAGACAGTGCAAACATATTCCACGTTTGTACATTTCTTCACCATATCAATTTCCTGCTTATCATTAAATGCAAAATGGAGAACTGAGGGTTTAGAAGATCTCGTTATATGCCAGTACACATATAGGGAGGATGGGAAACAAACCTGGCTGTGGATTTTCAGGAGCCATCCATCTTGACTTGTGAGACAATGTCTCTCACTCTCACAGAACTTACCAAGTCAGCCAAACTAACTGGCCAGTAAGCCCGGGGATCCATCCATCCATCTCTGCTCTCCAAGAGCTAGCATTACAATTGCTAACACCACATGTGGTTACTCATGGTTTTGTTTTTGTTTTTGTTTTTGCATGGCTAAAACTTTTACAAGGCTCTCTGTCACTGAAGCATTAGAAATATCTGATTTCATCCTGCCTTTATGGCAAACTAGTCTCACAACTATCCACAGATCTGTGAGTTTTTCTAAACCAGGAAGGAAATCATCAGTGTTGATGCTCATAGTGTACTTAGGTACCACCAGACTAATAAGTAGTGAGGTAGGCCTAGGAATGGTGGCTCTGACCTTATCTCTATGATCTGTTAACCAACAAGGTTCTCATCATGTGTGTGTATGCATCTCTGACTATATACAATTTTTCAATTACTTACTTATTCATTTATTTCATGTATGTTTACATCTGTGTGTACAGGTGTGTGTGTGTGTGTGTGTGTGTGTGTGTGTGTGTGTGTGTGTGTGTATAAGTGCAAATGCTCATGTATGCTCAGGCAAAGACCAGACAAGAATGTTTAATGTTGTCCTTTGTCATTCTCTACCTTATGCTCTTCAGAAAAGGTGTCACTGAGCTTTGAACCCCAAGTTTTATGGCTATTGTGGTGGCCAGCAAGGACCAATGATCTTTTGGTCTCTTCTCTCCTCCCCTAACACTGAAGTTGCAGGTACACAACTACACATGGCTGTTTATAAAGGCACTGTGGATCCAAACTCTCATCTTTACACTTGCATACCAAGAGCTCTTACTTTCTGAGCCATCTCCCCAGCTTGAAGATGCCCATTCTAGGATCTTGGGGATAAAATATAAGGACTGAATACTGACTTTGTGAAATAGTTTGTAATGTTTCTACACATTTCCATAATTCTTATGACTTCTGTCACTATAGATTATAACATGAATCATCAATGAATAACAGCTATATTCTTTTATACAAATGGCTAAGCTGTTTACCAGAGCAATTATTGTTTTTTTTTTTTTTGCCATTTTTTTGTGTATGTGTGTTTGCTATTTTTCATTTTCTTGGAGGAGGGCCACAAAGAATTGTTGCTCCTTCTGCTGCAGCATCTTCAAACAAGCAGAGTGTTTGCTGGTAGAAGCTAGCTGCTTTGATTGAAAAAATATAAACAGAAATCTGTGATTGTTCAACCTGCTGGAATGTCTTATCCACTCTGAGCAGTGAGTGGGGTTTTTAGGTAGAAGCTCACTCATCAGGCACTTTCCCTCAGCAAGGATCACTCAGGAATGGTACCTGGTGAGGGATGCATGAAAAAATCCATGTCATTCAGTTATTTCAAAGCTATGAGATAGGCATGGAGACATGTATAGTAGCTCCCAGTGATCAATGGCAATACCCCTGGGAGCAATTCTGGAGTTGCTTTGGCCATGGAAGGAGAGTGAGATCAGTGTGCCTGCGTGGGATACTAAGGTCAAGCCAGCCCTAGACCAGAGCTGAGAAACTGTCTGTGGAAGCTGGAGCAGATTGTTCACTAGGCAAAGAGCTTGCTTTGTAAGTCATCTATCTGTTGGACACTGGCAAGATGCCTTTGCCTGTGAAGGGCTTGCTATGCAAGTACATAGACTTAAGTTCTGTCTTGGGAAACCCTATGAAAAAGTATGTTAGAGCTGCATACCCTTGTAATTCCTGTCCTGAGGGATAGACACAAGTGGATTTCTAGGAACTCACTAATTAGCAAAAGGAGTGAGATTGTCCCCAAAGTAGTATTTGGTCAAACTTTTAACTGTCAACCTGGCCTAGCCTCAATTCATGTGGAATCTCAATGGCAAGAACAAGTTTGCTTGTGTGTATGTCTGGGGGAATTTGTCAATCATGGGCAGCATCACCTCAATCTTGAGGTTCATAAGAGTGGAGAAGGCTAAACATAAGCCAGCAAGATTTTATGAGTGTGTTTCCTCTGCTTTTGACTGTGATTATGACATTTTAAATTCCTGCTTTGATCCCACAATGAAGGACCTTTATCTCGTATTATTTACTGAAAGAGACCCCTTTCTCCCATACTTCATTTTGTTTTTAGAATATTTTATCACAGAAACAGAAATTCAAGTAGAAATGTTTGTAACTCTGCCTTATTGATATTTTAACATTGGAAACATTTTGATATAAAAGAAATATTGTCTCTATCACTGGCAACCTAAACAACAAATGTTGATTGTGCTGAATTCCAGCTTCTCAATAGGTGAGAGGCCTAGCCTGGGCTGTGGTGAAGACCGTGTCCTTTCCTGTGATAATAACTTCCTGATTATTTGTTCTTCCTCAAACCCAGCTGTTTGAGACAAGGTAACTAAGAAAAGGTATGGAGATAGTTCAGTAGATATTTAGATATGTAATTTTATGTGATAGATGCTATCAGCATCACCCCGAAACATAATGAAGGAAACTGAGGCAAAGTAGATCGAAATAAACTTCCCGTCAATGAAGAAACAGATCATGCTGGGACTGAGGCTCAGTTGGTAAAGACCTTGTATTGCCTGTATGAAACCCTCATTTTAATCACCAATATCATGTACACTGGGTAGAGTGGTGCATGCCTTTCATCTGAGCAGTTGTCATGTGGAAGCTCAGAGATAAAAATTTCATGACCACCCTTACTTATACATGGAGTGTGAGACCACAGAGGAGTACATAAAACCGTGTCTGGAAGATGGAGACAGGTACCAATCAGGACCTTGCAGCTGGCACTCAGCTTCAAAATTTGTGTGCATGGCCACTGCAACACATAGTTTTGGGCTGATTGGCTCAGAGGAGAGCCTGGCCTTTCATACCTCGGAAACCAATGAGCCCCTCCAACAGGCATGTGTCTACACAAATATTCACAAGACTCCCCTACGGATGGATTTGTAGACAATTGCCTCTCTTGTTCCATCTCACCAGCTGTTCTTTCTCTGAAGAGTGAATTTATCGAGCACAAATCCCCAGGGAGACTATGCGATTTCAGGCACAGGCTTCCTAGCCAGATGTTTCATACAGAGAGGTAGTTCATGTTTAAATATTCAGGCTATAAAAGAGAGGTGCTATAGCCGAAGCCTGTGCAAGCTGTTAGAAGATATTTCTTATTGAATGGCAATAGAAGACAAAAACATGATCTCTAAGAAATAGATGGCAGCAATTCACTTCTAGATCCTGCTGAGGGAGCCCAGGGAGAAACCATGACCATGGGTGACAGCAGGCCCACGGCCTTGCCTTTCTGAACACCTCCCTGTACTGCAGTTGTCAAGGTCAGAGGACAACCTCTATTGTTAGTTCTCACCTTCCACCTTGTTTGAAGCAGGGTCTCTTGTTTTGTACCGTGTGTTAGTTGATATTGTTGTTCTTCCTATGGGGTTTCAGTCCCCTTTAGCTCCTTCAGTCCTTCTCTAACTCTTCTGCTTTGCTATACTAATAACTTGCATGCATTGGTTCACTTTACATAGCATTATTGAGATCAGCTTTTGGTAACATTGCCGTTGAGAGAAACTCACCCAAGAACTGCTTGTCATGCTCCTGTGGTAGCTTGACACATCTGAGGCCTCGCCTTAGGCCTGTTGACAAGCTTGTCAGTTTCTTCGGGACTGAACTACAACTGTCTGGTGTCTGCCTGTCAAAAGGGCTGGACTGTAGCTGCTGGTTTGTGTGTGGTATCTGCCTATGGAAAGGACAGGTCTGCAGCTGCTGAGTTGTATTTGTTTTGTTGTTGTTGTTGCTGCTTTGTTTTTGTTTTTGTTTTGGGGGGGATGTTTGTTATGGGACTGAACTGCTGCCAAAGAAAATCGAGCTCACCCCGAAACAATTATGGCAGAACAGGTCCACTCCCCCTATATCCTAACTTTTCTTTTCTACTACCTCCGTTGGGTGGTGAGCCACAAGAGAAGTTGAACCCTTGTTAAAGTAAGTTGTAAAAATATTGTGCCTACAGTAATGCTTTAGCTACATGAGGACCTAAGTTAAGTGCCCCCAACCCAACTTTATTTCTTAAGTTTGTCATGTGGTATGCACTTGTAATCTAAGCAATAGGAAGCAAAGACAGGCAGATTCATGGAGTTAGGGGTTTACTTGTACAATACACACACACACACACACACACACACACACACACACACACAAGCAAAACTCCAAAACACTATTTGATAAACACCTGTAATGAATAGCACAGGGCTACTTTACTTTTTGTTAGAGTCTATCAGAAAACCCTGTGCAGTGGACATTAACATCCTCATTCTGTAGCTAAGAAGCAGAGGTTGCCAATGACATTTCAGAATTCACACAGTGAAGGACAGGTTAACTCTTTCTATTCTGAGAGGACTCATAAGACATACAGTTGCTTGCCTCTTGACCCAGAACATAAGTTTTTGCTATTAGTGGAAGGACTTCAATGTCTCAGTCATTATATAGCTGCTTCCACTAGATCGTGGTGAGCAAAGAAAAGAAAAGAAAAGAAAAGAAAAGAAAAGAAAAGAAAAGAAAAGAAAAGAAAAGAAAAGAAAAGAAAAAAGAGGAGTTGGAACTGAAATTGTTATTTACTGTGAAGAAACTGTACTTTTGTTTTTGGTAGTGATCCAGAGCTGGGTTTAAATACAGTGAAATTATAAAGAATAAATCTGTGATCACGGAGAAAAATGTTTTCTCCAGAAAAATGACTATATTGTTTTGAGGTTTAGTCTCTTAGGTATTATAATGCTAAGTGTAGACACCTAAGACCTGATTGCCCCAGAGACAAGAGAGTGTGTATGTAGACACAAGTGATTCTATGTGACTTTGTCTCCAATATATTTTTGATTGGTAAATAAAGATGCAACAGCTAGTAGCTGGGCAAAAGGGATATAGGCAGGGTTTAATGTTTCTGGGCTTGGAGTAGGGGGTATAAGAAGGTAGAAAGAAAAGAAAGCTGAGTTTGTTGAGTCATAAAATAATAGTTATGTGCACTGGATAATTGGAGTTAAAAGCAGCCCAAATATGCTGGGTGTGGTGGCACAAGCCTTTAATCCCAGCACTTGGGAGGCAGAGGCAGGTAGATTTCTGATTTCGAGGCCAGCCTGGTCTACAACGTGAGTGCCAGGACAGCCGGGGCTATACAGAGAAACTCTGTCTTGAAAAAAAAAAAAAGCAGCCCCCCCCAAAAAAACATAAAATATTATATAATGGCTAAAAACTAGAAATAATAATACAGAAAATAAACATCTGACCATCTCTAATTCTGATTAAGGCTTATTGTAAATAATAAAAGTTGTGTGTCTTTTATCCAAAAACGAAATGAGCAAAGGCAGGGTAAAAGTCCCAGGTTGAGATAAAGCATGTCTACAACAGTACTGCAGAATTTTCTCATGACTATGAAAGAATAGCCTACAAAAATGACTTACTGAATGAACAGTTTACTTTGGCTCACAATTTTGGGGTACAGTCCATCATGGCAGGAAAGGTATGGAGGCAGGAGCAAGAGGCAGCTGGTCACTTTGCATCTGCAGTCAGGAAGCAGAGAGGGGTAAATGCTGGTGCTGAGCTCACTTTCACCTTGTGCAGGACCCTATCCCATAGAGTGATGCAACCAGCATTTAGAATGGACCTCCCAACTTCAATTTACCCAATCTGCACACTGCGTTGCTGACATTCCCAGAGGTTTGTCTACTAGGCAATGCTGGATCATCTCTAGTTGACAACATATAATATTACCCATTGCAATGACTGATTTAAGGAAATTATTCTCCTCTCAATCTTCATGAAAATATCTGAAGTGAACGAATATTTACAAGGTGCTTTGTCAAGCCCAGAAAAATACTACTGTATGATTAGTATTACCTGGAAAATAATATGCAAGGGCAGATATTGAGGTTACAATAACATTTGGAAATAAAATCAGTCTATAAAATAAATTTCCCATATTATAGATTTTATGGAATCCATCTGTATAATACGATCAGTGGTTCTCAACCAACGTCCATGACCCCTATCTGGGCCACACATCAGATACTCTGGATATCAGATATTTATATTATAATTCATAACACTAGCAAAGTTATAGTTATGAAGTAGCAATGAAATAATTTTATGGTTGGGGCTCAGCACAACATGAGGAACTATACTAAAGGGTTGAAGCATTAGGAAGGTTGAGCACCATGGGAACAGATCTAATGTCTCCTATTTTATCTACTTAATTACAGAGGAAATACTTGAAAATGCTGATTTCATTTTCTCTTCTGCCTCATGATTAGGAGAGGATTTCCGGTGCAGTTTAGTCATCATGATAATCAAACCCTTCCTGTCTGTTCTCAAATATTACAGTATCCCTTTTCCCTTCAATATATAGAAGTGTCACTGTGATAAATTGTGGAAGTGTGCTATGGCTGCTGAGGTCGGTAGTAGCTTGAAATGTGTTATAATTGTGATTAGCTTGCACTGTGTTCTTAAGTAACCTGTAAATTAAATTCACCCCACAGGCAGGCAAGACTATGCCCTGGGTTTAAGTATTTTGTGTGAGTGTCTACATATAAATAAACTCTTCCCATTAGTGGCTGTAATCCCTAGTGAAGTATTACTAATTATGCACACACCTTATATTTGTGTTCCACCTTTCCCCGCAGACTTCAAAGCATTTTACAAATATTAATTGCAAACAATAAATAATACCTTGGATTTCCAAGACACCCAACACTGATGACTTAAGTGTTTGCGTCTCTAAGCATTTTAACAGTTACAGCAGCAAGAGTAAGCACATCTATTCTCCCCGTGGAAGAGGATTGCAAGCAATCATCTGTCATATTTCATCAACAGGAACATGGATGGATATGTGAAGGAATGGTTGTATGAACTGAGAACACAAGATCATGGACGTGACAGAAGTAGCTTTTAGTATGAAAAATCATGATCGTGTGTTAACTTTAGCCATTACATATTGTGTTAATCAGCAATAAGGATGAATGAGGAGGGGCAGTTTAATTCACAGGCAGTTAGTCTACAATTGGGAGCTAGGGAATTGCTTTTGATGTGCCTCACTGATTTATTCCCAACTGTGGCTGAAGTCCTTGGGCTCCTTTCTATCAGAGGGAGTTTCTAGATGAAATGAATGCATATAAGATGCTGTCTGTGTCACAGCTTGCTTTATTTTCTTGTTCCTGCTTTATCCAGAGAAAAGGGATGAAAGGGAGATCTGTGAGAACTTTCTTTGGTTGCCATGGATTTCAAGAATAATTGAGTTAGAATTCACCAAATGTGGTTTTAATTCATATATTTTTCCCATAAAACATAAACAAATAAATGCCATTGGTT
This sequence comes from Mus pahari, assembly GCF_900095145.1. Taxonomy (NCBI): domain Eukaryota; kingdom Metazoa; phylum Chordata; class Mammalia; order Rodentia; family Muridae; genus Mus; species Mus pahari. The sequence continues at coordinate 91,437,073 of NC_034594.1, forward strand.
TCTTCCTAATATAAACTTACCACGCCAGCATTTCATTTGTTTGGAAGTTTCTTATCAAGGCACAGAAGGTTAAACTTGAGATGAACATTAATTCTTTGAGAGTTCTGCTAGGGTACTGCCTGCCCAGCAAACTATGCATACTCAGTTGATAGTGGTTGCTAATGAGCCATCTCCAGGCAGACATTTATGTGTTCAGTGCTGCACTTATTTCAGATCCCTGTTGTGTGAAAGGAGCCCTTAGAAGTGATGGAATTAGCAGAGATGTGGTCAGAATCATTATTAACAATGGCAAAAGTAATGGTAAAAAGGAACTTCATGACGTTTGATGATGATGGGGATGAAGAGGGCGGTGATGAATGTGATCTAAAGATAGTGATGAAGCCAGTACAGTACTGGTCTCTTCTTCAACTCCTGAGCATGTAGCTTCAGAGAGTGTGAAAAACAATAATCAAAATGATAACTGCAATGCAACTTAACATTTCTTAATGTTGTGCTGCAGGTACACAAAATATTTCAGTTACCTTCATCTGGCATGATTTTATGAACAATATTTTAATGTTTCATCCAGGCCTTAATATACTAAGATGCGTATGTGATTGGCCAGGGCCATCTAGACAATATATTGAGGTCCTGAAATGTGATACAACCTGATTACCTGAAGCCAGTGTTCTTCTTGCCTCTCAGAAGAAGCATGTTGATGGAAGAGGTGTATGGGCTCAAGAAATGAATCAAAACAGCATACTATGGAGCTCTATAGTGATTCTGCTATTAAAGAAGTGTGGGGTGTCTTAGGAAAGAACATGGTTTTTTATCTCATCTATTATAGTCAGACTTTATTTTGATGACTTGGGAGTAACTAACTCAAAGCTGACCTTGAAGAATGAGTTTAATTAAATGTCATATGAATTGAAAAAGTAGTCACCTGTCCATAGCAGCTTCTGATTCATGGTTCTTAGATTAGCAATTTTGTTCTCTCCAAAATTCTCTACTATATTATAGCCTTATATTTCTTTCTAGTTTTTTAACTATTAATAATATTGTATGGAAAATGCTATTTTCCCATCATAAAACCTTTTATTTTCTCTTCTATTTTGTATTAAAGCTCTCTATTGATATTTACCAAGTACTATGCAACACAAAAAGAGCAAAAAGAAACAAAGATGATTAAAATTTCCATAATTTCAGCTCTCCTAGAGCTCATGTTGCACTGGAAGAATAACATTTTAATAATATATATACCCATATAGAGACATAATTTAATACTGTGACAAGCCTCAAGTGAGAGAATACCCAACACTTTATTACTTTTTTAATACTATGAAAGCCTATTTCAAAGTGGAGGAGGGCAAGGATGCAAGGCACAGAAGATTTTCTAGAGGAGAAATGTTTCAGAGAACCAATAGTGCAGATTTGGTGGCTGATTTGGGAACTTTGACTACAGCAAAGGGAACCCTTATGCAAAATGCCTCTTACAAAACAAAAGGAGTGGGAAAAAGCTGTATGAATATCCAATTGCCAGGAACAAGGAGGAGTGCTGTGAACAGGCTGGAACCATGTTATCCCTAGGTGTAACATCCTAGATATTACAGCTGTTCCCTTTTGTCTTCATGTATACCACATGCCAACAGATCCTTTCTGAGGCTTTTTTTTTTCCTCTTCTTGATATGTTTTGTAATGTGGTAGTGTAATGAGACAGCAGGGGGTGCCATAGTTGGCACATGCTGAGGTACCAGCCATATGATGAGTCTAATATAAACTGATGTTTATTTTGGGGCAGGAGAAGGAGCAGGAGAAGGGGCTGGGAGTTCCTCCATTTAGACCAATCAGTGGATCACTTTCCAAATCGCTGATATTTGTATGGAGAGATCTAGCAATCTGATGGCCAGAAAGTGAGTGTGAGTAGCAGGTGGACTTTTCAGGATGTGTTCCACATAGCAGTGGGAAATGTGAGACTGCAAGTTTGTGAACTGAGTCTTGGCACCATTGATATATTTCGTAAAGCAGTGGCATGATGTGGTGGGAGAGGATACCTTAGTGGGTCCATGCTGAGCCATTCTCCCTTTGATGTACCAACCATATGGTAGGGTCTAGTATAAAATGAAATTTATTATAGGGCTTTAGAAGGGGGATTGAAAAGGGAGTATGAGAAAAAAAGAATGGGGACAGTGAGGGACGGAAAGAGAAGGGAGAGAGAACGAAAGGAAGAGGCTGCTGGGGACACATGGAGAGATGTTAAGGGGGGAAGACAGAGAGTGAGGGAGAGAGAGAGAGAATGGAAGGAAGGAAGGAAGGAAGGAAGGAAGGAAGGAAGGAAGGAAGGAAGGAAGGAAGGACTTTATAGAAGAGGATCTTCAAGACTGGAGAGAAAGAGGGAGGCCAGACAAACCTTTTATAGAAAGCAAGGCTCTTACCTGGCTGTTGCTCAGTAATTGTTGGGCAGAGCCTAGA
>NC_034594.1:91439875-91452627 GCF_900095145.1 Mus pahari
TCACCTGACATGCAATACTTCATCTTAGACTATCACCTGACATGCAATACTTCGTACAAGTTTATGTGTGAGAATGCTTAGTTTTCTCATGGTGCTGTTTTGGGAAGTCATGAAATCTTTGGGAGATAAGGTTTATGTTTCGAGAGGAGGTCCTTGAGGGCAACATTCTAACCTTAACATAAGCCCAGTTTCTTCTTCCTGGTCTATGAAGATGTGAGGAGTTTCTGTTTACTGTCCCAGCCACTACAGATGGAACTTCTCCTGCCCCGTTACTTCCCTACTGTGAGGGGCTGTAGAGTTGTACAGCTTGCCCAGACATCATGCTTTCCTTACATCGATGAGCTATAGAACTGTGTGACTTCCCCAGCCACTGTGTTTCTCCTACCTGAAGTGCTGCAGGGTTCTGCTTTTTCCCTGTTGGGATTAAGAGTAGCTTATCCTGTTTTTCCTTGGTAGCTTTACATTCATCTTCTTTTTAGGGGAATATTTATCATCCGATACTATAATATATGTATGCAACTTGGTTTTTATTTTATTATTCTATGGTGGCTTAAAGTTGACAGATTATCTTGAGTCCTAGTAGAGAATTTTGATTACTTATAATATTTGAATTCTTAAGATTTTATTTGGATTCTTAAAGTTACACTATCACTATTTTACATAGGAAGATAGTCATTAACATAGGAAGATATTCCCCTCCTATGAGTTTAGGAGGGGAACTGAATAGCTTGGATCTGGTATGTCAAAAATTGGATCATGTGTTTGAATACTTAGAACCAGGCTGATGTTTTAGAAGGTTGTAAAAAATTTAGGATGCTGAGCCCAAATTGGAAATGTAGGCAAGAAGGGAATGCTTTTATTGGTGACAGATTGATAATGCTTCTACTACTGTCTGTGCTCCCTGACCTGCTAAGTTAGGAAGGGCTGCCACATCACACTCCTGACACTAAAGGTAGAACCACCCTAGTTGCTAGGCCTTTACATACATGACAAAGTATGTTCCCTTAAGGTCTGTTTTCTTAGCCAGAATAGCCATCTAAATTGAGATACTAGACTATGGGATGGTACTGACAATATTTAGGATATATCTTCCCAAATTAATTCTAGTAGCTTCTTGGCATACAAGCCCATAGTCTTGTTTCGTCATTGAATTTAGATCCATAAAAATTATTAATTTTCACAGTAGTTATTTAAGAATCACCTACTTGGCATACTCGCAGATAAATAATTAATCTGTGAATATGTGGCTTTCTGGTAGATAAAATATAGGACCTCAGAAAAGTCTTTCTAAAAATAGAGCCTAGAGACAAATTCATACAATAATACAGTAATATATACCAGGGAATAGATATCATATTTTATTGGTAATCTGCTTTAGTAGAAAGCACTGAGCCCCTGAGCATTTCACTGGCTTTAGCTTTATCTTTAAAAATAACTATTATGTAAAAATTTTATACAAAAATTACTATTGAAAGTTATTATGCCACCAAGGTCTAACTCTTGGGAAAGCTAATTCTTATTTAAAATGGGGTCAGAAAAGTTAAGATCATGTCTCAGGAATTGATGGGAAACAGACTCCAAAAGTCTAGATCCTGGCTAATCTCAAAAGCTCCTGTACATCAGGCACACATAAACCCTACCATGGCACACTAGGCATACTGCAGAGCTTACTTCCCTGCTTCTCTGTACACATGTTCTAGATGAATGCAAGTCTGTGTTCCCATTTCCAAGACAAGGTTAAAATAAGATGGAGTAATTGATCCAAAAAGGACAGCATCTTGGAGAGGGTTCTCATCTCTACACACGTGCAATTTTACAGCCAGGCCCGGTTGCTGTTCCTCCTCCCTTCCAACCCAAGGAGCTGAGTAACAAATTGCCTCCTGGACAACAAGCAAGAGCTGTGGCTGTACGGTGTTCAGCATGTGGGGGATGCATGAAGCTATTTAAGAGCCACTTGTTCCATGTGCTAATGATTTCAAAAAGTGATTTAGGAAATCATCTCTCATTGACCATCATTTATATTTCCATTTATGGAAATGCCTGAAGGTGGCTCATATAGCTTTGTCTTCTTCATATTTGGCAGAAGGCTATAGTGGAGCTAACAGGCACAGAGAAGATACAAGGCCCAAAAATATAAATTTTATTCTAAGCTAAGGCTTTCATCCTACTGATGTAGTGAAATCATATTAAACCGAAGAGGTGTGTGTGTGCGTGTGTGTGTGTGCGTGTCCGTGTGTGTGTGTGTGTGTGTGTGTGTGTGTGTGTGTGTGTGTTTGTGTGCATGTGTAAGCCAGAGACCATCTAATTTCATCCACAGCAAGCACTTCTACCCATTGAGCCATCTCCCTAGTTCCCCAGAAAGCTTATTTTTAATGCTTCTGTGCAAGATAGTTTTATGTCAACTTGGAACAAAGTAAAGTCCTCTCTTGCTTCATCTTGCTTTATTAAATTATATTTTTCACTTTAATTTATTTACTTATGCCAGGCATTTGTGGTGCACACCTTTAATCCCAGAACTTGTGAGGCAGACGCAGGCAGATTTCTGAGTTTGAGGCCAGTCTGGTCTACAAAGTGAGTTCTAGGATAGCCCAAGCTACCTAGAGAAACCCTGTGTCAAAATCTCTCTCTCTCTCTCTCTCTCTCTCTCTCTCTCTCTCTCTCTCTCTCTCTCTGTGTGTATTCAATTTACATCCTGATCACTGACCCCTCTTCCTCCTCCCAGGTCCCCTTCATATAGTCCTTCTGCCATTCCCCCCAATTCTCCTCTGAGAAGGTGGAAGACCTCTTGGTTTCCCCCAACCCTGGCACATGAAGTTTCTGTAATGCTAGGCAGCTCAGTTAGGAGAATGGGATCTACAGACAGGCAACAACCTTAGGCTTTATTTGAAAGATAACAGCAGATTCTTATCTTTATATGTGAGACCCCAGGCTTCTGATTAGAAAAGTCTGTTATCTGTAAATCTCTCTTTAATAATACTATATGGCTGCAGCTCCAACTTACCTTCATCTAAACACTTCAGAGGGGCAAACTGAATGTAAATGCAGTGACTGAGACAGGAATGAGTACCTGATATTCTTCTCCTGCTACAGAGAGGGGATAAAGTTTGGTGTGAACACTTTTTCAGATCCAATTAAAAATGTATATGCAAATGGAATTGTGTGTGTGTGTGTGAGTGTGTGCATGTGTGTGTGTAGCCATACTCACACATTTAGAAAACACATACTTGCTATTTTCTTCTCTCACTTTTTACCCTGAACCCTTGAGACAGGGTCTCCCACTGAATCAAATGTTGACTGATCACACTGCCCAGGATCTGACTTTCTCCGTACATTAAAGGTGCTTGAATTATATATAAGCTTTATCATACCCAGATTTTATGTGAGTGTTGGTGATTCAAAGTCTGGTCTCTATACTTGCAGAAGTGCTCTTACCTACCAAGATGTTGCAGAGTGTCCTGTCCCTACCTCCTCCTCCTCCTCCTCCTCCTCCTCCTCCTCCTCCTCCTGCTCCTGTTCCTCCTCATCCTTCCGCTTCTACCTCTCCCTCTCCCCCTCCCTCTCCCTCTTCATCTCCCTCTCCCTCCTTTTCCCCGTCTTCTCCCCTTCTTTACATTCTTTCATCTAGTAAAGCATTCTAGTTTTATTTATTGCTTGGATTCTGTGTGTATGTGTGTTCATATTATGCATGTAAGTGTGTTTGTGTATATGTACACATATTTGGAGATCAGAAACAGAAGTCTGGAAATCTGAGTCTTACTCTATGACTTTCCATCTGCTTATTTTCATAGACAGGAACTCTAACAAATTGAAACTGTTTGAATGTGTAGTCTGGTTGCCCAGCTAACTCTGAGGATCCACATTTCCATTTTATCTGATGCTGAGGTTGCAGATGGCACCCTCTATCCACTGATCAGGCACCAAACCTCAGGTGGTCAGTTGGTATTCCTTCAATCAATGTCTGAGGCCAGTGAAGCAATCAAAAACTTGTCAGAGACACATATTAGTGATATTGCTGCCAGATATTTTAAAGTTTTCATCGTTGTTATGCAGATTGTCTATAGTCAAAAAAATCAGATTATGTACCACAGTATGAAATTCATTAAGCTGCCTCAATGGGACTTCTTTAAAGACTAATTACTGCATTGAGTCCTAATGACTGCCACCTTTAAAGCACATAAATCATGTGCAAATAGGAGAAATGTTTTCCTTTTAATGGACAAGATTTCTAACTTGCTTTTCAAAGAAACACACATCTGTAGTAGCATAATGATATCTCTAAGCACATAATGGATCACCAAGTATCTGTTGTGTACTCATTGTCTCAGGACCCCTTATCTCAGAAATAGTGTCACTCAAAGTGGACTGCTTCCTTCTACAACAATCAGATGTAAAGACTGTCTACCAGAGACATGCACAGAGGATATGATGATGTAGACAATTCTTGAACTTAGGGTCTCTTTCCAAATGATTTCAGATAGTGTCACATCAACAGCTAAATACAAATATGTATCAAGTCAGAAGTTAAACTTAAACTTTTTTTTTTACAATTTTTACCAAAGCTATTTATTACATTTATTTATGGAAATTAGACATGGTCATAATCCACATGACCATAAATGACTAGCTTCCTTTTGGGATTGAAGACTTAGAAAGCAGATGCATCTTTCCTTGGATCCCTGTGAGCTCTGACCCCCGCCCCCCACCCAGATGAAGAGAGAAGATGGAGCCACGTGATAGTGATAGAAGAGCCTAACCATTCATTGAACAGATCCCATTGAAGGTTAGCCGTTGGGATTTGTGGATGACAGCAGTTGACTTGTACTTCTTTCAGGAAAATACAGCCAAGGGTTACCATTCTTCAAACAGGAAGAAAGAGCTCACTAACTGCCTCCCATCTCTTAGACATGCTCAGCAGAAAACGTCTCCTCTTAAGAGTCTCTCTTAAGCTCCATGTTGTACTTCTTTGAACCGCCAGACTGACTTCCAGAGTAGTTGTACAAGCTTGCAATCCCACCAGCAATGGAGGAGTTAAACTTAAACTTTTAATTTCACCTTTCAGTATATTTTCTTACCCATCAAGAAAGTCTCCTATTCCATGAGTCAGGACATAGGGAAATAGAGAATAACAGAGTGCTGTGGGAAAGTGAGAACTGGTTTGCATTCAGTTGCAGTAATATGACTTGATTCTATGCAAACATATTGAGATAAAGATAGGACAACTAAAGGTATTTCATGCTATCATAAACTGCTTGAGTGAAATAGAAGATACTTGTTTCTTATTAAAGTGCATAGAATGCAGCTGAAAAAAGTAAAGAAAGTAAAATAAATAAAATAAAGCAGATCCAGTGAGTGCACTGGATGCCTTGGTGCCCACTTACTACTTCCTCTGTGGGGTTTTCAAGGTTGTTTTGAATTAGGAATGAATTGTGCCCAAGAAATCCCTAAGAGAAGAGTGGATGGGGGAAGCTTAGAGCACTGAGGTTATTGATTCAGGAAAAACTCTCAAAGAGCTCTAGGGTGGCTGACTTTCTTTCCACTAATCTGCCCTCCCCTTGTCAAAGATAGAAATTGTGCAGAATAAACTTTGTATTTACCTTTGCTACAAAGATGACTATAATTTCCACAGATATACTATTTTCCCAATAGGCTTCCAAATGTTAGCTCAAAAAACCCCAGAAATATTTCATTGTATTTTTAATGATTTATTTATATTTTAATAGTGTATATGTGTCTTGTGTTGGGATATGTCTATGTGTGCAGGTGCCCTCAGAGGCCAGAAAAGGGCATCAGATTCCTGAAGCTGAAGTTGCACACAGTTGTGAGCTGCCACACATGGGTGCTGGGAACTGAACTCAGAACCTCTGTAAGAGCAGTACATGCTTGTAAACGCTACAGTTTCTTCCCAGATCCCCATCTCACCTTTTTAAGTTGGCAATAATTCAGAACATGTCGAGTACATATATGATACTGTGATAAGTGCTGTAGTTATCACCAGTTCCATTTCCAGCTATCAATGCATTATGTCCTCTAAACTTCTTCTTCCTCTTATAGCTGGAAGTTTGTGCTCTTTGATCAGTATCTCTGTTCCACACAAACACACGTGCACACACACACACACACACACACACACACACACACACACATGGGTATGTGTGTGTTTGTATGAAATTAAGTGGAATATACATATATATACACATATATATATATATACATTTATATGCAGATCATCTTTATCTTCTACCCATTTTAAGATTTTTTTCAAAATATTTATATAACAAGTGTGTGTTTGATTGGCGTGTATACCTCTGTGTGTGTCCACGTGCCATCATGCCATAGGAGTGCACATGTGGAGATCAGAGGCCAACAAGCATGAATTAGTTCTCCCCTCCTATTCCAAGGGTTCTGGGGATCAAGTCAGTGCTTCTACCTTGGCAGCAAGTAACTTTATCCATGGAGCCAATTTATTAGTCCTACATCTTAAATACTTAAATAGAAGCATTAACCTTTTTGTCCAAAAGGCTGTATAATATACATTTTCATGCATATTCTATGAGAGTTCATCTTTCCTCATTGTCTTGATAACTCTTGTAACATCTTTTAATTTCAGTAATACTCATGCCAATCAGTATAAGGTCATGTTTCACTATGGTTTTTGACTCATTTTACATTTCTTTAATAGAGTACTTTCTCCTCCTTTGTGTAGTATGTGCAGTCTTTGAAATATCCATTTTAGGATGTGTTAATTTCATTCAGGTTGTTTTGTATGGCTCTTCAGTGGTAAATTCTTTATGTATTGAGACATTAGTAAACTCTTTGCTAATTAATTTGTTTCAAAGTGATTGTTCCCATTCTGTTAGTCACCATTTTTATTTTGTTTGTTTTGTATGCTGTTTAGAAGCCTTATAAAATGATATTAAATTCATGTATTATGTGTGGGGGGGGAGTTTATGAAGTATGCATTAAAGTATAAGCAAGTGTGCCAAGGCACACATGAAATGACAGGACAGCATTAAGGAGTCAGGGGTCTCCCTCCCCATGGTTCTCAAGCTTGAACTCATGCTAACAGACTTGCACACCAGTGCCTTTTCTAGGTGACCATGTGGCTGGCCCTGACCCTAAGTCTAAGAGGCATTTCAGGTTGATGCAGTCTCACTTATACTTCAGCTATTATCACCTTAATTTTTGGCTTCATATTTTTTAAGAAATGCTTTTCATATTTTTCAGTATGAATTTTATAGCTTTTGATCATACAGTTTAGCTTTGAGTATGTTCTAGGTCAATGTTTCAGCATGATCTAAAAGCTATCACATTCTGTTTTTGTTTGGGCTTCATTAGTTCCTTCATCACAATTTTCTTAAGAGTCAGTCCATGCCTGTTTGTTTACTCTTTGAGATCTGTAAATAATTAGTCAGGGAGGAGTTAGAAGGGCTGTTGTAGTTCAAATATCATCAGAATTCTTCTATGAAACTCCCAATAAATAAATATTTTTTTAATAGTAAGCCTTTATTTTATTGGATATTTTCTTTATTTACATTTCAAATGTTGTACCCTTTCCAGGTCTCATCTTCAGAAGTCCTCTATCCCACCCTCCCCCTCCTTGCCTGTATGAAGGTGTTTCCTCACTCACCCCCTCCTGTCTTCCTAAACTGGTATCCCCTACACTGGGACATTGAACACCCTCAGACCCAAGAACCTCTCTCCCACAGATGTCTAACAAGGCCATTCTCCTCTGCCACGTATGCGGCCAGCACCATGGGTCCCTCCATGTGTATACTTTGGTTGGTGATCCGATCCCCAGGAGCTCGAGGTGGGGCTGTCTGGCCTGTTAAAGCTATTGCTCACTCCATGGGGTTGCAAAGTTCCTCAGCTCCTTCAGTCCCTTTTCCAACTGCTCCATTGGGGACACTCCCAATCCCACGTGCTCCATCCAATGGTTGGCTGTGAGCATCTATCTATATCTGTCAGGCTCTGAAAGAGCCTCTCAGGAGACAGTCATATCAGGCTTCCATCAGCAAGCACTTCCCAGGTTTGGTGGCTCTGTAAGGGAAGGATTCCCAGGTGGGGCAGTCTCTGGGTGGCCTGTCCTTCAGTCTCTGCTCCACACTTTGTCTCCATACTTTCTCCTGTGAGACTTTTGTTTACCCTTCTAAGAATCACTGAAGCATCCACACTTTAGTCTTACTTCTTCTTAGGCTTCATATGGTCTGTGAATTGAATCTTGGGTATTATGAACTTCTGGGCTAATATCCACTTAACACTGAGAACATACCGTGTGTGTACTTTTGTGATTGGGTTACCTCAGTCAGGATGATATTTTCTAGTTCTATCCATCTGCCTAAGAATTTCATGAAATCATTGTTTTTAATAGCTGAGTAGTATTCCATTGTGTAAATGTACCACACTTTCTGTATTCATTCAACTGTTGAAAGACATCTGCATTGTTTCCAGCTTCTGGCTATTGTTTAAAAAAAAAAGCTGCTATGAACATAGTGCAGCATGTATCCTTATTAAATGTTGGAGCATTTTCTGGGTATCTGCACAGAAGTTGTATAGTTGGGTCCTTGGGTAGGACTATATCCAATTTTCTGAGGAACTACCACACTGATTTCCAGAGTGATTGTACCAGCATGCAATCCCACCAACAATGGAGGAGTGTTCTTCTTTCTCCACATCCTCCCCAGCCTCAGCTGTCACCTGAGTTTTTGATCTTAGCCATTCTGACTGGTGTGAGGTAGAATCTCAGGGTTGTTTTGATTTTCATTTCCTTGATGACCCAGGATGGTGAACATTTCTTTATGTGCTTCTCAAGCCTTTGAATTTCTTCAGTGGAGAATTCTCTGTTTCACTCTATTCCCCAATTTTAATAGGGTTATTTGATTCTCTCTGCAGTAACTTCATGAGTTCTTTGTATATATTGGATAATAGCCCGCTATGAGATGTCAGAGAGGTAAAGATCTTTTCCCAATCTGTTGGTTGCCATTTTTTCTTATTGACTGTGTACTTGTCTTTGCAATATTATGAGGTTCCATTTGTCAGTTCTTGATCTTAGAGCATAAGCCCTTGGTGTTCTGTTCAGGAACATTTTCCCTGTGCCATGTGTTTGAGGCTTTCCCCCACTTTCTCTTCTATTAGATTCAGTGTCTCTGTATTTATGTGGAGGTCCTTGATCCCCTTGGACTTGAGCTTTATACAGGGAGATAAGAATGGATCAATTTCTATTCTTCTACATTTTAAGTGCCAGTAGAACCAGCACCATTTGTTGAAAATGCTGTCTTTTTTCCCACTGCATGGCTTTACCTTGTCAAAGATCACGAGACCATAGGTTATGTGGGTTTATTTCTGGTTCTTCAATTCTATTCCATTGATCTACTTGCCTGTTATTGTACCAATATCATGACTTTTTTTTTTTTTAAGCACAATTGCTCTGTAGTATAGTCTGAGGTCAGGGATGGCCATTCCCTCAGAAATTCTTATATTGTTGAGAATAGTTTTCTCTGTTTTGGGTTGTTTTTTTGTTTTTGTTTTTGTTTGTTTGTTTTTTTTTGTTATTCCAAATGAATTTGAGAATTGTTCTTTCTAACACCATGAAAAATTGAGTTGGAATGTTAATGGGGATTGCACTGAATCTGTAGATTGTTTTCACCGAGATGGCCATTTTTACTATATTAATCCTGACAATCCACGGGCATGGGGGATCTTTCCATCTTCTGAGAACTTCTTTGATTTCTTTCTTCAGAGCCTTGTAGTTCTTGTTCTACACATGTTTCACTTGTTTGGTTAGAGTCACACTAAGATATTTTATATTGCTTGTGAATATTATGAAGTGTGTTGTTTCCCTAATTTCTTTTTCAGCCCATTTATCCTTTGAGTATAGGAAGGATACTGATTTGTTTGAGTTAAATTTGTATCTGTCCACTTTGCTGAAGTTGTTTATCAGGTGTAGGTTTTCTCTAATGGAATTTTTGGGGTCACTTACATATAGTGTCATATCATCTGCATATAGTGATATTTTGATTTCTTCCTTTCCAATTTGTGTCCCTTTGACCTCCTTTTGTTGTCTAATTGCTTTATGTAGAATTTCAAGTTCTATACTGAATAGATAGGAAGAGACAGGTCAGCCTTGTCTAGTCCCTGATTTTAATGTGATTGCTTCAAATTTCTCTCCATTTAGTTTGACGTTGGCTACTGGTTTTCTGTATATTGTTTTTTGTTTTTTTCCTATGTTCAGGTATGGGCTTTTATTTCCTGATCTTTCCAAGACTTTTAGCATGAAGGGAGATTGTTTTTTTTTTTTTTTCTTTTCAAATTATTTTCAGGATCTAAAGAAATGATCATGTGTTTTGTTTCTTTGAGTTAGTTTATATGGTGATTTTAATTTATTGATGGATTTTCATATATTGGACCATCCCTGGATGAAGCCTACTTGATCGTGGTGAATGATTGTTTTAATGTGTTCTTGGATTTGGTTTGTGAGAATTGATATTGAGCATTTTTGCATTGATATTCATAGGGAAATTGATCTGAAGTTCCCTTTTTTGGGGTCTTTGTGAGGTTTTGCTACTAAGGTAACTGTGCCTTTATAGAACTAATTGGGACGTGTTCCTTCTGTTTCATTTTGTGGAATAGTTTGAAGATTATTGGTATTAGGTCTTCTTTGAAGGTCTGATATCATTCTGCCCTAAACTAATTTCTTACTGTGCTTGTTTTGGTTGGGAGACTTTTAATGGTTGCTTCTATTTCTTTAGGGGTTATGGAACTGTTTAGATGGTTTATTTGATTTTGATTTAACTTTGGTATTTGGTATCTGTCTAGAAATTTGTCCGTTTCATCCAGATTTTCCAGTTTTGTTGAGTATAGGCTTTTGTAGTAGGGTCTGATGATTTTTTGAATTTCCTCAGTTTCTGTTGTTATGTCTCCCTTTTCATTTCTGATTTTGATAATTTTGATTCTTTCTCTATGACCTCTGTTTAATATGGCTAATGGTTTATATATCTTTGTGATTTTCTCAAAGAAACAGCTCTGGTTTTGTTGATTCTTTCTATAGTTCTTTTTGTTTCTACTTGGGAGATTTCAGCCCTGAATTTAATTAACTCCTGCCCTCTTCTCCCTTTGGGTGTATTTGTTTCTTTTTGTTCTAGAACTTCCAGTGGTGCTGTAAAACTGCAAGTGTATGCTCTCTCCAGTTTCCTTTTGGAGGCACTCAGAGCTATGAGTTTTCCTCTTAGCACTGTTTTCATGGTGTACCTTAAGTTTGGGTATGTTGAACCTTCATTTTCATTAAATTCTGAAAAGTATTAATTTCTTTATTTCTTCCTTAACTAATTTATTATTGAGTAGAGCATTGTTCAACTTCCACGAGTATATGGACTTTATGTTTGTGTTGCTGTTGAAGATCAGCCTTAGTCCATGGTGCTCTGATAGGATGCATGGGATTATTTCAACTCTCTTCTATCTGTTGAGGTCTGTTTGTGACCAATTATATGGTCAATTTTGGTCAATTTTGCTGAGAGGAAGGTATATTCTTTTGATTTTTGATGGAATGTTCTATAAATATTTCTTAAATCCATTCGTTTCAAAACTTCTGTTAGTTTCACTGTGTCTCTTGTTCAGTTTCTGTTTCCATGATCTGTCCATTGATGAAAGTGGGGTGTTGAAGTCTCCCACTAAATGTGTGCTTTGAGCTTTAGTAAATTTGCTTTTATGAATGTGGGTGACCCTGCATTTGGAGCACAGATATTCAGAATTGAGAGTTCTTCTTGGTAGATTTTTCCTTTGATGAATATTAAGGGTCCTTACTTATCTTTTTGGATAACTTTTGGTTGAAAGAAGATTTTATCTTATATTAGAATGTCTATTCCAGCTTGTTTCTTGGGACCACTTGCTTGGAAAAATGTTTGCAGTGATGTAGTGTTTGTCTTTGAAACTGAGGTGTTTTTTTTTCTTTTTTTTTAATTTATTTTTTAGCTTATTTTAATAGATATTTTCTTCATTTACATTTCAAATGCTATCCCGAATGTCCCCTATACCCTCCCCCACCCTGCTCCCCTGCCCACCAACTCCCACTTCTTGGTCCTGGCATTCCCCTGTGTGGGGCATATAAAGTTTGCAAGACCAAGGGGTATCTCTTCCCAATGATGGCTGACTAGGCCATCTTCTGCTATATATACAGCTAGAGACACGAGCTTTGGGGGTACTGATTAGTTCATACTGTTGTTTCACCTATAGGGTTGCAGACGCCTTGAGTTCATTGGGTAATTTCTCTAGCTCCTCCATTGGGGTCTCTGTATTCTATCCTATAGATGATCGTGGGCATCCACTTCTATATTTTCCAGGCATTGGGATAGCCTCACAGAGATAGCTATATCAGTGTCCTTTCAGCAAGATCATGCTTGCATATACAATAGTGTCTGCGTTTGGTGACTGATTGAGGGGTGGACCCCTGGGTGGGGCAGTCTGTGGATGGTTCACCCTTTTGTATTAGCTCCAAATTTTGTCTTTGCCACTTCTTTCATGGGTATTTTATTCCCTATTTTAATGAGGAATGCACTATCCATGTGTTGGTCTTTCTTACTGATTTTCTTGTGTTTTGGAGATTGTATCTTGGATATTCTAGGTTTCTGGGCTAATGTCCACATATCAGTGAGTGCATATCAAATGAGTTCTTTTGTGATTGGGTTACCTCACTCAAGATGATATCCTCCAGATACATCCATTTGCCTAAGAATTTCATGAATTCATTGTTTTAAATAGCT
>NC_034594.1:91452638-91454642 GCF_900095145.1 Mus pahari
TCATCTACTCCTATAATCTGTAGGTTTGGTCTTCTCATTGTGTCTTGTATTTCCTGGATGTTTTGAGTTAGGATCTTTTTGCATTTTTCATTTTTCTTTGATTGTTGTGTCCATGTTCCCTATGGAATCTTCTGTACCTGAGATTATTTCTTCCATCTCTTATATTCTGTTGCTGATGCTCACATCTATGGTTCCTGATTTCTTTCCTAGGGTTTCTATCTCCACAGTTGTCTCCCTTTGGGTTTTCTTAATTGGTTCTACTTCCTTTTTGCAGATCCTTAATGGTTTTGTTCAATTCCATCCCCTGTTTGGTTGTGTTTTCCTGTAATTCTTTAAGGGATTTTTGTGTTTCTTCTAGCTGGTTAGCAGTGTTATCCTGTAATTCTTTAAGGTATTTTTTTGCATTTCTTCTAGCTGTTTAGCAGTGTTTTCCTGTAATTCTTTAAGGGATTTTTGAGTTTCTTCTGCCTGTTTAGTAGTGTTTGCCTGTAGTTCTTTAAGAACTTCTTCCTGTTTAGCAGTAGTCTCCTGTAATTCCTTGAGGGAATTTTGTGCTTCCTCTTTAAGGGCTTCTACTTGTTTATCATTGTTCTCCTGCATTTCTTTGANTGAGTTATTAATGTCCTTCTTCAAATCTTCTACCACCATCATGAGGTATGATTTTAAATCCACATCTTGCTTTTTGGGTGTGTTGGGGTATCCAGGACTCACTGTGGTTGGTGTACTAGATTCTGATGGTGCCCTGTGTTCTTGGTTTCTCTTAGTAACATTCTTACATTTGCCTTTCACCATCTGGAAATCTCTGGTGTTAATTTTCAAGCTGTCTCTGGCTGCCGTTTGATCCTCCTGTGATTCTGTTAGCCCCTGTCAGCACTCCTGAGAATCCAACTCTCCCCTGTGTCCCCTTGGTCAGAGCACTCTCTGCAGGCATGCTCTCCTCTTGCAAGGCAGGTTTCCAGAAGTCTGGAGCTCTGATCTTCCTTCTGAGTCCTGGGGTCAGAGCCCTCCCTGTAGGCTGACTCTCCCTGTGTGATCCAGAGGACCTGTGATCTCAATGCCTGTGGTGTGGAGGGTCCTCCTGAGCACTCAGATGTCTCTGCTGTGGTTCAGAAGAGAGATGGTAGGGGTGACTGTGACCAGACTGTAACCCCGCCTCTGGGAGGGCAGTGTTCCTTTTTCCCTGTTTCTGCTGGCACAAGCCCTGGCTGGATTCTCTGGAGTTGATTGTGTTCCACTCACCCATAATCCCGAGGACTGTGATCCCGAGGATCTGTGGTATGGAGTGTCCTCTGGAGCTCTAGCAGCTGCCTCTGCTGGGGTTGAGAAGAGAGATGGAGGGAGTTGATGTGTTTTCTATATGCAGCAAAATGCTGTTTACGTATCCAGTCTGCTAACATATGTCTTTTTATTGGGGAATAGATTCCATTGATGTTCAGAGGTATTAGGGAATAGTGATTGTTGCTTTCTATTATTTTTGATGTTTTTGCAGCTATCTTCTTTTGAGTTTGTGGAAAGAAGATTATTTTCTTGCCTTTTCTAGGGTAGAGTTTCCCTCCTTGTGTTGGCATTTTCCATCTATTATCCTTTGTAGGGCTGGATTTGTGGAAAGATATTGTTTAAATTTGGTTTTGTCATGCAATATCTTGGTTTCTCAAACTATAGTAACTGAGAGTTTCTCTTGGTATAATAGTCTTTTGAAGAGGAATCCTTATCACTAAGCTTAGTTCTAAGGTATATTTTTCTTTTTTGTATAAGTTTTGCACTATCATTTTCAATTTAAGACTTTTACCATATTAATATAATCATTAGGTGTTTCTGAATGAATATGTGAATATGTTGTGTGACATGCTATGTGTGGGAGTTCAGAAAACAAATTTTGAGGGTCAGTTCTCTAGACGTTGTGGGACCCAGGGATTGAATCCAATTAGTGAAAAACCCTTGCCATTTCACCAGATCTTACTATTATTTTAAGTAGTAATTTATATACACACACACACACACACA
>NC_034594.1:91454748-91489880 GCF_900095145.1 Mus pahari
AGAGAGAGAGAGAGAGAGAGAGAGAGAGAGAGAGAGAGAATAGAGACCTAGAATTGTCTCAAAATTATTTTAAAAATACAATAAAAAGTATATAGAATTTGAATGCTTCAACATTAAAAAGGCCCACTAAAATTTTACTGGATGCTTTTGGAGACTGTAGTGCATTCTATTACAAATGTTTATTCAGGAACATATTTGCAGAAGAAGAGATAACTGCATTTCAAAAAAATCATTTTATTTTAAGTTTTTATATCATAAGCAGCAAGTCTCTGCACATATTTGCACAGAGGAAGTGTCCTCTGAATGCACAACACTGCTAATGTGCAATAGAGAGAAAAGTGAGACCACACAGGAGTTAAAGGCAGAATGATGCATTGCTCTCAATGCAATTCTGACCTGGAACCTAGCCTATTCTTTAGTTTATTATATTTATAGTACATTCCCTGTGACAGTCTGCTACCTATGGGACTATAAACCTAAAGTGTTTATCATTGAGTAGGTTTGACGGAGGGGTGTGGAGATAGAGAACCCTAGGCAAGAGAGAGCCAGTGAATATTGACTTTCGCAGAAGTATTCAGAGAAAGTAAAAGGGGATTCAAGTACTGGGACAATGTCTAAGGGTATCAGTCTTTAATACATATGTGTTGTTTTCCTATGATTGCCAGCAATGAGAAAAATGAGTGAGTTGAGGAAGGTCAAAAAAAATGTGAATATGTAAAGGGATGAATACAATCCATCTTCTTGGCCCAGTTTGAGTAAATGTACTTTTCTCCTTATTGTCCCTCATAGTATGACACTGTGCTATTCACAACATTTGCTGTTCTCTTGTGTACTTAAGGAGAATTTCTGATATCTGAGGAAGACTCCCACTGTACAGTACAGCTGACTGCAAGGTAGTAGAATCATATATTATGCACTTGGTCCACTCTGCTTAACTATCTCAGTCAGACATGTTGGAAAGCTGAAAAGAACACATGCCGAAGATAAGCCAAAGGATGTCTGTCTTCCATGCCTTGTTTTCATATAAAGGAACTTTTAAATTAAAAAGAAAGAATATTCATACTATAGGAGCTACTTTCTTTATGCTGTAATGTTTGTCTTCCTGGATCACTCAATCTTCTTCCCCCTCCTCACACAAAACCGGACAAGAAATGAAAGTATACTTCATATGCCTTTCAGGACTGTCCTAAATCCCCTTTAGTTTCCTTCCATTATGCCAGTTTAGAGATTATGTTAAAATTCAGTGGACTGGTTTGCTGATCTTGTGGATAATGAACAGTTGCTTAAAAAATACTCTCCCAGTAAAATTTGAATTTCCTAAGGAGAAATGCGGATTTAGATTGGTGACCTTGGCAGACAGAACTTAAACTGGGAACATTATAAGACATCCCAGAGGATGAAAACAGGAAGGTCTCTCTCTCTCAAGCTCAGAAGAAATAATGATATTGCAAGAGAACCATGTCAGGAGAGTATATGTCATCTTCATGATTTGTATTCCAGTTACAAAATTTGTCAGTTGGTGTGACTGTCAATACGGATCTCTTATTTTCAATCTCCTCCTCTTCCCTCCTTCTCTCTTTTGCTTTCTTTCTTCTCTCTCTCTCCCCTTTCTCTTTCTTTCTAGCTGCTTTTTTGAGGCAGGGTCTCACTCTTGATTTCAACCATAACCTTTCTGTCTCAGCCTGTAGAGTGCTGAGATTATAAGTCTACACCATTGTGCTGATATCAATTTTAATTTAATTTTAAATTAAATTAAATTTTAATTTAAAAGGGTACACAAATATTCACAAAACAAGAACAACAGAGAAACATACTCACTTTAATCATTATTTATATTTAGAAGTTTGTATTTGAACTCTGAAGAATATATAGATGAAGAAAAATCTTAATGCCAAGTAAGAGAGGTCCAGAAAACAGAAATAACCCTGGTGTAAACAATTTGATCACAGCACATCTTTCTGTGTTGTTCTTGATACTCTTAATTCTAATCCCTTCTTTTTTCTTTCAAGGAAGTTTACAGGTTCGATATCGACTAAGCAAGGATGAAAGTCATGTGTTCCACATGAACACAGAGAATCTGGCCAACAGAAGAGTGCATCAGGTGAAGATTAGCCGAGATGGTCCAGAACTTTCCATTCAGGTACTTCACTTCTCACCTTTCCACACAGCCTACATGCCAAGGCTTCTCTATAAAATATAATTGAGCCCCAGGAGGCTACATACTGGAGTACAGAGAAGACCCAAAGTCTAGCACAGCATTTTGCATGTTCCTCATTCCCCACTGACATTCTCATTGCCTAGAAAAGTGCTAGGGGTGCAAAATTTTGAATTCCCAACCAGAGCTATTCTATCAGAAACCACTAGATAGGAGGAAGTGCTGGAAAGTGTAGCTGTGCTCAGGTTTAATCAGCTCCTAACCAGAAAGAGTAACAAGAATAATGCATGCAAAGAGGAAAGAAAAGAGACTGTAGAAGGGCTATATGTGAAGTGGGAATAGGGTCTAGGAACAGAAGTGGGCACAAGGGATACAGAAATCCTTGGGAAGACACAGGTCTCTATACATTACTACTTTCTTTCCTAGTGAAACTGGGTCTTGTAGACAGAGAAGAGCTGCTTGGCAGAAGGTTTCTGAAGGATGTATGAGAGCACAGGGAGAACTGCCTCAGAAAACAGTGTAATAGGCATATGAAAAATATTACTGACTCTGTATAAAAAGCCAGCAGAAGAATAGGGTAAATCTGAATAAAGTCCAGCCAAAGTTTAGACTACCTCTCTTTGATCATCAGTGAGAGTGTTAATCAGCTTAACAATCACCATTTTGCTTAGTTAAGTTTAATCCATTCCTCTTGTATCCTCTAAATTTGTCACATCAAATCCTATTCTCTTTCTTTGCTACCAACAAAGGCAATGACATCTTTTTCAAAAGATGACTTTATTCTCTTTCTTTCTCTGTGACCTCTGTATCCTTTAAAAAAGGAAACACACATTCTCATTAGCCATTTCCTCCTATCTTCACCTGTGAGCTTGTGTGTACTCTTTGTCTCCCCCATGGTTGGATTCAATAGTCCAGCCTTCTAAGGCCCACCCTACTACCAATGAGTCAGATCTCATGGCCTTCCCACAAGCATAGCTCCAAAATCCTTATGTCTTCTAGCCTTTTAAATACCCTTCCAGATCCACCAAATAATTGTCTGAAGTACAAACTAAGTAATTATTGAATGCATCAAAAGCAAGCAAGCAAATAATGCAATAAAAGTCTTTCTGGCTCAAAAGAAGAAATACTATTCTCATCAGTTAGTCGGAATACTAGACATAAATAAATATTGTCAAGTTTTTAGAAATGTCAATATATACCAATTTCCAAGATGAATTTTCCATATGTATTACATTATTAATTGCTCTGAAAATGCCTTAAGAAAGAGCTTAAATGAACTCTGGCTTTCAGTTTTAGAGTACAGTCCATCATTGCCACAGAAGCATGAGACAGCTGGTCATTGCCAGTCAGGAGGCAGAGAGAGATGAATGCTGGGGCTCAGCTCATTTTCTACTTTTTATTTATTCCAGAACCTCAGCTTTTGGGATACAGCTGTACTTATTTGGGGTATGTTGCTCCACCAAAATTAATCCAATCTAGAAACTCACCCCCACAGACATAATTAAAAGTTTATTTCTAAGGTAATTCTGAATTTCTTATAATTGACAATCAAGATTAATTATCACACTTTTATTCCCCTTAGTACCAGCATGCTACACAAAAATGTACTACTCCAGGCATGAATGATATTACTTTCATAGAACCCAATTTTGGAGTATTGTGTGAAATATCTCTGGGGAGGCATAAGCAAATGTTTACTCTCTCCATTCCCAGTGGCCAGGATTTTCACAGAGTAGTTAATTTAAGATAATTCCTTACAGTCATGTCCAATGGTGGATACAATGTAGGCAAGCAATCTCTCATTGAGACTCTCTTCCAGCTGACTCTAAGTTATGTCAAGTTCATTCTCAAATCAAGGCAAGTGCTGTGACTTCAGTGTTTAAGGTTGGGAATGTTCTGGCTGGAGCACCACTGTTTTGTTTGTTTCTTTGTTTGTTCTCTTTTGTTTTTTGTTTTTCAAGACAGGGTTTCACTGTGTATCCCTGGCTGTCCTGGAACTCACTCTTGCTGGCCTTGAACTCAGAAATCTGTCTGCCTCTGCCTCCAGAGTGCTGGGATTAAAGGCATGCGCCTCCACACCTGGCAGAGCATCACTTTTTGAACCCTCTGTAATCACTGTATAGACAGATATGTTTCAAAGTGAGTGGTATAAGGCAAAAATTACCCAGAAAGATTCCCTGTCCCTTTGAACATGTCACATGGAGAGTGATGGAGAGAATTTCAGGGGAGCATCAGGGAGGCTCATTTTGATGTGACCTGTGGGAGAACATAAGTGATAGGTTATTCCTTCGACACCAATGAAATGAGCCAATTCAAGTCAGATTAGATTATATTAAAGGAAGGCTTACTGGGAAGCTGCCTTGGGTGAGTTCACTGGTCCCAGGGATTGTAGCCAGGGGACTCACCATGGGCAGTGGAGAGAAAGACAGAAAGGGCAAAGGTGTTCCCTCTCACAGCAAGAAGAGGAGGAGGAGAAGAAAGAGAGGGTGTGAGCACAGTGTTTAGATTATATAGGGAAGAGCCTCTGGGAGAAGGGCAAACACCATAGCCTCTGGGCTGGAAAGCTCAAGGTTGGGGGCACGGTATTTCAGATGGGGACTGAAGGATGCTCAGAGAACCAGGAGGCCAGATCTGCTTTGACATGTAAAATATATACCTTAGTCCCTTGTCCCAGCCGGATACCAAACCACAAGAATGACTATTCGTTTTTCCAATTACATGGACATTCATAAATAATTACTAGACACACAAACGATTCCCATGACATCAAAAATTTACCTCTTACCTATTACATCATTCCTGAAAAGAGTAGGAGAAACACATTTGAACATGTGTGAGTTAGGGTGTAGATTAGATACTTAATTGCAGATAGTTAATTGGTGAATGATAGGAATCATAATTATAGCTTCCTATTTGTGTAATGTGTGTCTGTGCCATGTGGAGGCCAGAGGACATCCTCAGGTCTTAGCGCCAAGGAGATGCTCTCCTCCTTTTTAATTTTTTGGTTTTTATTTTGTTTTGGTTTTTGTTGTTGTTTTATTTTTTTGGGCACAAGGACTCTCATAAGTCTATAAATCACAAAGAAGAGCCTAGATTGGTTCTCTAGTGAGCTCAAGAAAACTTGCCTCTTCCTCCCAAGTGTTGGGATTACAAACACATGCTATCACACTTGACATTTTACATGGTTTCTAGGACCAAACTGATGTCATTGTCCTTCTGTAGCAACCATTTCATCCATTGATCTATCTCCCTAGTCCCTTGTTTGTTTTTAATTTTAGTGAAGTTCTGATGGGAAAACAGGGCGTGTTCTGTTGAACATTTCACAAATAATATTTTGAATACCTTTACATTTTCTGTCCTCATCACAAAGACAAGTAGAACACAGAGAAAGCAGTAAAATGCACATGTTTCATTTCTCTATGTAACTTTCACCAGTCAATCATAGTCGATAATAAGCAATCACTGTTTATTTGCAAAATGCTGAAGAAAGCAGAAACGACTAAAGCAATGACCTTATGTTTTTATCAAGTCAGTTTGCCGACCCAGGAAGATAGCATGTTTGTCTTTGTGACCATTCTAGCACCATTCCAAGCACACACACACACACACACAAACACACACACACTACATTTATACATACATACATACATACATACATACATACATACATACATACATTCTTGATCACCTAGAAAAAGTTGTCTGATGTAAGCAAACAGACAAACACAACAACATCTAAAATCAGGTCTTCATGTATCCTTAGCCCTGGGTCAGCCTGTGTGGAGCATTTCAGGAATGCTATACAGCTGTCAAAAAGAAAGACCAGGTGGTGATAACTACACCAAGTAAGATCCCCAGCACTCCTGAATTTCCCTCTCTCTACAACTTGGCTTTTAAAATTGCCTTTTCAAGGACAGTTAGACAAATCTTTCTACTTGGGGACACAGACAAGGATCTTGAGTCCAGAAGCAACATGGCCATGCAAAATTTTTTATGTACTATTTTGTGTGCCTTGGTTGAGTAATTCACCATTGTGACGTCTCTTTCTATGTCACTAACATTGTAAGGAAGATGATATTCAGAAGTATGTACTTATGTCCTGTTTTATACAGTGTATGTCAGATAAGAAGTATTGTAATCTATTTAAAAAAACAATGAAATGTCATTAAATCAACACACTATGGGTAATAACTTGGACTAAATTATAGGACAAACTACAAGGTCAGGAGAGTCCTAAAGAGAGACAGTTAGTGGATGTGTGTAGATTTAAAGTTGTGGATGGAGGAAATATAAGGAAAAATTAGGTATTAGTCCTGATCCCTTTGATTTTTTCCAGGCAGAGCACACTCACTCCATCCTATAAATGTCTCTCTTCCTTTCTTTACACTTTTCTTTGCCTTTGCCCTATAAAATGATGAGAATAGTATCATTTGGAAGCTCAGAGTGAAGATTGCATAGCAGGGGTAGGGCTCACTTAATGAAGCATTTGCCTTGCCAGCATGAGGATATGAATTTGAGCTCAGATCCCAGAATCCTTATAACAATCTAGGAGTGATGACAACCACACGCTTGTAGTACCTGTGATGGTCTGAGAGGAAGTAGAGACATACTATTTCCTGGGACCCTGTTGGCCAGGTAGCCTAGCCTATTTGGTCAAGTTCTAGGACAAAGGAAGATCCTGCCTCAGACAAAAAGTGGAAGGCACCTCAAGAATAGCACCTGGGTTGGTCTTCTGACATTTAAATAATATACACATATATACACACTTTCTCAAATGATAGAGACTGAAGGATCTACTGGATCTGACTAGACTGAGAAAAATGGAGATAGATTGGTCGAACTGCCCAGGAAGGAGAAAGAAGAGGGTAGCAACTAAGTATCAGCACTATATGAAGCCAGAGGCGATACCAGAGGGGCGCCGTAGAGCACAAGGCCAGGGAAATCCAGCAGTGACTTCTGTTCACCCTTCCAGTGTGAGGTGACCAGCCATTCCTGTCAATGGCAGTAATGTGTGTAGTCTCTCCTCCAATATCTTTTAAACTATGTTTCATGAGTAGGAAATCCTACAGCCCTCACCTGAGAGGTGGCAGGGATAGGGAGGAGAAATGACGATGGCTGTAAGAGCAAGAGGGGAGGAAGCAATGGGAATGGGCAGCATAGCTGGGCCCCATTTAATTGTCCCAGAGCAGGTACCCAAGGACTTCACTGCTTACTCATTTTCAGAGAGGAATCCTGCAAAGAAAAATTCCCAGTGGGGAAATAAAAACAAGACAATAGCCCTGTAGGGTTTCTAAGGAAATGGAAGCCCTTGAAAGAACCAATTTTTACAAGGAGGAAAGAAAATGTACTTTATGTGAATCTTTGCACAACTGCTAGGACATTTTGAATCTCTCTTGAGAGAGAATTCCAGAGAGCAGCCTGCTCTGTATGAGGCTGGAAATGGTTTATAAATGGGATTGCTTTATGCCTTCTCAAATGCTGGGCTATGAATTTCTTTTGTATTCCTACAGATGGACCAACAACTCTTCAGCTATAACTTCTCCCCAGAAATTGAGTTTGGAACACTGAGGTCGCTTGTCCTAGGCAAAGTCACAGGTCTGTTTTTCTATTTTATACTTTTCACCGAATGTTGTTAAACTTAATGAACTTGTCATCTCTGTTTCTGTGTTCAGTGATTCATATATGAAGACTTTGCTCGTATCTGTAGTCCTGATATAGGCTTTGAAACAGGATATAGTAAGACATACACATGGCAGTGATGCAAAGTGTCATTCACATCTGCTTAATTAATTGGTTTGCTCATGAATAATGGTTAGTTATTTGCAGTAAGTATTTTGTTGGTAAATTGTTAGTAATCCAGGTAGAAAGGTAACCAAGTAACAAAGCAAAATAACATTTTAATTTAAGTTTTATAATTATTATTATTATATTTTACATAGTCATGTTTTTATTTACATCTTCTTAGTTTTAACCTAAGGGAATGAAGTAAGATGAACTGCAGAATTGAAAGCTCCATTAGAAGTGTGAATGTTCTTGTTTTTACGCAGGCTTTGTGAATTTTCATTTTGTATTTGATAATATGTATTGCCTGTACAACAAGGAACTTTTGATATTTTCCTGAAGAATTGGATATTTTAAATGACATCTGATCTTTAACAATGCCTCCTAGCTCCTAAATATATTTTGGCTACAACTAATGTAGACATTAGTCCTTTGCATTGGTCACAATTTATACTACTTTTCTCATCATTTTCTTTTAATATATTTTTTTTATTTTTAAAGCCTCCTTATGATCTTGTGTAGAACACAGTTGAGTTTTATTTTACTTATTGCTCATGTGTACATGAGTATAATGTTTTGAGTGTGTGCACATTCACATGTATGACCTTGGAGAAGTAGATGTCACATGTATGACCTTGGAGAAGTAGATGGCATTGTATGCTTTTGGAGATCAGCAACTTTGGGTATTCATTGTTCTACCTGGTTTGAGATAGGATCTGTTGTTCTCTACTTTGTACACCATGCCATAAAAATACCTGTAAAAATAGCTGTAAAAATACTTCCAGCTTTATATGAGTATGCAAAGTCAAATCTTCCAGCAGGCATCTCCCTGGCTCCAGTTTTTATTATCTGTAATATCTTGGTAACTATGTTTTAGAAGTTAGCAAATTATAGGTCTTTTTGTAGATTTTGAAACTATTTGTATATTTGGATTTCTGACTGCCCTGCTATTTCCTACTTTTTTTTTTTTTTAACTCATATTCTCTGGTTCTGTTGGTTACAGTACAGTTTAGAAAACATGGACAATTTTGGATACCTTAAGCAGGAATTCAGTTAATTCTGAGTCTTAATATCAGCTTTTGGAATAACTTCTCGGGAAATCTGAGGGCATTTGTAGGCTACGTGGGGTTCTTTGGCCACATACCAATCACTGACAAGAACTTAGAAGCTGCTCTGACTCATGTACCGAATGTAGACTTGCAAGACAGAGGAAATAGTCTCTGAAAACTTGCTGTAGAGAACGAGTTGTGCTAATAGTGTAACAGCTTTGGTAGGACAAGAAATGACCAACTGTTTCTCTAGTCTTCTAGATTTATAAAGGATGTGGCATTTCAGCCAGGTGTGGTGGCGCATGCCTTTAATCCCAGCACTTGGGAGGCAGAGGCAGGTGGATTTCTGAGTTTAAGGCCAGCCTGGTCTACAAAGTGAGTTCCAGGACAGCCAGGGCTATACAGAGAAACTCTGTCTCAAAAATCCAGAAAAAAAAAAAAAAAAAGAATATGGCATTTCTAGAACATAATGTGTGTATAAAATAAGTCGAGAAAATGTAAATTTAAGTTTTCCAAGTAACAATCAAATGAATCAATCAATGTAAATGACTTCTTGATGGGCTTATTACTCACCCTATCAAATAATAATAATAACAATAATAACAATGCTATTTCTGAAGCTGTTTGTTCTGGTTCACTAATGTGGCCCTGGTGCGTTTTTACTTCCTTTTCTCCATATCTTAGATCTTTCTGCTTTGTACAAAATGTGATTTTCTCCTTTCTGAGACAGCCCAATTTGATATATTACTTTTCTTTCTTAAAGTCTCTGAATTATAAAATTTTATCTGAAGGAATGCATTTATCTCATCTTGACTCTAAGAAGATCATTTTGATCTTCACAAAATAGCCATGCCAGATTGAGAGAGGCAGAGGGAGAGAGGGAAGGGAATCGAGACTGGGAATGGAAGAGGTAAGAGGGAGAGGTAGAGGGAAAGAGGAGAAGGAGGGAAATCACAAGCGCATTCTAAGTGGCTATAGTGGCAGGAGCACTGGTTTACAACTGCTTCCAATGCATATTTCTCATGGCTCTGAATCCATGATATTATCACTGTAGATAGAAACTATATGAGGAGGGCTCACACTGAGAAAAATCACTGATGTGCAAGCCAGTCACTGCCATTCTTTGAAATGCAGAAGTGCCCATGAGCACATTCCTTCTCTGTTGTCTCCTTGTACTTGAGATCTCCTCAGCTGGTTCTACCTTTGAAAATTATAACATACCACACACCTGGAACACACAGCTGCTTTGATTATACGTCCTTATGCATAAGAAACTTGGTGGGAGGGTGTATGTTGATGTTGTGCAATTTTATGTGTCTGGTTATAGATTTCTTTTTAAAGTTTGCTGTTTGATATTTTTATACTTTCAGAGTCTATTCACTACATCATAATATCTTTCTATGTAGTCACATTCAGTATTCATCTTTATCCATTAATTCTCAGATTTTCAACATAGCAAATAATTGATTCTTTCACATTCTATGTAGTCAACTCTGAGATCTGAGTCTGATCAATTTTAGACTGTAAAATTTCACTCTTATTTTCCACCCTTAAAGACTTTGATGTCAAAACAGTAAAAATTCTAGATATATACAACACTTTTATATTTTACTAGTGTGTGTGTGTGTGTGTATTTGTGTGTGTGTGTGTGTTTGTGTGATAGAGAGAAGTACAGAGAGACAAACACAGAGAGGGGGGAGGAAGGGAGAGAGAGAGAGAGAGAGAGAGAGAGAGAGAGAGAGAGAGAGAAACATTTCACAACAGGAAAGAGAAAAACATATTTAGGCATGTCAATCATTTCAACAAAGCCATCTCTTCCTGGAGATTCCTCAGGAAGTACTATTAGACATTCATCACCTAAGGTGTTTCAAAGCCTTTGTTTTACTTGGTGCTCTCAAAGGATTAAAAAAAAAAAAAAAAAAGTCCTAGAATTCCTGTGGCTTGAAGTTTCCAAAGACAAAGAAAACACAAACTCATAACAACTGCAACAGGAGACTTTCCTGGATGAAGACTGAACCATTTGATATGCCAGTAGTACTCTTATTTGTTAGCCTCCTCCCAGACCAAGGTGGTCCTAATCTATTCTCCCTGGAAGTCAGAATTAAAGGGTTATTATTATTGTTTTACAATACTAATAGTGATTTCTCCATGATATTTAAAGAAAATACTCATTAAAATATGGAAACATGTTAATATCAGATGGTAATAATCATAGCAATATAATTCTAAATTGACACTAAGATGGCATTCATAGCATTCTGATGGTTATTTGTTTGTACAGCTAGTATTTCTTCTGTTTGGTGATTTTGTAGCTCAAAGCTCAAGCATATCAGAGATTATTTCTAAGGACAAAATGGGCTAAGCATTTGCTTAGGTATTTTCCCACATCTACTTGATCCTAAAAAGATAAATGGAAATGAGCTAAACTCCATTTCACCCTGTAGGAAACCTGGAAATCACAGAGCAATGGGTGAAACCCTTCAAATACTTTTGATCAGGTAAGCTGACACATGTTCTAAGGATGTCTATTAAAGACCAGGCTTGTTCAATTACAGGAGTTCTTCCGTTTGTGTTTTAAGTCTGTGGCATACTTCTCAGCTGCACTGTAATCCTGATTGTTACATGCATCTTATAGAGGATGACAGGGTAGGCTTTCACTAATAATGAAAATTATATTCGTTGAAGTACTCATTTTGAAAGACTTTAGTTTCATTTTCCTCGTATGCTCATTTGGGTTTTTTCTTATTCAGATCTGGTATATTCAATATAAAACTGAGAAACAAAATTGCAAAGTGAATGGTGCTATGCCTATCTATGTGCATGCATATATCTCTTATTTATGTGAATACTACTGAATATATCCCTTGTCAGAGATCTGTGTGGCGGTAGGAGGACAATCATGGATGTTGACCCTGGGCTTCTACATCCTCAGAGGAAGAGTCCCTTGTTCAGCACTCATTACAGCAGGCTAGCTGTCTGGAAACCTTCCAAAGATCTTCCTCTTTTTCTTTCCTGTCTCAAAGAAAGAACACTGGGATTCCAGACTCAAGCTCCCACCCACATCTAGCTTTTCAGGTGTTCTAAGGATTATGTTTGCACTTTGACTGTTTTATCTATTCAGCCTCCTACTGAGCTGAAATTTTGAGAGTTACAAATTATATAAATATTAAAGGGGACTAACTTTGAAATATATCTAGCAAGGTCACAGTAAATAGAACTTCCAAAAAGGCATGATTATCTTCTTCAAAAATGTGTGTCTCTCTGGTACATTGCAATGAGGTTGCAAGTTCCTATCCGTCAGTATCTTAAGGATATGTCACATCCAGGTCAGCACAATGATAAGAGAAAATCTGAGTGTGAAGCCAACTTTCTGAATTCTACTGAACTTAGAAACACAAGTACCATCATCATTTGACTTTCTGGACCTGTCTGGTTGTTTCTGTCTCCACATTACTCCACTCACCTTTTGGCTTTCATTCAGTCTTATCCAGAATGGTAATAACAACAACAATGAAACCAGAAACACAACACTTTTAAACCCTACCAGTTCATTGTGTCCTATCAAAGGAAAATCTCTTTATTAAGAAAAACAAAAACAAACAAACAAAAATTCCTTTTGGAAAAGTTATGGCGTGAGTATCCCAACATCAATTTTTTAGCTGACACCTCCAACTCATAACAGTGCCTAGGTGATGGGCAGCCAGTGAACACCACATTCTGATCATCTGCAAGCTATGCATATGGAGGAGAAAGGCTAGCTTTGGTGCTAATTATTGTAGTGGACCGAATGAGTATAGTCTCATATATTTGAAATTTCTTGATTAACAATTAGTGTACATTTTGTTGGAGGAGGTGTGCCAGTTGGGTCACTCTTTGAGATTTCAAAGGCCCACACTATTCCCAGTTCTCATTCCCCACACCCCTCTCTCTCTGATTGGTAGTTGTTTTCTCAACATTTTGGCTCTTAGCTACTGCTCCAACACCATGGCTACCTTTCACTACAATTTTTATGGATTCACCCTCTGAAGCTGAAAGTAAATCACCAAATTAAATAATTTATTTTAATAGGTTGCTTTGGCCATGGTGTCTCTTCACAGGAATACAAAAGGAACTCATTATAACTCCATATATTTAAAACAGGAAAGGCTATGGCTGAAAAGGAAATTAAAATGCTCTTTTCAGGCAGCTATAAGTTGTTCACAAGAAAAATTAACCTTGATTCAAAAACATGACAGGAGAAATAGATTTCGTTGCAGAAATAACAAGGAGTTGTGGGTAATCAGCCCAGGGATGTACTTTTCTTTGTCAGTAGTCCAACTGAGAAAATTATTTTTGAAAGACTTTTAATCTATGGTTTTCTTTTCTTACATAGTGTGTGTGTGTGTGTGTGTGTGTGTGTGTGTGTGTGTGTGTGTGTGTGTTTAGGTGTATTTGTAAAGGCTGGAAGTTGACAACTGAAGTATTTCTTGATTACCCTCCATCTTAGTCATGAAGGTAAAGCTTCTCTGTTGAATCGAAAGCTCACCTATATCATTGCTAGGCTAACTAGCCAGCTTGCTCTAGGAATCTTGTCTCCATCTTCTGAATCTGGAATTAAAGGGGAAGTTGCTACATGTTTACCTGTTTCAGATAGCCCTGGGGATAATTGTATTAGATGTTAATTAATTCTCTTGTGAGGGGTTGGGAACAAGGAAGGAGTCAGCACTCAGTTGATTTCCTATAAACCTTCTTCCCACCTTAATTTATAAATAAAGGCTAGAGCCAGTGATTGAGCAGAGAAAGAGGGGAAGGTGGAGCTGAAGGTTTTGGGAGAGAGAGAGAGAGAGAGAGAGAAGAGAGGACAACAGACGAGGAGAAGAAGGAAAGTGGAGCAGAAACACCTGGCCTGGAGAAACCACAAGTTCTAAGGGGTCTATTCTATGGGGGAGATGATAGTGTAGTGGTAGATCTGCCTAACCTAGGCACATAGCATATATTCATATTAATTGAGTTGTGTTTTCACTGCCAGGGCACAGTTGGGTTGGAGATTTATTGCAACATTTACGCAGCATTTATGTGGGTTCTGGAGGTGCATAAGTCCTATTCTTACATTGGCATAGCAAGAGCTGTTAAACCTGAGGCATTTTTCCAGCCACAGTGAGCCTTGTTTTCTTTTATATAGGGGTGTGCTTTTATTTTAGAGCAAGTTTATTGTTTTCCAAATGTACTAGCTACTTTTCCATTGCTCTGAAAAGACACCATGATCAAAGGCCACATGAGGAGGGAAGGGGAGAAACAATAGTCTATGAGAGAAGCCAAAGCAGGAAAAAAAAAGCACAGGAGCTTGAAAGCATGGAAGAGTACTGTTTACTGCTTTGTGCCTCATGGCTTGTTCAGCCTACTTTTCTATAGAACTTAAAACCACCAGCCCAGGAGTAGCACTACCAATAATAGGTTCGATCCTCCAATAACAATCAGTAGTTAAGAAAATGCCCTACAGGCATGAATGCAGCATTATGGAGACATTTTCTCAAATGAGTTTTCCTCGTCACAGATTAATCTAGCTTATGTCAATTTGAAATAAATATGAGCTACCACAACAGATTCCATATAAACTTCATATTAACACAAAGCTGCTAACCTATCCATTTTTGTTTAATTCTAAGATCACACATTAATACCAACACCACAATATATTTTATATTCTTAAAATATTCTGCAGTGTTAAAAATTTAAACATTTAAAAGTTCAGCGTTACTTTGAAATAATCTTATCCTCCCCAAAAGTCCGAAGAGTCTTTATATTTCAGTCTCTTAACTGTGGGCTCCTGTAAAATCAAAAAGAAGTTAAATACTTTCTCTTTTTTGTTGTTTTTTAAATTATTTTATTAGATATTTTCTTCATTTACATTTCAAATGCTATCCCGAATGTTTCCTATCCCTATACCCTCCCCTTGCCTTGCTCCCATACCCACTCACTCCCACTTCTTGGCTCTGGCGTTCCCCTGTATGGGACATATAAAGTTTGTATGACCAAGGGGCCTCTCTTCCCAATGATGGCCAACTAGGCCATCTTCTGCTACATATGCAGCTAGAGACACGAGCTCAGGGGGTACTGGTTAGTTCATATTGTTGTTCCACCTACAGGGTTACAGCCCCCTTTAGCTCCTTGGGTAATTTCTCTAGCTCCTCCATTGGAGGCCCTGTGTTCTATCCTATAGATGACTGTGGGCATCCAATTCTGTATTTGCCAGGCACTGGCATAGCCTCACAAGAGACACTATATCAGGGTCCTTTCAGCAAAATCTTGCTGGCATGTGCAATAGTGTCTGCGTTTGGTGGCTGATTATGTGAATTATCTTATTCCAAGAGGAAATAACTAGGGAATGATCAAAATTGGCTCAATGTACAAACAAACCCAACACTAAATGACTGAGTATTCAAGGTCTGGGATTCACTTATGATCTTCTGATCTCCTCCAAAGGACCTGGCTCCTCTCTCACCAATTCACACCACTTGTCTCCTATGCTCAGGAGCATTGCATTCCATGGATGCTGCTGTCATAGAAGATAGTTCTTTTTCCTTTTATTGTTTTATTTTTGTTTTTTTGGTTTTGTTTGTTTGTTTGTTTGTTTATTTTTTTCGAGACAGGGTTTCTCTGTGCAGTCCTGGCTGTCCTGGCACTTACTCTGTAGACCAGGCTGGCCTTGAACTCAGAAATCTATCTGCCTCTGTCTCCCAAGTGCTGGGATTACAGGCATGTGCCAACACTGCCTGGCAGAAGATATTTCTTATTTTACGCCATTGTTAAAACACTGAGGTCTTCTGCTATAACTCGGCTGCACTTTAATCAATAGCCTCTTCTGAGTCCTCTTGCTACCCTGTCTTCCTATGCCAAGCCTCAGGTGTGTTAAATAACCTTAATGCCTTCAAACCAGTACCATCTAAAAGAGACTTATGCACCAAGATACAAACTTGACTGCCACTGGAACACAGCTTCTATGTGCTGATCCTGAGGAAACACTATTCAAAAGACTTTTCCTCAATAATACTGGTTTTTACTTAATCACTGCTAATTTATCAGTTCGAGATAACCTGACCGGTCGTCCCTGCAAGGCAGAAGACACCCTGTAGGGGTATCCATATCTTGTTAATCCCACAGTGAATTCTTCAGCCCTACATGATTACCCATAGATTTTTAATCTAAAACATGCAATGTCCCTCATAGACTTTAAGTGCCTCTTAAATTTCTCTTTGGAATTTTGCAAGTCAGGCTTCTCTCATTTGCATATCTCCCAACACTCTTCTATATTTCCACATAAAAGCTCATCAAGCTTTAACCACTCAATGGTTTTTCTCATGCAAAATCCCAAAGCTCTTCCACAATACTCCCCAAAAATCATGGTCAGATCTGTCAGAGCAATACCCCACAATCTGGGCTTTTATTGTTGTGATGGAATATTGTGAGTAAAAGCAGCTTGAAGTGTGGAGCATATAGGTCATAGTTCAATATAATAGTTCATTATAAAAAGTTGTTAGGACATCAAATCAAGGTAGAAAATTTGAGGCCAGAAATGATGCAGAGACCATGAGTGAATGTTGCTATAGCCTTGTTCATCATGATTTTTTTCTGCCTGCTTTCTTATAAAACCCAGAACCACAGGCCAGGAATAAAATTGAGCCAGCAGTAGTGGGTTAGATACTCCAGCATCAATAACAAATAAAGAAAATGTCCTAAAATCTTGCCTACAGCCTGATCTTCTGAAGGTATTTTCTCAGTTGAGATTTCCTCCCTTTAAATGACTTTAAGTTGTGTCAGGTTCATGTAAAATCTAGCCAATACACCATATTACTTACAATATTTCAGTTAAGATACATAGACTTTTAAAAGTTAATTTCAATTTGTGTTTATGCCTGCTATCTGAGGAAATAAATAATACATCCTGGGCTGTGATGTAGATCATTGGTCTAGTGCTTGTCTGATATGACAGCTGGGCTTACCTGCAGCATTGCATGAAGTAACTGTAGTGGCACATCCCAACATATGAGTTGTAGAAAAGTGATAGGAAATAAAAGTTATCTTTGATTACTGGGGGATTTTAAAAGCAACTTGCTACATGAGAACTTGTCTCAAGGAATAAAAAACCAAAACAAAACAATTTCTGAATCACAGAACCCTCCTGACTTTAATTACAATACTGTGTTTCTATGTTGCATCTACATAATAATTATGTTATTTCTCTGAGCTAAGAAATAATTTAGACTCATTGATGCAATTCCAACTTATGCACCATTAAATGAAATTAAAAATCTGAAATAAAAAATTTCTATCCTTTCAACTTTTCAGATACACACATCTTATTTTTAATCCAAAAATCTAAATGATAGGAAATGTGGAACTGTTGTTTTTACTATTTTAAAAGAAATGTACTCAATCCCTCTTCATGAAGAAACTCAATAGATAATTTAATTTTGTCTCATGTAACAGAAATGGATGGACGTTATAGCATAGGTATCAATGGCACATTGTTTCCAAATACAAATTGTCCTCAAACTGGAACAACAGTTACTACTCAACTCCAAATAGGAAAATCCTTTCCAGGGTTGAATTAGGCTCACATACTTGTGCCTGGCTGTGGTAGTAAAAGATGCTTTGTGTGGCTGATCAGAATGAGGGTAGCATGGCTGTTATTGATAAAAATTTCAAGTCAGATATCTTCAAACAAAAATTATGCATCATGTATAGGACTCAAATAATGTGGGAGAACATGGAGACCAAGCACAATTAAGCAACTCTCTTTTAATGGTGATTTAAAAAAAAAAGATTTATTTGTTTCTAATTATGTGTACACTTGTTGATACATAGGCATCATCATATGTGCTTGTTGATAGTGTAGAGGAATCACCCTTGAAGTAAAAGGCAATCTCACAAAGAAACTAGCAACCAAGCTCCAGTCTTCTGCACGAGCAGTATATAGTCATAATGATTAAAACATTTCTTTGGTGTCATATGTTCTGTTTAATCTAAAAAATGTTTTCTCTCAGAGAAATGTCATTAGGTTGAAATAAGATTGAGGATATTAGTGTTTTTCAAAATGTTTAGTGCTTTTGTTGGCTTTTTCTCCATAGATTTTCCTTCACTATGCCCAAATAATAACTCTAATATAAATGGAATGGGTATTTAGTTGGCTAGTACTAAAACCAAGGATTAGAATGGATTCTAATAAACTACATTTTTTTCATCATTATTATCTATAATGTATTACTTTGAAGTAGGTACAAGCTCATTAGGGTGACTCATAATTTTTTTCTCACCACAACATAGAGAAATAAACACTATCATTATTTGGACTCTAAACATGAGATTGGCTGTTGAGACATGACTCTGTGGATAATGTACTTGCAATGCAAACGTAAAGAATGAGTTCAGGTACCCAGAATCAAGTAAAAAGAAGGACATGGAGGAAGACTTCTCAGAACCCAGTGTTCTTGAGTCAGGAACAGGTGGATCCTGAACTATTAGCTGAAGGTTCACTGAGAGACCATGCATAAAAACACATTATAAATTGCTTGGTGGTTAGTAGCACTTGCTGGTCTTTCAGGAGACCATTTATAAGTTGTATATGGAGATACAAATCTGTAATCACAACATGCAGGAAAGGGGAGTAAGTATATCAGAAATAAAAGGTCATCCTCAGCTACAGAGACACTTCATGGGCTGTCTGGTATTTTATAGACTTTGTATTAAAAAAAAGAAAAAGTTAAACCCAGATAATCACATTTGGAGTTATTTAAGCTTATGCATTCTGTAGCAATGCTGTTACTAATAGATTCTAACAATGGGTATTTAGTTGGTTAGTACTAAAACCATGGAATTTATTATAATATTTGAAGATTCCAGGTATAATTTCTCGCTTTCTCA
The DNA here is from genome assembly GCF_900095145.1 of Mus pahari. Taxonomy (NCBI): domain Eukaryota; kingdom Metazoa; phylum Chordata; class Mammalia; order Rodentia; family Muridae; genus Mus; species Mus pahari. Next base: position 91,473,634 of record NC_034594.1, read on the forward strand.
GCAGGCTATAATTCTGAAGTTTCAAACAGAGGACCTGAGGCATCAATACTGTTTTTTTTATTATTGCCAAAAATGTGTATGGCTATGTGTATGCAAGTGTACACAAAATGTGTGAATGTGTATGAATGTGTCTGCATTGCATGTTTGAATGGGTTCATAGGAATGTTTGTGTGTGTGCACACGTGTGTGCAAATGTATGTATGCATGTGTATGATAGGAACCTGAAAGCCAGTATATTCTATATTAACTCACCCTAGTGCAGTGTGATGCTCTGCTGTCAAGACCTTAGATCTCTGGGACTAGCTATACTTATCTTTATTCCTACAGTGTTTTATGACAGTCAGGAGGAAGGCAAATGGGGTTGGATTTAAATAGCTCTGGGTTACAAATTTGAAGGCCACTTGGCTAGATTAGTCACTAATAAAGTGACCTGTGTAGTGAGGAATATTGATTATAAACATGACAGTATATAGAATTGCCTAAATAGACAAACTTTAGCATATGATTTTGGGGGAGTTTATAAATGGGTTAATTGTAGTGGGAAGAATCACCGATTGTGACTGTCAAGGTTCCATGATTGGGAGCTTGGACTGAATAAAATGAACAAAGAGAACTGAACAACAGCATTCAACTCTCTTTGCTTCCTCACTGTGGGTGCAATGAGCCCAGCTGCTTCACACTCTAATCCATAGCTTCCCTGCCATGCTAGTTTGTAGCTTCAAGATATAACCTCAAGTTAACCCTAATTTCCTTAAACTGGTTGGTCACATTAACATAGAAAGTAACCAATAGAACCTCTATGTGCCTCAGTTTCCTGATGTGTGATGCATGGGTAGTAATAGTCACTTCCTGGATTGGGTTATGGTAGGTTATCAAACAGATGATAAGCTTCATGACAGAAGTTGTTCATAAGCTTCCACAAAGTTTCTGTCTTTGGGTTGTTCTTGCTGGCATTTTCTTCCTGATCAGGGGCCCCAGTTTCCTGATGTGTGATGCATGGGTAGTAAAAGTCAGTTCCTGGGTTTGGGTTATGGTAGATTATCAAACAGATGATAGGCTTCATGACAGAAGTTGTTCCTAAGCTCCCACAAAGTTTCTGTCTTTGAGTTGTTCTTGCTAGCATTTTCTTCCTGATCATGGGCACTGCTATTGACTTGTTTGCTCTTTGTCTTGAGAGACTGATCTAGTATTGTAAATGTCAATGATGACAAGGTAATGAATGGAAGAGAATTTTTGTAAGAGTAATAATAATAAACTCTTTGCACAAATTTGGAGGGTCTCATCAAACTGTGTTGACTTAGGACACATATCACAACACATTATAAAGCTGCTCTGTTGCCTTCCACCTTGAAGTTCTCCAATCCTCTTTGGCTGATCTACACAGGAAAACATACACAGATCAGCTTACCAAGAAGTGAGCCTGAGTTGAAACCTGCAGAGATTATGTTAGTTACGTATCTCACTGCTATGACACAATGCCTGACCTACCACACTTAAAGAAGGCAGGGCTTATTTTGGCTCACAGTTTAGCAGTACAGACTGTCATGGGAGAGGACTCATGGTAGAAGGACTGGGAAGCAGATGGTCACAGTGCATGTTCCGTCAGGCAGAGAATAGATGCTGGGGCTGAGCTTTCTTTCTCCATTCTTATTTAATTCAAGACTCTGGACCAGAGAATGGTGCTGCCCACAGAAGGGATGAAGCTTCACACCTCAATTATCCCATTCTAAAAATCTGCCTCACAAACATACCCAAAGGCATGTCTTTTCATACTCATAGCTTGTCAATTGACTTTGAGTAAAGTAAGTTTCAATGGTGATTGTCCTATTGGTCCATAGCTGCTGAGAAATGCCCGCACTCCCCAACCCCTACACAAAACCTTGAATTGTCTCAGTATTCCTGTTTTGCATTTTTTAATCTGCTTCTCCCCTTAGAGACTGTGGTCTTTTTGTTATCCTTCTTATCCACACTCTTCTTGTTACCACCACATGATGCACAGCCCTTTAAGTTCTGCATTGATTCTGTGCAAATGTTGCACAATAATCCTTTTCATTGTATACTACAGACAGAGTACAGAAGGCAAAGGCCTGAATTCATTTCATTGAATTTTAAATCCATACATTTATTTTCAGCTCCTATGATAAAATACAACAAAAGTAACCCATGAAAGACATGACAGAGTCTGCCATCTATCATTGTTAACAGACAAGGATTGCATGGCATTAGGAGCAGGAAGCTGGTCAGTCATATTGACTCTGCACCCAGAAAGCAAAAGTAGAACAGGAAATGAAGCGAAGCTATGACATTCGAACCTTGCTTCTAGTGAAGTATTTCCACCTGAAAGCTCCACTTTCTAACATCCCATTACTTTCCCAAATAGCATCACTATCCAGTAATGGAATGATCACATACATGAAACTATGTGGGAACATTTCACACACAACATATCACTGGTCCCATTCTGGTATCTGTAGACTGGCATATTTTTCAGAATGTAAGATCATGGGTGTCAAGGCTGAAGTGGATTTATGCAAGATAGTACAGTAGGTCACCCCGAATTTTGTTCATGTTAGAAGTTTCCATAGTTGGATGGTACTTTACTCAGCTGTGAATTTCAACTGAGCCATGTCTTTCTCATGAGTCTTACTGTCACTGTACAGGAAGACAAGTTATGAGGTAATTTAAGAGAAGCAAGAGAGGGGTAAAAATTAATCTATGAGAACATGGTGACTGGCAGTTATTGAGCCTCAGTCAGATATACTGGATCTGTTATCTTCAAGGTTTGAGTTCATTTCTGGTCTTAAAAGTCTAGTTCAAGTCAAGAAATAAAATTACATGTAAGAATCTAGTTACAGAGTAAGTGGTCTTAAAAGCATAAGAGGATATTGTCACTAGAGAAAGGAAAGATCAAAACTAGAGAACATTGTCCCCGGTTGCTACTCTTCTGACCCTGGCTAGAGAGACAGAATGTTTTTTGAGGAAAGTGACCCCGCCATACTGGATAAGGTGGGGCAATTGCATCTTAGTGTGGTGAAAGGCCAGGAGTTCAAGTGTATTTCATCACAGGCTTCAGGTTTCAGTACAGCAAGCTCTGCCTGTGTCATTGTTCGGTCAAGAGCCCACATTAATGTGTAACCTCTGGTAGCTACTTTGGTTCATTGTGAAAGCTGAGACCTGAGAGAAAATTTCCCAGGGTCCCTATAAAGCTTTTCTATAGAAGGGCACAAATACCTCCTGAAGATAAATTTGCTGTTCCAAGTTTGAATTACCTTTCCAAAAAAATTTACTCATTTAATGGTTTTTGTATATGTATGAGTGTGTGTGTTGGGGGGGCATTTCTATAGGTTTTTATGTGTGTGACTGTGTGTATTTGTGTATGTGTTTGTATGTATGTGTGCGCATTTGTCTGTGTGTATCCCTCTACTTAATAATAATAATAATAATAATCCCTATTATTCAGGATTTCATTGACTTAATGGAATCGAAAAAATAGATTTATTTAGCTAATACTTTAAAAACCTTGAAGTCCACACATAATTGTACTCTCTCCAGTGGTTCTTCATGTGCCACTTACATGTGGTAAGTATAGTTTGAAACAGAATCCAAACAAAGATTCACAATCAGAGTCAAGATCTTAATAACAGTTTCCTGAGAAACTCCTCAATCTACTCTGAGAGCACTGTGTTGTAGGACATCACCACCCTGGAGGCAAAAAGCCCTACATGAACATGTTTCAGTATCTGTTTATACATATTTGTATGTGTTTGTATGTTAATACCCAGAAAATCATTAGTTTTCCAGCTTTAAATCTCTCTCTCTCTCTCTCTCTCTCTCTCTCTCTCTCTCTCTCTCTCTCTCTCTCTCTCTCTCTCTCTCTCTGGATGTGTATGGAACATGTATCTGCAGGTATACCTGCTTGTGAGTCTGCCAACCTTGGAATTTATTCATTCAGTAAACTCCAACATTCTTTTTCTTCTTTTTTCTTTTACTTTCCATTCTCATCTCTTTTACAACTTTTTCTTTTTTTTTATTTTCACTTCTCTTTTCTCTTTTTATTTCTTTTTTCTTTTTTCCAACTTTCCTTTTCTTTCCTTTCTCATTCTTTCCTTGTTCTTCTCTTTCTTTCTTTTAAGATAACATTTCTACCTAGTGCTAGAATTTCAAGCGTTTGCCACACTGTCTGGCTTTTTATATTGGCTCTGGTGATCACACACAATTTCTCATGATTGCAAAGATATCACTGTACAAACTAACCCCTCTTGCCTGGCCCCTTGCTTTTTCTTATGGCTTCAGTTGTTTTTCCCTGTCAATACCTTTTCAGTATCTTTACATGTTATATTTCTGCTGACTGTGAATTTTTTCTCATGTTTCAAAACAGATGGTCATAGTACATTAGCAGAGAACTACCATGAAGAATGGATCAGAACCTTAAAGTAAAAAAAAAACAAAAACCTAAAACCAAAAAACAACACAAAACAAAAACCAGTATTATCATTAGGCCAATCTTGGGCAAACACATTTTCTAATGAAAATTCTGCTCATAAATGGAAGGAAGAAGTGCTAAAAGTTATGACAGGGAAGAGAATGACATACTGATATACCTGCTGTTGAAAAGTCTGCTAATTCAAAAATTTCCATGGGCGTCACTGGTCATGCTTGTTTATGTTTCCTATATCTGCTCATCACACAAGCACAGTTTCGGTGCACTTTTTTTTTCCACCAAGAATTATGGATACTGCAGGGCAAAGAAGCTCACTGGGTCAAGCACTTGCCATACAACTCTTAAAACTAGACTTTGGACTCCTGAAACCCAGATAAATCCAGACATGGTAGCATGCACCCATAATCCCTGTGTTCCTATGGCAAGACGGAGTCAGGAAATAGCTTCTGGGCATCTATCTTCAGGACAGCTATCTTGGAATAAATAATGGGGAGCAAGGGACCCTGTGTCCGACAAGGTAAATAATGGGGAGCAAGAGAGACTGTGTCAGACAAGGTAGATGTTGATGATAACACATGAAGTTATGCTTGATCTCCATGTGTGCACTATGAAATAAATGTGCATTGCTTCATTAAAACATCGTACACACACACACACACACACACACACACACACACACAGGAGGGAAAAGAAGGAATCCTTGCATCATTGTGGGTGCTGTTGCCTGGGAAAGAAAGAAGGACTTTAGATAACAAACCTTCTACATCATCAAATTGGGATCAAACTGTAAGCTAACCAATCCTGATAATATGCTAATATCTGTTGGTCAGAATTGGAGCCTGTGATTCTCTAAGCTGGATAAGATGTCTAAAATTTAAGGGCTGGACTAATGCATAGCACAAGCTAAACATATAGTCATAGACAGGATTTGCTAACCAAAGGTTTCGAATGCTTTTCTCTTTAGGAAAACTAATAGCCACCATGTTTAGTTTTGTTTTGTTTTGTTTTGTTTTGTTTTGTTTGTTTTGTTTTGTTTATTATTTATTTATTTATTTATTTATTTATTTATTGCATTCCAGATTTTATTCCCCTACTGGTCTATCCTCCTAAACCAAACCAAACCGAACCAAACCAAACCAAACCAAACCAAACACTATACAGAATACCCAAGATACAGTTCACAGAACTCAAAAAAGGCAATAAGCTGAAGGGCCCAAGTTAGGATACTTTGGTTCTACTTTGTAGGGAGAAGAAAACCATCACAAAAGGATACAGGGACCTAGGGAGGAAAGTGGACTGGGTGGGGGAAGAGTGGAACATGATCTAGTATTTGGGGTGGGAAAATGACTGAAGCTCTGAGGGTTAGCAAAAAGAATGGAAACAGGCAACCTCAGGAGGTAGGAGATGGGGGGAACCTCCAGAATGTACCAGAGACCTGGGAGGTAAGAGACTTTCAGGAATCAAAGGGAGGGACCTTAGATGAAATACCCTACAATGGGGAGAGGGAACTTGTAGAGCCCTCCTCCAGAAGAAAGACAGAACATCAAATGAGGGATGGGGTTGCCATACCACAGTCAAAACTCTGATCCCTAATTGTTCCTGCCTGACAAAACTACAAGAATGAAAATGGACAGGAGCCACCCTGTTTTTAAGGCCTAACCCTTGCTGACAATAGGTACCATATACACTCATTTATCTAGGCTCAAATTCAGCTTTGCATGAAGTCAAATGACTGTGGATTTCATTCACATATAGTACCTGTGAGTAATGTTACATTGAATAAGTGGGAATGGTATGTTCCTCATACGACAAATGACATATTTATATTCCACAAATCCAAATTCTACTCATTTATATTCTTTTACTCAAGTAAAATCCATATAACTTAAAATTATTTATTATAAAGACAACTATACTGATTTGTCCATTAAATGCATTGCAAAAGTGAGCTGAATTATCAACCTGATGCAATTTATAATCACCTGGGGAGAAGACTTCAGTCAGCAGGTCTGTGGAAGATTATACTAATTATGTTAAGTGATTCAGGAAGACCCAACCCACGGTGGGAGTGAGCATTCCATAAGGAGGGGCCCTGGCATTTGTAAAAGTGGAGAACTTAAGCTAAGTACAAGCAGACAAGCAAACATGTATGTGTTTATTTCTCTTTGTTTTCACCTTTGAGTATGACATGTCTAGCTAGAGCTCTTACCATGAATACCACATAATAATAGACTTTAACCTGAAATTCAATCTAAAATTAGTTGCTTTCTCTCCCGAGTTTCTTATTGTTAGAATATTTTACCACAATAACAGAAATGAAACTAGAACACCCAGTCTGCATCCGAGAGCTGAGGCTGTTCCATAGTCCACTGTTCATGGGTCTCACCAGGAGAGACCTGTTTTTCCAGGAGTGTTTTCACTCCCAGGCTCAAAGGTGAGACAAGCACTTTCTCTCCAATAACTGTTTGGAGTGGTGCTGGAGAGGAGCACACAGAACCCAAGGTCATTGGAGCAGCTGGGACAGGAACCTTCCAGTCGTCATCAGCACCCAGAGCTTGGACTGTTCCTGAACCCTTTGTATACAAGTTCCACCAAGGGAGAGCTGGTTGCCCAGGAGTACTGATACAGGCTTACAGACCCAGAGGAGAAACAAGCGCCAGCCAAGAGACAGCAGGGCTATCTAACACCAGAAATAATCAGATGTTAAAAACCAAACACAAGAATCTTACCAGTAAGCCGGGCATGGTGGCGCACGCCTTTAATCCCAGCACTCAGGAGGCAGAGGCAGGCTGATTTCTGAGTTAATGAAATAGAAGATAGGGGCCAAGACCAGGATCAGGAAGCAGCAGAACTCAGAAGTTTCAGCCACATGACACTAGCTGTAGAGTCAACAATAGAAGGACTTACTGGGAAAATTTATGCTGGCCAACTGGAGCTAAGAAATTAGCTGTGATTAAGAAGAGACCAGCATCACTGAGGTGAACTCTTCTGGGAAGTGTTTTCTGAGAGCCCAAAGATGCTGTGTTCCAGATATAACCAAGGCTGTATCTCATGCTGCAGATTGACTTGGTAATATATAAGAAATACCCAGGTGGTACTCTTTTTTTGAAAGCATGAATGGTTCATGGAGAGCAGCTGAGATGCCAGGAAAGGCTATTGGTGAAGGTGTAGCTTCAGTTGCAGTTGATAGCAAAGGACTGAAAGGGTTGTGCAAAGGGTTGAAGGTTGTCACCAGGAAAAGTGCCTATTAGAGGCTATGGTAAAATCTAGGTGCAATTGAAGATCATAGTATGGTGGAGATGCCAGTTCCATGGGATGACCCTCAAGAATATCAGTAGCAGTGGAGTAGAGTCAAACAGAACCTAGAATGCTACAGAAAGCAGAGCTAAAGAAGTGACTCAAGTCCTTTGGAGGAACCCAAAAGACTGTGTATGAATCCTCAACCCTGTAACAAGAAGCTGTGAAGTTGAAGTTACCCCAGAGACCCCAAGATGTTAGAGATGCCAGAGCCATGGAATACCAGCCAAAGAAAGCTTCTAACATGGAATGGTATGCATGTAAGAGAATGAATTGTGGCAATTGGACATCAGATATGGGGATGCAGAGTTTTGAGTTAGCTCATTTGGACCAGGTTTTCAGTCTCATTTTTGTCCAGTATTTCCTTACTATGACATTTTGCAATGGTAATGTATATCCTTTCCTTGATATAATGGATGCATATGATCCGCTTTTTTATTTTAATTTCCTAGAGGATTGCAGTCAGGTCAGTTAAAAGATTGAATGTATCTCAGAAGAGACTTTAAATTTTGAAATTTTAACATTTCTCAGACTGTTATAGACTTATTATTTTAGAATAAATGTATTTTGCATTATGCTATTGCTATGTGTGTGTCCCAAAGACTCCTGTTGTTTTACAAGCCTATGAGCTCCAAGAGTATGAGGTGGTGGATTGAATGCTTGGCTAGGAGGTGTGACATTGTTGGAGAAAACATGGTATTGTTGGAGAACCTTGTTACTTTGTAGGTGGGCTTTGTTTTGTGTTTTTGTGCAAATTGCCCAGTATGCAACAGCTACCCAATAGCTAAGTAGTAATTGGATATGTTTAAACGTGAAAGAGCTGATAATCAAAACAAGGCAATTTCTTTAGTCTTGAGTCTGGAAAGGAAACTTGGCAAACAAGCAACCTCCATCCTTCCTAGATTTCAGTCTTTTAACAGTGGCTTTCCAGATAATTTCGACTTATACATCTAAACTCCAGGTAATATGTGCGCAGCTGTGTGAAGACAAGGATAGCCTAGCACATCCAGATCCCAGCCAGCTAGGACATCTTGTGGGACTTTACCTTGAGACAGGGTAGGAAGGCCAGGGAAAGCTTCTAGGTATGAGAAGAGAGAATCTCTTCAGCCAGGAGTCAAATGAAGCCTAGTATCAGCAGGGAAACAAAATCCCCATTCATCCCAGTTAATAGACATGGGGGATTTTCCCTCCTTTTCCCATAAAGAAGCAGTTTTACAGGGATCTCAGTGGGAACTTGATTTACAGGGGAAGGACATGCCAATCCCCTGTGCAATCTGAGTAGCCTCATTTCCAGCTTATCCTATTTTAATTCCAAATAAGTCACCTACAAAGCCATCTTACTTACCTCACTTACCAAAGGAGCTAAAAAATGGAGAATTAAAAAGTGTTTCTTAGCAACCCTTTCTTATGTAACTTGAGAGCTATCAAAATGTCAGAGTATATATGGTGAATGCTAAGACAATTGTCATTTTCTTGAGAGGAGCCCATCCCCATTGTGGTGATTTGAATATGCTTGGCTGAGGGAGTGGCACTGTTAGGACATGTGGCCTGGCTGGAATAGGTGTGATCTTTTAATATTGTGGACTTTTAACATTGTTAAGACTGTTACAGATTTTGGGGACTTTTGAATTTGGACTAAATGTATTTTGCATTAAACTATGTCTATTTATGGCCTTCACAGACTTATTTGTTTGAACAAGCCTATGGGTCCAGGGAGTAGAAGAATAAGGTGCTTTGAATATGCTTGGCCCAGGGAGTGGCACTATTTGGAGGTATGGACTTATTGGAGTAGCTATAGCCTTGTTAGAGGAAGTGTGTCATTCTGGGTGTGGGCTTTAGGACCCTCCTCCTAGCTCTCTGGAAGACAGTCTTCTGTTTGCTTTTGGAAACATGTAAAACTCAGCTCCTCCCGACTCACGCATGCCTGGATGCTGACATGCTTCCCAACATAATGATGATGGACTGAAGCTCTGAACCCATGAGCTAGCCCCAATTAGAGTTGCCTTGGTCATGGAAACCCTAACTGAGCCACCCAAACTTGAGTATATCTTAGTTTCTGTGACAATTCTTTGGGAAGCCCACCCCCTTTCTTCTTTGAAATTCACCTTTTACATCAACTACATATACTTTTATACCATCTTTGGGAAATATAATTACAGGATTAAAGATATAGATTAGAGTTCAGAGGTTACCTGCTAGGATTTGCCAGTCTACATGTCTTGGAACAAAGAATTGGAGCAGGGGCGTATGAGTAGTAAGTGTTGCAGAGAGACATTTATTAAGAGAATACTAATGAGAAAAGCAGTGAAACACATTGCTGGGAAGTATCATAAACTTGTGGTGCTGGGCATAAGAGTCCAGGTCCTGACCCTTGAAGGGTCATTGGTAGTATCCCCACCTTCCATATTTCTAGATCCTGGTTTGTTTCTTGCATGCTTTTCCCACAAAAGCATCTCTGTTGGAAAGAATTTTTAGTGTGTGTGTGTGTGTGTGTGTGTGTGTGTGTGTGTGTATTTGTCAGCATACCTGCATGCAGATGGGCATGTATGTGTGTGCAGGGGCTGAAAGTTGGCATTGAGTGTTTTCCTTAGTTGCTCTCAACTTCCACTCATGTAGTTGGGAGTCTCTTGGTTTTTTCCACAGCTCACAAATCATCTAGTTTAGTTAACTAGATTGCCTTCAGGATCTCCTAAGTTTGCCTTTCAAAGACTGGCATTATATGCCACATTTTTTCCTGCTTTGTTTTTCCATAGGTTCCGGGATCTGATTATTTCTGGTTTTCAAGCTATTAGAACAAGAGCTTCATCCACTGAATATCTTATAAGCCCTAACACATTAACCATTTACCTTTGTCCCTGCTCTGTTCTTCAGCTGCTAATCTATTCAGTAATTAGTTGAGTTGGCAAGCAAATCTAGTCTGTCTTCACTCCAAAGATCATTGGTACTTCACTATACTAGTCAATCTGCAAGAAGAAACCTTTGTGGCATCAGCCTCATTCTACAGAATGTTCAATCACAGCCAGGCATTAAATGATTACACAAATACATAGCCAGTCATGGAAAAGCTGTGAAAGAATAAAATATGGACATGCAATTTTGTGTTGCTGAGCAATTGCAGCATTGGATGTGGTCTCCTACCACAGTCTGGCTATTCAGTTTGACAATATAATGTTAAATATTGAGTGTTTGCCACGTGCCTGGAAGTGAACTATAGGAATTTGACCTTCGATACAACATTTAACACTCAACGGGTAGATGATACACAATTCCAAGAACATGTTACTAGACATTAAACTATCACATTGTCTAAGAGCACAATGAGCATTTGTATTGCTACATCCCATGAGACTGAAGGTTAAGAACATGAGCTGCTCCTGCTGAGGTAGGCTGAACTTTTAGGTCTTCTGATCACTAAATAATAGTGATACTGGAGGAAGGGAAGCTCACACTTCGGAGTCTAACAGATTAACTCCCTTGCATGTTGCCTCAGTCAGACATGTGGGAAGCTGACACTTTAGAGTATCTTCACATGGTGTCTCTGTAATTGAGCAGGTTAGATCTGGAGATGGCAGCATGGCTGGCATTGTATTCCTGTAGAGAAATCAACCATAAGTTTACACAGATACAAATGGGAAAAGAAAGAGACCCTGTCTGCAGACAAACTGTACAAAGCCACTGTTATTTTATTTATTTAATTTCTTGTGAGTATATGAGTATGTGTGCAGAAGTGTGCATGTAGATGCCCACGCACATTGATGTATAAACTTGAAGAGGTGAGAGGTCAACCTTGAGTGCCTTTTCTCAGAAGTTGTACACCTTGATTTTGAAAGGGTCTCCCGGTGGGGCATGGGACTCTCAAGTTAGTATAGAGGGCTGGCAGGTAAGGTCCAGCAGTCCTTGTCTCTTCCATTCAAGAGCGAGTTCAGAACTGAACAGCACCATCTTTACCACCATGCTATGCAGGTTCTGGGTTTTGAACTCATGCCCTGCTTGCACGGAACATTTTACCCACTGAGTTATGCCCCAATCCCTATCCTTTTGTCTTTAGTCAACCATATGCAATGAATATCTTCCATCTTTATTTTTACAGTTTTAAAAAGAGTACAAATGTAATTTGTAAGATGTCCAAGGAAACAATGTCAATAAATAGGAAAACTGCCTGTTCAACCCAGGATTCTGATTTATTAATGACAGAACCCTGTATCTGAAGGAATAGTATATAAATGTTTAATTGAAAGAAAAGATGGAAAGTAATATTTTCAGGGAGTGGTTATTAAACTGTCAGGAATTATTTTTTTCTGTTTAAATAGAGCACTGTGACATTTCTCAGTTTGTTGACTTCATGTTATTTTTAAACGATGAGTGTTCCTAGATTTTAAAACTTGGCACACTTACTAGCTTCCAATAAATTAAGAATGCCCATGTGCCCTTGTTTGAATGATGATGGACTGACTATAAGCAGATGTCCTAGTATTTTCCAGAAGGCCTGATATATAAAGTATGTGCATCTTTACTGTTGTTATGCCTGGAGTGAGGTGACAGCTAGAGCCTCTAACATTATTTTAGATGGAGGGAAATAAATGCTAAAGTTTTTGGAAAAGGGAGCAAAAATCTAGAAAAATAAAAATAAAATAAATCTGCATGTATGGTGACATATACAGTCACAATGAGGTACTAGGTCTGTACTACCTAGTGTTAAGTGTACTTACTAGCTGGGCAGTGTTGGCACACGTCTTTAATGTCAGCACTTGGGAGGCAGAGGCATGCACATTTCTGGGTTTGAGGCCAGGCTGGTCTACAGAGTGAGTTCCAAGACAGCCAAGACTACACAGAGAAACCCTGTCTCGAAAAACCAAAATAAACAAATAAGTAAGGAAGGAAGGAAAGAAAGAAAGAAAGAAAGAAAGAAAGAAAGAAAGAAAGAAAGAAAGAAAGAAAGAAAGAAAGAAAGAAAGCTCCTGCTCAGTTGAGCTAAAAGTAGCTTTGTATTCTGGGCACTTTAAATGTTTTTTCTGATGCATCTATTACATCAAATATAACAATAGATAGATAATTTATGGGTTTTGTGACCTATGGAATGAAATGAAAAATGAGGAAACGTGGTGTTCCCATTTTAAACAAATCTCCATGCTCTTTAAAAGTGTGTGATAAAAATAACAAGCAATGTAATTGGAGGCCAGGGGTCATCCTTTGTCAGTCACTGGTCTTACTGAAAATTCAAAGGACACACTGACTTGCTCAATTCTGGGACATGAAAGTCTAGTTTAGCTGTAGATAAAACAAGAGTAATCCAGTGTGGTGGGAAGCTAGAGACCCAGGAGAGATCTTTAGCTGCAGATGATGGGGTCTCCAGACTAGAGAGAGGGAGTGGACCAGCCAGTCAGGTCTCTGAGATGGCAATCGGAATGGTTAATGCTATGCTGTATGCACTTCTTCTGAATGTTCAGCCTCAACCTCTGTTCAGATAACACAACCAAGGCTCCGTGCTTGTGTTATCCTCAATTATCAATCCCTTAACACATAATTCTAGACACCAAAATGCCCAAAATATATCTCCATCTTATCAGGACATGTTCAGATAATCATTTAAAAACCTAGGTAAACATCTAGGGAGATGGCTCAGTTGGTAAAGTGACTACCGTGCAGGAATGAGGACCTGAGCTCAAATGTGCAGCATGCATATAAAACCTAGTACTGGGGAAAGGTGGATATATGCACAAAGTAGTTTTTCCAGAGGCTGCTTCTTCTAACATTACCAGGCTAGTTCATGGGACATATACTGCAAGTCCTTACTTTAAATGGTCTCAATTTTATAATCTGAAACAAATACTACTACATTTGAAAATATATGTAGATATCTAAAATTTACATTGTATTTCAAATTCATAAAAGTCTTATAGCCAGAATGTTTATAAATTCCTAAATTAAGAAAATGTCCAATTTTCAATGTCATGGCTGAACTTACAATTAAAAGTGGCAGTCCAGATAGTAAGAGAAAGTCTGCATAGACCCTAATCATAAAGTATGATCTCTCAGTTTTGAATAGATACATGGGATGAGGAAGACTCTACTATTTTGTGTGAACTTTTGCATGTACATGTACATGTGTATGGGTGGGATCCTACATGTAGAAGCAAAAGGAAGATGTCTTTGCTAATCTCTCTGCCTCATTCTTTGAGACAGGGATTTTCATTATACTTGGAGCTCACTTATTGGCTAGATTGTCTCATGATCAAATCCCTATGACCCTCCTGTTTTCACCTCTATACTGTTGACAAGTACATCTGGCTATATTCAGGTTTTACATGGTTCTCGGGATATAATATTTGATCCTTGCATTTGAGTAATGATCCCTTTACTGTTTAAAACATCTCCTCAGCCCCTCTTTTATTTCTCTCTTTAATTCTTGAGATGCTTGGGACTACACCCAACCCTAAGACTTAGGTGACCTCAGAGGGGTCACACTGAAGATCTGTGGTCAGACCACCCCATGGATGTAGACACATTATGATGTGAAAGAATTAGAATTAATTACTATTATTTATATTTTGTACATTGAGAAATTTTTCCTGATGTATAAAACATTGTAATAGATGAACTCTTCATGACTCCAATTCTAAGAAAGGGAAGAGCTCCAAATTGCCAAAGGGGCCTAGTTTGATTTTCCCTTTAGTGAATCCTTAAGTCCCTGTGGTGTAGTCCCACTTCAGGGCAGTTACTAAATTTCTGTAGCTCATTTGAGCACTGTTCAAAGAGTTGCTATTGGCAAAAGAAACAGCCTAATTTTGCTCATTACTTCTATAAAGTTAGAAACAGAAATAAATACGTTCATGGCCCTTACTCAGCTCTGACCCTATGTTAAATCAATGAAAACGCACCTTCAGAGGAGGCATTCCTTTTGTATCTTTAGTTCAAAGGTATGAATTCTACAGATACTTTTAAATATTAGCATAAACCCTCAAAAGTAATTTTTCTGTGGAAAATATACTTAATGCAGAATATGTCCTGGGAGTATTATACCTAAAATTTTAAACTTTAGTCATGTTGTTACTGTCTTTGTATTTCAGCATTCACTGTCTTAAATCCATAAAGGTGTCATTTGCAAGATGTTTGTTTCTAGGCAACAAATTAACATGGGATTAACTGTTCAGCCAATGAATTGTTAACTTGAAGTAATGGATTTCCAAATGTTACACTTAAAATATTTTTAGTATAGTTTCATATTTTCTCCCTTCTCTTTCTTCTCTCCAATCTCTCCTTAACACCTCTCCTTTCTGTCTTTCAAATTCATAGCTTTTTTTATTTATTGTTGTTACATACATTTATGTGTTACATATATATTCCTAGATGAGTAAACAAACCTTAGTTAGCACAATGTTACTTGTATGGGTTTTCAGAGCTGTGCAGGTGG
Source organism: Mus pahari (assembly GCF_900095145.1). Classification (NCBI taxonomy): domain Eukaryota; kingdom Metazoa; phylum Chordata; class Mammalia; order Rodentia; family Muridae; genus Mus; species Mus pahari. The sequence goes on from NC_034594.1 coordinate 91,488,783, forward strand.
TTTTAGATAATTAGTTGGTGTGCTCTTCCTTGGAAAAAGAATACTTCTCCTGGCTTCAGCACTCCTCAGGTCCCTGTAGTTAATTATGTGGTGTTAAGGTGTTTTGACTTTTCCCTCATTGTGGTGGCTTGAATATGCTTGGCCCAGGGAGTGACACTATTTGGAGGTGTGTCCTTATTAGGGAAGGTGTCAAAATAGTCAAAAGATACATTGCCAAAGGTCAATATTTAGTACATTTACTCATTGTTGCCATTTCTCTGAAGGCATTCTTAATTGGAACTGGGGTCTACCTCAGGTTGGGTCGCTCTAATGAGGAATATCAGAACAAGTAGTGTTGTTTTGTACACACTACTGAGGCCCTAGCAGTCTGACCCCATCACCACTGTTAAAGCAGCACTGAGAATACCAACACACTGGAAAGGGTAAATGACATGGTAGCACTAACTTGCAGGTAGTTTTGATCTTGGCAAACAAATGAAAAGTTCCGTGAGACCCACTAGCCTAAGGAATTTACTGTATACCTTATTACAAGACAGCTAATATTTGGAGGGGTTGTCACCAGAGGGCACAGAGGACTGGCACTCTAAACCAATGAAGTCACAACATCTAGAGGAAAAAGTGATGGAAGTCCATTAAATGTAGAGAACTTTGTTTCTTTTCTCCCCTCATCATTCCACAATGCAGTCTGATTGAACTCCTGCTCTTTAGGCATTCTTTAAAGGGTTTGGGAAACACCAATGAAAGATGGATGGATCTGTTCCTGAGCCTGATGAGCTACGGACTGAAAAAGGAAATGGGTAGACTTCAGAACTAGTCCAGGCTACTCCAAATCAGCTTAGCCTTGAGCTTGGGCATGAAGAGGAAATGAGATTGAGATCAAAGTTGTCCCGCGCTACCTTCTCGCCAGCAAGAAANGACGCGGCACACAAACAGGATCCTTCTGCAGCAAAGCTTTAATGCTCTTGAGAGGGAGAGCATAAGCTTCCAACAGGCAAAGGGCGAAGAGAAGAGAAGAGAGCGAGAAGAGAGTGAAGAACCAAATCCCTCAGCTTATATAGAGCAAGATCGCCGCCTAGGACGTGTAACCCTCTGGTTGGC
>NC_034594.1:91489891-91491526 GCF_900095145.1 Mus pahari
TGACGCCACGGGAAAGGCAGGGCACAAGGGAATGGAAATCTACCCAGCACATGCGCAGCTGCCTTGTTTGTTTGTTAGAGCACAGGACATCAGCGCCATCTTGTAATGGCGAATGTGAGGGCGGCTCCCCACACAAAGTTAAGACTGAATTTTTTTCTATGTGAACTGGACTCCTAAAGAACCAAAAGTGACCAGAAAGTTATGGAATCTGCTCAAAATGTTATTAAGAAACCAGGAATGGCAATAAGACAGAGCACAGTTGGGAGCAGGGATTGAAACTAAATAAAAGACTTTCATGTTCCTCTCAAAAACTAAAAAATAAAATAAAATAACAAAAGAAAAGATGTAGCCTTGTTAGAGTAAGTGTGCAACTGTGGGTGTGGGCTTTAAGAGTCTCATTCTAGTTGCCTGGAAGCTAGTCTTCTCCTGTTTGCCTTCAGAACAAGGAATTAAAATCTTATCTCTTCTCCTGTGCCATGTCTGCCTGTGTACTGTCATGCTCCCACCTTGATGATAATGGACTAAATCTCTGAACCTATAAGTCAACCACAATTAAATGTTTCCTTAAAAGAGTTGCCTTAGTCATGGTGTCAGTTCACAGCTGTAAATTCTTAACTAAAACACCACATCCACTTTAACCTGTCTATTGCTGTCCTTATCAAGCTCTTGTTTAGGCAATCATGTTCTGGGACATTATGGTATACAATTTGTACCTAAATTAACTTGCTGTCTTGTGAATCTTGGAAGTTTTAGGAAATTCCTGGGAATTTGAAATATCCTCCCACCTTTATGTGGGAAAGAGCAACATCCTCTTTTGAGGATGTTCATTGGTTGGTTTCTCTGTTCCTGTGGATGGCCTAAGAACCCAAAGATCTTCACTTGACCTACTGCTTGCACAAATATTCTGTTTACTCATTTTTCTGTGAAGCTTTCATATTATTTCTACTCCCTGTCCTAAATGTGCTAATATCTCTTTCTGTCCTCTTACACCCATTAATCAATATCTCTGCCTCTGTCTCTTTCTCTCTTTTTCTCTCCGTGTCTCTCTCTGTGTCTCTGCTCTCTCTGTGTCTCTGTCTCTGTCTCTCCTGTAAGATGTACCATCTGAAATCATGACTTATTAGGGAATTGGGGAAGACATGCAAAGACTAGCTCTTGTCCAAGTCTCCCTTTCTACCACTTTCTGCAACCTATTTCATTCAGATACTGTCTCTCAAAGAACTTAGAGCAAGCCATCAGCAAGCAAGTCCAAGGAATTCTCTTATTTTCTCCTGCATACCACCTCTTTAATTTTTATGTGAATACTGGGTATTTGAATTCAGATAGGATTGAGCTATCGCCCCAGTTGTTTTATTACTATTATTATTATTATTATTATTATTATTATTATTATTATTATTTTCTTTATTTACCTTTCAAATGCTATCCTGAAAGTTCCNTATACCCCCCCCTGCTCCCCTACCCACCCACTCCCACTACTTGACCCTGGCCTTCCCCTGTGCTGGTTCATATAAAGTTTGCAAGAACAAGAGGCCTTTCTTCCCAATGATGGCCAATTAGGCCATCTTCTGCTACATGTGCAACTATAGACATGAGCTCAGGGGGTCCTGGTTAGTTCATATTGTTGTTCCACCT
>NC_034594.1:91491537-91502708 GCF_900095145.1 Mus pahari
TTTGCTCATGGTGATCTGATAGAATGCATGGGATAATTTCAATATTTTTGTATCTGTGGAGGCCTGTTTTGTGACCAATTATATGGTCAGTTTTGGAGGAGGTACCATGTGGAGCTGAGAAGAATGTGTATCCTTTTGTTTTAGAATAAAATGTTCTGTAGATATCTATTAAATCCATTTGATTCATAACTTCTGTTAGTGTCCATGTGTCTCTGTTTAGTTTCTGTTTCCAGGATCTGTCTATTAGTGAGAGTGGGNTGTTGAAATCTCCCACTATTTTTGTGTGAGGTGCAATGTGTTCTTTGAGCTTTACTAATGTTTCTTTAATGAATGTGGCTGTTCTTGTATTTGGAGCATAGATATTTAGAATTGAGAGTTCTTCTTGGTAGATTGTACCTTTGATGAGTATGAAGTACCCCTCCTTGTATTTTTGATAACTTTGGGTTGGAAGCCAATTTTATTTGATACTAGAATGGCTACTCCAGCTTGTTTCTTCGGACCATTTGCTTGGAAAATTGTTTTCCAGCCTTTCACTTTGAGGTAGTGTCTATCTTTTCCCCTGAGGTGAGTTTCCTGTAAGCAGCAACATGTTGGGTCCTGTTTGTATAGCCAGTCTATTTATTAGTCTATGTCTTTTTATTGGGGAATTGATTCCATAGATGTTAAGAGAAATTAAAGAAAAGTAATTGCTTCCTGTTCTTTTTATTGTAAAAGGTGGGATTTTGTTCCAGCTTTTTGCATTTGTTTGGGTGTTCAGGAATGACTGAGGTGGGAGTGCTAGGTTCTGATGATGGTGAGTGATCTTGATTTCTGTTAGTAAGATTCCTACATTTGCCTTTCGCCATCTGGTGATCTCTAGAGTTAGTTGTTATAGTTGTCTCTGGTTGGAGCTTGTTCCTCCTGTGATTCTGTTAGCCTCTGTCAGCAGTCCTGGGAGTCCAGCTCTCTCCTGAGTCTCAGTGGTCAGATTACTCTCTGCAGGGAAGTTGTCCTCTAGCAGGGAAGGTGTAAAGAGGCCTGGCATTCAGATCTGCCTCCTGGCTGAAGATGAAGGCCCAAGACAGGGCCTGTCCCAATAGATGTGTTGCCTCTGCAGTTTATTCACTCACCTGCACACACTAGCCACTGAGGGACCCTGGACACAATATGACTCTTTCACCTGCTCTGGCAGACAGAGCCCTCACAGGTGGCCACCTTTCTTCTGGCAAGGAAGGTGCCCAAATTTCTGGAGCCCGAAATAGGGTCTGTCCCAGAAGTTAGGTTGCTTCTGTTAGTCCTGAAGCTGTGTAGGTCCTGCGGTCCACACTCTTGCCAGCACAGACTGGAGCCTAAGTGAACTGGAACAAAGATGGCTCTCCTGCCAGCTCAGGCCTTGAGACTCCTCCTGGGCGGACACCCCTCCTTGGGCAGGAATGGTGCAGGATGTCTGGAGCCAGAAATGGGGTCTGCCCCAGCAGCTGTGTTGCTTCTGCAGGCCACCCTCTCCCAGGCAGTGCACAGGAGCAAAGATGGCCCTCCTACAGGTTCAGGCCAGGAGACTGCTCCTGGGCAGACACCCCTCCTCAGGCAGGAAAGGCACCATATTACTGGAGCCAGAAAGGGGATCTTTCCCAGAAGCTGTGTCGCTTCTGCAGGCTGCCCTCTCCCTGGCAATGCACTGGAGCAAAGATCATCTCCCCAATTCTAATGCTGAACATTTCATCTAGTTAACTATTCAGTTTGTTTTAGCTACAGTGCACTTGACAGGTAAAATCACTTTGCTTGTATTTTCTGCTCATATCTTCATTTACAACAATTCCTCTTATTTATATTTTATTCTGGTACAATACTTTACTTTTACAAACTAGGGTCATATGGCCCTGCCTGGCTTGCTTAATGATACTTAAGGGATTAAATATCATAAGTGACTTTTGACATGTACATGTCATGATACATTTTAGCACTGAGTCTGTTTTGAGCAAGTTTCTGACCTCTTCTTATATCTATTTTTAATAATAAAACTCTCCACTAAAGCTGCTTGAGTAGTTCATGTTCCTCTTTCCATATCAAAACTTATAACTATGCTGACCATTGTGCATTCAGTCTAAAATCAGCTTCATGTTTCTTTCTCTGGCTTTGCAAATCCTACACAATGTTTGAAAATTAATGTGGAAAATCAGGTTTCAAAACAGCTGAAGAAGAAGCTGGAGAAAGTGCTCAGTGCTTAGAACATTTCCTCTTCCAGTTTGACTAGTTCCAGGTTGCAAACTGAACTCCCAGTTCAGTCTCTAACACTCATGGTGAATAACTCACAACTTTTGTAAGGGTCCTGGAGTCTTATTCTTGCCTCTGAGAATACATTAAAAAACATGATGGTATTGATTGAGAACACACACACACACACACACACACAGCACAAATAAAAATAATAATTATAAGCTCTTTAAAATGACTGAGGAAGTGAGTCTTTATTTAGGTATCAACTGAATCATTCAAAGTTTGTGTAATATTTATTTAATGACAAATAATTATGGTGTTAAAATTTCCAGTACATATATTGACTCTTGTATTTAAAAATTTCAATTTATTGAAGGAACATTGACATTAGGCAAAGGATTTTGGAATTAACCAATAGTAGGAGCAATAAAGATAATAACATGTCTCACACTGCACTGTTAATACCATGTGCTTACTGTGGGTAGATGGTAATTAAAACTTACAATTTTGGTGATGGGGATTAATTTCCAGAATTCTATTGTGTATTATAATGATAACAATTAATTAAAATAGGGTCTCTCAAAGAACATAGAGCAAGCTGTCAGCAAGCAAGTCCAGGAATTCTCCTGTGTTCATCTGCACCACACCCTCATTCCAGAGAGCAATGTGACTTGGCCAATGTTTGTCATCTTAACTCCTGGGAGAGTGTGGCAAAATAATTTTGTTTCAAGCTATTTTGAAGTGTCTACTGATATACTGCCTCAAAATAAACAAACAGATGAATAAACAGACCCACACAGAGAATGTACTATTCATTTGAAACAATTAAAAGAACATATTTTAGGTGTTCTTATCATCAGATAAAGAAGAGAGTGTGAGAGATATGAATATAATCATACATATTGTATATTTGTACTCAAGCAGTCATGTGGAGGCCAGAGAAGAATATCAAATTGCTACCCTTTATATTTCTCCACTTCTTCCCCTTGAGATTGTCTCTCTTTGAACCAAAGGCTTGACATTTTTGCTGCACTGGCTGGTGCTGGAACTCTCAAGATCCACTCACATAAACTTCCACATTCTGGTATTACAGGTACAGGTTGTCAAGTCCAGCTATGTGAGCTTTGGGAATTAATAAGCAAGTCTTCAATAATGTCTAAAAGACACTCATATTTTCAAAGTCACTTCCCCAACCATAATGAAGATGTTAAACAGCTTGGTTTGTCCACTCCATAACATGTGAATATATTATGTTGGACAGCATAATATATAAGAACATATAAGCAATTATAATATTCATCAAAAATGTATTTATAGACACCCTGCTAAGATTTAGAGGTTGTGATTTTATTTTCCCAGTCTTTTTATGGCAAGCACAATGGCTTTGATTAACAGTGAGAAAAATAAATTCTTGGAAATAAGGAAGGAGGTTATGGATACCACAGCAAAATCCATCTGCTCAGGCCTTGCCAGTATCCTTCCTGTGCTGGATCAATTGCTTCTCCATTAGCATTTCAGTGGATGGATGGAGCAGAACCTAAAGTGAACAAGAAACTGTTATTTGTTAGTATTTAAAGTGTGTCTAAGGGTCTCTCCTCCCACTGATGACCAACTAGCCATCCTCTGCTACATATGCAGCTAGAGGAGAGGCCCTGGGTCCTGTGAAGGTTCTATGCCCCAGTATAGGGGAATGCCAGGGCCAGAAAGAAGGAGTGAATGGGTTGGTGAGCAGAAGGAATAGGGGTTTTTGGAGGGGAAACCAGGAAAGGGGATAACATTTGAAATGTAAATAAAGAAAATATCTAATAAAATATTTCCTAAAACAACAACTAAAAAAAAAAAAAAAACTATACCAAGACGTATTTTAGATACGTGTATCTAACATACCAGAAGTATATTAGCTTCCTATTAAAATCTAGTTAAACAAGCAAACAAACAAAAGTTTGTCTAGAGACATAAATTCAGTCTGTTCCCAGTAAGGCAGTTTGACATTGAATTTTTCTTTCTAGATTTCGGTGGTTCCCAAAGTAGTACATGTGTTGTGAGAAGAAACTCTATGCTTCTCCTTGTTTGAACAGAAGTCATGTATATGAGAAAATACTGGGTCAAAGCATGAAAATTGTATATTTTTCATGGCAAATTTTAGATCCCTCGGCTGCATGCTTATGAGGAAACACTTTATTTGTTAAATTTCCTTTGCCTCTCATTTTGCTTCTCTACTTCAGAACATGTAATAGTTTCATCCCCTAACTACATCTGAGTCTAATTCAGTGATAACCTAACCAATGGAATAAATATATTACAAAATAAATCATACCTTTAATACAGAGTTCAGTGAATTGTGAAATATTTTAACAAATATTTCAGCTTTTCTTGGTTTTTGATATTATTTACATAGGTTATATAAAATTATTTCACAAAACTCCTGTAGATCTGATAGCATCATCCAACTTCTGCAGTCACCTTACCTATCTATACTCACAAGCACACATATACACAGAATTTAAAAAGAAAATAAAACTTTTAAAAAGTAAATAACATATAGTACCTGTACAATGTTGAAAATTTGTATCTTTTCACTTATTTGGAAGAAGTAATTATTCTTTACTATTTGAAAGTTTATAAAAGAACAAGACATATAAATCTTTTAAAAACTGTCCTTTAAGGTTTTTGTTTTGTTTGTTTGTTTTTGTTTTACCATTTTATTTTTTGAATTCTCAGATGAATAATTATATGGGCCATTAAACAAAGTATGATTTCAGTTATTATTTATACATTTATTTTCCTTTTAACTTACTATTATTGGTGTTTTGTGTGTGTGTGTGTGTGTGTGTGTGTGTGTGTGTGTATGTGTGTGTGTGTGTGTCTGTGTGTGTGTCTGTGTGTGTGTGCACATGCACATGTGTGCACACATTTGGTTCTCTTTTTCCATTTTGTAGTTTACAGATGGAATTCAAGTCATCAAACAGGATAAGCATTTTTAACTCACTGATCCTTATCACAAACCTCTAAGTCACATCAATTCTTCTATTTATTTCTTTTCTGAAAGCTCTCATTGTCTATAGTTTTAATATATGTTTAGAATAAACACTTGCTCAGAAATAAGATTATTTTACATACATAAAGAAAGAAGGTCACATTCTAGCATGTTACCCAGTTTTTCTCTATGCCTATTTTTATGTGAAAAGCTTCAGTTTATGACACCCTTATAGTCATTCCCTCCTTGGATCAGTGAAGGCTTCCTTCCAGTGAGCACTGAGAATGAGAAGTAGCACTCTTGATTTGGACCCTGAAGGCATAGTTTAATCACTCATCACTTTCCACTGCTTTGAAATCTGTCAACACAAAAATGTCACTGCAGTTTATTCTTCCTTTCTCCTGACTTTGCTTCTCTTACATTTCTGAGATATAATTCTGCTCTTCACTCACTACCAATCAGTCTCTAACTCTACCCTGCACTCCCTACAAATCCATGGCTACATACATGACATGACAACCATTTTAATGTCTGAGACATCTCTTCAATCCAGAGTCTTTTAAATGATTTCAATGAAACTATTGTAACCACAAAGGTCTTTAAGAGTAAAATAAGGATGTAAAGAAGGAAATCACACATTGAAGTGAGTAGGAAAAAGGCACAGGGAATTACAACAGTATTGCTTAACATGAACACAGACAAAGAAGGCTAGAACATGCAGTGAAGGCTACAGTAGCTGGACATGAAATAACAGACATAATTTCCCCCAAAGGATCTATAACCTGGCCATAGCAACTTTTTGATTTCAAGACTATGAGTGCTGCCAAACTTCCAGCCTAGAGAAAGTAATGAATTCATAATTTCAGTTTTTTAAACTTACAGCAATGTGTTGGACACATGAAATTATATGCATTGTTATTGTTCTCACATGTAAGAAAAGACAAATGAGAAGCTGTTTTTTATTGTGGACGTTGGGTGGGGGGGAGGAATAAGATGAAGACAAAAATTAATCAGCCTGGAGAGATGGTTCCATGGCTAAGAGCATTTTCTATTAAAAACAAGGACATATGAAAAAGTACACTAGCTTGGTTCCCAGTAGCTACAAAGGTAATTTTTGCATCTGGAAATCTGACAACTTCTTCCTCTACAGATACACACACACAAACACATGGTATTTTCAGATGCAGAAACACACACACACACACACACACACACACACACACACACACTCACACACACACACCCCACACACATTAAACAGACAGACACAGAAGGGGAGGAATAAGAGTAAATTTTTAAGAATTGGAGAAGAAATAGGAAGACAATGATTACTAAGACTATTAACATCTCATATTCTACTATACTCTTTTTATATTTTCCTTAATATTATTTCCTTGTCCTGAATATATAATTATATATGCTTAGATTTCAAGAAATTCACTATATAACCATTTATTACTCAAAATAAAATTATAATGTATATTTATAGATAAGAAAATCCCTTTACCTCTTCAAAAATTCAAAGGCTTTTCATAATAAAATGATCAGTTGAGCCATCTATTTATGTTTAAACTATTATATGCTAAGAAAAATGTGGTTCACTAAGCACTGTAGTTCATGTACTCGCACCATAGCAATTTGTTCAAATGACCCCTTTTAAGAAAAGGAATGAAATATCTTGAAGAAAATGAGACATTTGATCTTTCTGTGAAACCCAAATAATTGCATTTCCATCTCTTTTTAAAATTCTTATCCTTTTGTAATTATTTTATTTATTTATTTTACATCACAATATCAGCTTTAGCAACTCCTCTCCTTCCAGTCTGCTCACAGTGATCCTCCCTTGATTACCCCTTCCTTTCTCATTGGAGAAAGAAAACTGTCCTCTGGGAAAGACCCCAACCCCTCCCACTCCTCCAATCCTCCCACCCACCCCATTGCCCCACATCAAGTCACTACAATACCTAGGCATATCCTCTACTACTGAGGCCAGACCCAGGAGCGCAGTTTGGAGAACAGAATCCACAGGCAGGCAACAGAGTCAGGAATAGCCCCCACCCCATTTATTGGGGAAATTTCATAAAGACCAAGCTGTACATCTGCAAATTTGTGCAGAGACCTAGGTCCAGTCCATCCTCGCTTTTTACTTGGTGGTTCAGTCTCTGGGAGATCCCAAGGGCCTAGGTTAGTTGACCCTGTTGGTCCTCCTGTGGAGTCCCTGTCCTCTCTGGGTCCCTCAATCTTTCCCCTAACTCTTCTATAAGACTCCCTGGAGCTCCATCTAATGTTTGACTGTGGGTCTCTGCATCTGTTTTGATTGGCTGCTAGTGGAGCCTCTCAGAAAAGAGTTGTGCTAAGCTCCTATCTGCAAGCATAATGGAGTTTAATGATACTCAGAGATAGTGATAGTATCAGTGATTGGTTCTTGCCCATGGGATGGGACTCAATTTGGGCCATTCATTAGTTGGCCATTCCTCCTTTCTCTGTTCTCTTTGTCACTGCACATCTTGTAGGCAGGACACATTTTGCATTGAGGATTTTGTGAGTAGGTTGTTGTCCTCACCCCTCCACTGGGATTCTGTCTAGCTACAGGAAGTGGCCACTTCAGTAGTCATATGCCCCATTGTTAGGGTCTCAGAAGGAGTCGCCCTCATAGACATAATAGGGCCTCCCCCAAGACCCAGATCTCTGGCATGTCCTAGAAATGACCCTCCCACAGCCAGTCTCCATTTACTCTCCCCTGCTCTCCTTACTCCTGAGCCCCAACCCACACCCTGCTTCCCTCTTCTCCCCATTTTCTTTCCCACCTAGCTCCCCTCCATCCTATCTCGTATATCTATTTTGTTTCCCCTTCTGAGAAAGATTCAGCCATCCCCTTCAGGACCTCCTTGTTATTTGGCTTCTTTGGGTCTCTGGATAACTAGCATGGTTATCCTGGATTTTATGGCTAGTATCCATTTATAAGTGAGTATACCAATGTATATTCTTTTGGGTCTGGTTTGCCTCATTTAGGATGATATTTTCATACTTAAGGTATGCTCCTTCCACTCAGGATGATATTTTCTAGTTTCATCCATTTGCCTGAAAATTTCATTATGTTCTTCTTTTTAATAGCTGAGTAGTAATCCATTATGTAAACACTACTATTGGCTATATCTGTTCTTCCATTGAGGTTCATGTAGGTTTTTCCAGTTTCTGACTATTACAAAAAGAACTGCTATCGACTTAGTTAAGCAAGAAGAGTCCTTGGGGGAAAGTGCAGCATCTTTTGGCTTTTTGCTCAGGAGTGATATAGCTGGATCTTGAGGTAGAACTATTAACATTATTTTGTGAAACCATCAAATTGATTTCCAGAGTGAGTTTACAAGTTGGCACTCCAAATAGCAGTGGAAAAGTGTCCACAACCTCGCCAGCATGTGGTATCCTTTGAGTTTTTGATCTTAAACATTCTGCTGATCAACCCTCAGAATCATTTAATATTTTTTCCTAGTTCTATACATTTAATATTTTGATTATTATATGCAGGAACACTTTTCTTTTTCTTTTTCTTTTTCTTTTTCTTTTCTTTTCTTTCTTTCTTTTTTTTTTTTTTTTTTTTGGTTTAGTCTATCTGGTGTTCAGTCAGCTTCCAGAACATTTATACGGGTCTCTTTCTTTAGATTAGGGAAATTTTCTTTTATGATTTATTGAAGATATTTTCTGGGCCTTTGAGTAGGGGCTCTTCTCTTTGTCTATCCTATTATTCTTATGTTTGGACTTTTCATAGTGTTCCAAATTTCCTGGATGTTTTATGTTTGAAACTTAGCTTTAGCATGTTCTTTGACCAATTTATCAGTTTCTTCTATGGTATCTTCAATGTCTGAGTTTCTCTCTTCCCACTCTGGTATTCATTATGTGATACCTGTGTCAGTAGTTCATGTTTTCTTTCCTAGGTTCTCCCTATCCAAGATTGGCTCAGTTTGTGTTTTCTTTCTTTCTTTCTTTCTTTCTTTCTTTCTTTCTTTCTTTCTTTCTTTCTTTCTTTCTTTCTTTCTCTCTCTCTCTCTCTCTCTTTCTTTCTTTGTTTCTTTCTTTCTTTCTTTCTTTCTTTCTTTCTTTCTTTCTTTCTTTCTCTCTCTCTCTCTCTCTCTTTCTTTCTTTGTTTCTTTCTTTCTTTCTTTCTTTCTTTCTCTCTTTCTTTTATACTTATTTTTTTCTTTTTTCAATTTTGATTAGGAATTTAGTTGATTTACATTTCAAATGCTATCCCCAAAGTCCCCTGTACCCTCCCCCCCTCCCTGCTCCGCTACCCACTCACTCTCCCTTCTTGGCCATGGTGCTCCCTGTACTGGGGCATATAAAATTTGTAAGACCAAGGGGCCTCTCTTCCCAATGATATCTGACTAGACCATCTTCTGCTACGTATGCACCTAGAGACATGAGCTCCGGGGGTGCTGGTTAGTTCATATTTTTGTTCCACCTATAGGGTTGCAGACCCCTTCAGCTCCTTGGATACTTTCTCTAGCTCCTCATTGGGGGCCCTGTGTTCCATCCAATAGCTGACTTCTGTGTTTGCCAGTCACTGGTATAGCTTCGCAAGAGACAGCTATATCAGGGACCTTTCAGAAAAATCTTGCTGGCATATGCAATAGTGTCTGTGTTTGGTGGCTGATTATGGGATGGACCCCTGAGAGGGGCAGTTTTTGGATGTTCCATCCTTTCCTCTCCGCTCCAGACTTTGTCTCTGTAACCCCTTCCATGGGAGTTTTGTTCCCAATTCTAAGAAGGGGCGAAGTGTCGACGTTTTGGTCTTCATTCTTCTTGAGTTCCATGTGTTTTACAAATTGTATCTTGGGAATTCTAGGTTTCTAGTCTAATATCCACTTATTCATGAGTGCATATCATGTGAGTTCTTTTATAACTGGGTTACCTCACTCAGGATGATACCCTCTAGATCCATTCATTTGCCAAGGAATTTCATAAATTCATTGTTTTTAATAGCTGAGTAGTGCTCCATTGTGTAAATGTACCACATTTTCTGTATTCATTCCTCTGTTGAGGGACATCTAGCCATTATAAATAAGGATTCTATGAACATAGTAAAGCATGTGTTCTTATGACCAGTTGGAACATCTTCTAGATATATGCCCAGGAGAAGTATTGTTGGATCCTCTGGTAGTACTATGTCCAATTTTCTGAGGAACCACCAGACTGATTTCAAGAGTAGTTGTACAAGCTTGCAATCCCACCAACAATGGAGGAGTGTTCCTCTTTCTCCACATCCTCACCAGCATCTACTGTCACCTGAATTTTTGATCTTAGCAATTCTGACTGGTGTGAGGTGGAATCTCAAGTTTGTTTTGATTTGCATTTCATTGATGATTATGGATGTTGAACTTTTTTTTTTGGTGTTTCTCAGCCATTTGATATTCCACAGTTGAGAACTCTTTATTTAGTTTTGTGCCCCATTTTCTAATGGGGTTATTTGGTTTTCTGGAGTACTTCTTCTTCATTTCTTAATATATATATATAAAGGCCTTGAATTACTGATCAATATATATATAGGATATTAGTCTCCTATCTGATTTAGGATTTGTAAAGATCCTTTCCCAATCTGTTGGTGGTCTTTTTGTCTTATTGACAGTGTCTTTTGCCTTTCAGAAGCTTTGCAATTCTATGAGGTCCCATTTGTCAATTCTCGATCTTACAGCACAAGCCATTGCANTTCTATTCAGGAATTTTTCCCCTGTACCCATATCTTCAAGGCTTTTCCCCACTTTCTCCTCTATAAGTTTCACTGTCTCTGGTTTTATGTGGAGTTCCCTGATGCACTTAGACTTGACCTGAGTACAAGGAGATAAGAATGGATCTATTCTCATTCTTCTACATGATCTATTCTCATTCACAGTTGTACCTGCAACATTTGTTGAAAATGCTGTCTTTTTTCCACTGGATGGTTTTAGCTCCCTTGTCAAAAATCAAGTGACCATAGGTGTGTGGGTTCATTTCTGGGTCTTCA
>NC_034594.1:91502719-91526214 GCF_900095145.1 Mus pahari
GGAGAGTTTGTTCTGATAATGCCATGTAACCTTGGTTTCTATTGCTTCTGTTCTTATGCTTGCCTCNTGCCATCTGATTATCTCTAGTGCTTGCTGCCGTCAATATATGTGATTGGATCCTGTCCTTCCTATAATGCCAGTTGATTCAGGCCTTCTCAGAATCCAGTTTTCTCTATGATTCTTTAATTGTGGTCTCCTGTGAACCTGAGATTCTGGGTGTGTCTGAGTTCTTAGGGCTGTCAAGCTCCTCTGAGACAAATACTAGTGTGACCCAGCTCCTGTTATCCTGGGATTCTATTGTCCTAAGATCCTGGGCATGTTACAGTGCGTGGAAGTGGTGTCTCCTTTGAGGAGCACGGAGTTGTCTGGTCCGTTCCAAACCAAGGTAAACTAGAACTGATCAAAAGGAACCTGAGCCTCTGGTCAGGAAAGGTTCTGGTGTCCTTGTTCCTGCTGTCACTGGCCAGTCACTATTGTATTAGAGCAGATGTTGTGTTCCACTCACCAGTGATCCTAAGATCGCGTGTCCAGTCCTCTAGGAACCTTAGGAGTGTCTGCCTACTCATCGCCCTATGTGACCAGGTGCTCCTGTAGACTGGAAGGGTCTTGTGCCCCTGGTCAGGCCAGTTCTCTGCTTCCCTAGTGCTTTCTCAGGTCCCTTGCGTGATTGGATTGGAGCAGAAGTTGTGTTCCACTCACCAGTGATCCTAACATCATGTGGGCAGTCCTCTAGGGACTGTGGGGTTGTCCGCCGGCCCTGTGCCCTAGGTCACCAGGTACTGGTGAGGACCTGAAGAGTTTGTGTTTTCTTTATTGCTTCTTTTTACATTTTTTAGGTCTTGAAAATCTGTATTTATTTATTTTACCTGTTTTATTGCATTCTCCTGTGTTTCTTTTTATTTATTTGTATCCCCTGTAAGTGACTCCACCTGATTTTATTGTCCTGTATTTCTTTAAGGGATTTATTTATTTCTTCTTTAGTGGGCTCTATCATCTTCATAAGATTAGATTTTAGGTTATTTTGGGGGAATTCAGGTGAGTTAGAATATTCAGGCCTTGGTGTATTTGGATAGTTGGGTTCTCTGATACTACCATATAGCCCTGGCTTTTGGTGATTATATTCTAATGCTGGCCTTTAACCATCTGCATGTCCCTAGTTTTGTTAGGCTTGATAGTCTTTGGTGTGAGTAGGCCTCTGGGGCTGCAGGTAGAGCTGGTGGTCCCTGATGTCAGCAAGCCTCTGGTATTGTAAATAGAGGTGGCAGTCCTTGATGAATGCAGGTTTATATGGATATAGGCAGTGCTTGTAGACCATGATTGCTTTAGGCTGATGGTTGCTCAGGCTGGGGAACCGGCTTCTAGAGGTGCACATAGAGGTGGTAGACCCTGATAGTTGCAGCTATTTGTTTGTCCTGGGTAGCTACAGGCCTCCAGGGATGTAGAGGGACTTGTGGCCTAAGAAATAGAGGTCAAGGGGTCAGGGTAGAACTTACTGCTCCTGAGTTTGGCAAGGGGGATTGGCAGGCAGGTAATTGGGCAAGAGGGTCAGACCTGGTGGTTGCTCATTACTGCAAATGTCTGGGATTGTGGTTAGTGGTGTTGACCAGAAGATGAGATGAAGTTTGGGGCTTGAGGAACTCTCCTGGTTGTCCCAGGCAGCAGTAGTCTTCCAGGAATTCAGGCAGAACTGTGTCCAGGGAAATGGAGTACAGAAGTGGCCGGTTGCAGTTTGCTGATATTTGGTTTGCCCAGAGGGACTGACAGTCAGCAAATTGGGGTAAACATCTCAAGTGTTGGTCTGTGATGGCTGCGGATATCTGGGATTATGCTTAGAGGTTCTGACTAGAAGATAGAGCACAAAGCAGGACAGGCACACCTCAAGGTTTCAAGGCTGCTGGGCTTACAGGGAAGCCAGCAGGCAGAAGTTTGGGACTTGGAGAAATCACCTGGTTGTCAATGGTAGCAGCAGATCTCTAGGGATTCAGACAGAGCTTTGGCCAGGAAAATGGAGTGCAGGGGAGAGGGGCATTGCCATCCCTTATAAATACTCAAAAATACTCTAGGAATTTGACTAAGTTCATGTACAAAAGACATCTCTCCAGTTAGTGTCCAATCAATACAGTGAAGACAGGTCATGCAGGAAGAAATATTTATTCACTCAGGGGCCTTGAGTCAACAAACATGATACATCTCTGCTTTCATTCCTAATCCCTTTATTTCTTTATTATCATTTTCCCTTCTTATAATTGTGAATTAAATGTTATGATGAGCATTATGATTTTCTTGTGTTAATCACCTGCATCCATAGCTAAATCATGATGGGAAGAGAGATATAAATTTTTTCAAATATCTAGAGTTTGGTTAGAGTATGATAGAGCTATACTATTACTCTTTCTACAACTTATGAAATACATGAATGAAAAATTTTTAGCTTGAAACATTTTTGTTTTAAAGCAGAGATTGTCATAGATCTTTTCTATGAGATATAGTTGAATGGTGTATTGACACCTGCAGTAAATATGTAGTTGAGAAGAAGAGGAAAAGAGGTATGTAAGAAGTTTCCATATACAAAAAATAACAAGGGTGTTTCAGCTATTTTGGTTAATAGTCAAGAAAAACAGGGGACTTTCAGGGTAGCATTTAAATGTAAAGGAAGAAAATTTCTAATAAAAATTGTTTTAAAAAAGAAAAGAAAACTGTACTGAATAAAGAGAAATACTAAAGAAAAAAGAAAAAGAAAAACACATAGACAGCTTGGAAAAACTACTACCTGTGTTTCTTTTTATTCTTTGCAGAAACTCTTGATTTGGATCCAGAAATTGCTCGAGCAAACACCTTGGGCTTCATTGGATGCCTTTCTTCAGTCCAATACAATCACATAGCACCACTGAAGGCAGCCCTCCGCCATGCCAGCATTGCACCTGTGACTGTCCTAAAGCCCTTGACAGAATCCAGCTGTGGCTCGATGGTGAACTCTGATGTGAATGCAGTGACCACGGTGCATTCTTTGTCAGGTACATCCCAATATTAAGTAATATTAAGTTCAATATTACTATGTAGATTTTTGGAGGAAGGATTAATAAAATTTTATAGATATATAAGGTGTAAGTGTGATGCTTTGTGTGTATTAGATAATGATTGTTTTGATTAAATAGTTGGAAGGTGATAGAGAAACGACTTAGTAGCTAGAATCCTCATTATACAATCATGAGGACCCAAGTTACAATTTCCTGAACAGACATAAAAAGCTAGATGTGGCAGTGAGCACTTGTAGCCCAGTGCTTGACCAAAGACCTGGGAGTCTCCAACCAGCCACCCACTCTGAATTGGTGAATTAGTGATGCAGTGAGAGATCCAGTCTTAAAAAGCACCATGAAAAAGAAAATACAAAAATAAATCTCTGACAACCACATTGGCCCTAATGGGATAACATGCCTTCCTACAGACAGGCATCACTTTTACACACATACACATAAATGTGTAAGTGAACAAATAATTGCATAAATACAAATTCTGCACATAAATCATTTATCTATTTACACTGTGTGTGTTTGTGTGTCTTAAGAGGACATGTGATCATAAAAGCGTATTTGTTCATTTTATGACTTTATTTATTATAAAGTTCATTTTCTTTAACTAACAAAAAAGCTGCTGTCAAGAATCATTGTGTTCTGCTATTAGATTTTGTTTCTCTCTTTCTTTTTCAGATTCTGAATATTAGTGAAGCCATACATTCTTTTTATTTATCATGGAATTATAGACATCTATAGGCTTCATAGCCCCTGATATCACATTATATTGGAAAAAAGTAATAATCAAAATTATATAATACTATTGTATAAACATATATAGACAAAGGCAATGTGTTAGAGATACCAGAAGTAGACCTAGGAATGTATGATCAGATCATATTTGGCAAGCACTAGAGGTAAAAAACAGTACTTTCATAAGTGGCATGCAATAAGCAAGCTATAAGCAAATCATATAATTTTATCATTGTCTTAGTCTGGAAATATATGCTTGATGTACAACTACTTAATTTTGTCACCAGTCTTGAAACCATAAAACTTGCAAAAGATACTACAACATATCCTTGATATTAGTCTTAAACTAAAATTTTATTGATAAAACAAAAATTCAAGTAGTGAAATAAAAAATAAATGAGTGAATGGAATTAGGTCTAAGTAGAATGGGCTCTTCACAGCAAATCGAATGATCTGCAACAGGAAAAGTAAAATCTGTGTGGTGTGAGCAAAGATTGTAGACTGTGTTTTTTCGTAGTCAAATTTCAAGATATAGTAATGTATTTAAATCTACAGCTCCCCAAAAAATAATCTTATGGGTGACAGAAACATGTCAGTATAAAAGTGTCACATAAAAAGTATGGCTACATGAAAAGTGCCAATGCTACCTATGATCGGGGATGGCAAAACCTGTGACACTTCATACCCAGTTAAAGTCTAGTCTGAGATATATGAGATGCGGTCTCAAAAGAAAATAAACTAGACAAGAGCTGAACTCAGTGGTTAAGAGTATACGCCTGACAGCTGGTTTCCTGGTGTGGGCTGATCTGTGATGCTAATTCTTCCAGTGCTTTCAGTTGTCCTTGTCAGTAGATTCAGGTCCTCATGCAGTCAAAGAGTAAATTGAGGCAAAGACAAAAGTGTGTTGAAGTAAATGGCAGATGTCAATCCTATGAATTCTCCTGCAAAGCAAGAGGCTAAGAGGGTGACTGAAGAGGTATGGGCCAGGCACCATTCTCAGCCAGGTTAAGGTTATCTCACAACTTACTTTTAAGCTAATACAGTCATAAATTATGGGTTATAAGCAGTACATTTTATTGTTCTTTAAATATTTACAAAGTATGGGTATGTACATAACACAAAACATGTAGCAGCGAGAGGACAAAGATTTGGGAATCAGGTCTCTCCTTTCTGTTGCTTCAGAGGCACAATCTCCCTTGTGTCTATATGTGATCTAGATATATTGCTAGCTATTCTCTCACTGGGATTACAAATTGGAGACCCATAATTCAGCTTTTAATTCTAGTTCTGGGATTGAATTCAGGTCATCATTTTTAAATTCCATTAATTTGGGTTTCTTTCAAATGCACTGAAGGAATCTTGTTGCACTTCATAGATGTACATTACAAATTCTTTCCCTGTGGTTGACTGAGTGATGAAGTATACTTTTTTGTATCTTTTCCTAGATTCCTTTGGAAAGACAGATGACCATGAACCACTCCAGAATGCAGTCCGAAGTGACTCAGCAGTCATTGGAGGTAACCTGTCTTCATTATTGAAAGGGGGAAAGATATCTATGACTTTTTTCTTTCTATAGAAAGTTACCTGAAGTCATCCTTACCCATGAACATGCAGCACCGAGAATCAGGCCATCTCTGTTCAGTACTTTTCCTCTTCATGCATGTGTAAGACTAATGGCAGACCATCTTCCTGCACCAGGAGCTCTGTGGCTTCATTCTGCCTCAAATTCCATAGGCAGCTGTGCTCTGAACCAACAGCTGGAATATTTACTCACAGGCAGGCAGCCTGCATCTTGTTCATTGCATCCAGTTGTCACTTCTAAAGCACAAACAAAATAGACCAATAAAATTATGTGTGGAAAGAAGTCTCATGTGGCAGACAGATGGACAGAACGGCAGTCATTTTCAGTTTTCTTTTACTAAGTGACTTGGGTTAGGTCTAATGAGCAGGGTGAACCCTACATGAGCAAAGCTCCAAATCTAGCAGACCATCTGGTTGTGGATATAGAGCTTGCCTGCTTATAGTTCATTCCCTACCACCTTCCTTCCCTTCACTGTTTATAAGCTGACTGTAGTCTCACCCTACCCCACTCTTCACTCTGTCTCAGCTTGTCTAATGCTTGCAATAGTTTGATGTTCCCATCTGGGTCTTGCAATATGTACTGTCTCCCAAGTTTGGTTTGATGTAAGACACCTGAGAAATGAAAAGCCAGGTGTCTCACCCCTGCATTCTGGCAGCTTGGATGAATGAATGAATTCACACCAGATGGAGTTCTTTCCAAGTCAGCAGGAGTCATTCATTTCACTCCCGTTTAATTAGCTCCAGCTCTGAATCAGACTTGTACGAAGTAGAGAGTTACAGGATGAGAGATACGGTTACTGCCTTCCTATAATGAGTACACTAGGAAGTATGTAGGAAAGTAGGCGGTGGTAGCAGCATAAAAAGGGGTTCCATCAAAGAATGGGAATGGAAGGACTCCACAACAGAAGCATGCTAAAAAAGATGAAGCATGACCTTTCCTTAGGGAAGTCCTTAAGACATCTATGTGAGCTGACTGCCTTAACCAGGGATTAGGATTGAACTTGGTACTTCTTTGAAATCAGTAGATGTCATAGAGAACCTTATAATTCTCTTTGTTCCTGTAAGTTTTCATTTGATAAAGACTGGGTTTGGCCTTCATCACTCATTGACTAGCATCATTGAGTCTCTCTGAGAGTGGGAAGATTACCAAAGCCCCAGGGGGAAGTTCTGTGAAGCTTGCCCAGGAGCAAGCATGCAGTAACCCCTTCACACCAGCAGCAGAAAAGAGGCTGCATCTACCACAATTAAAGGCAACAGTTCATGCTTCAGAGTAATTTGTTGCCACCCAGATTAGAGTATCAACTTTAATATTTTATTTTGCCATGTTTTAAAATATTTGGGAAATGAGTTACAAAATTAGTTTAAGTTATTTGACAAGCATAACTGGTCTTAGTTATTGTCACAGCTGTTAAATATTGGGGGAAAATAGATCTATGTATTTAACTGTATAAATAGTGTCATTTAGACCAAGGGGTTTTTTTTGTCAAACTGAAAATTCACCAGCAATAAAATAGGTATTTTTCCCACTACTTAGAAAAAAAAAAAAATATATATATATATATTATATATATATATATTATATATATGTGTGTGTGTGTGTGTGTGTATGTGTGTGTGTGTGTGCGTGTGTGTGTGTGTATGTGTGTGTGTGTGTGTGTGTGTGTGTGTGTGCATATCACTAGAAATTAAATTATTTTGATGACCAAATCTTCAGGGATTTCTTTTTTCTGAGACAGGGTTTTCCTGTGTAGACCTGCCTATCCTGGAACTCACTCTATAGACCAGGCTGGCCTCAAACTGAGAAGTCTGCCTGCCTCTGCCTCCCAAGTGCTGGGATTAAAGGCATGTGCCACCACTGCCCAGCTCAAATCTTCAGTGTTTTGTTGATACTTATTATGAATTTTGTGTACACAATGTTTGTTGCTGACTGGATTGATTTTTTTGTTTGTTTATTTATTTTGAAATAAATTCTGTCTATGTAGTCCAGGATGGTGAAATGTCAGAGATAGCAAGAGAGACCTTGTCTCAAAACAAAGTGGAAGGCAAGGCTAGACTTCTGAAAAGTTGTCTTTTGTCATAAACACAAGTCCTATGGCAGCCATGTACCTACACACACACACACACACACACACACACACACAGACAGACACACACCCAAGAGTCAGAGACAGAGAAACAAAGACAGAGATAGAGAGAAACAGAGAGAGAAGCAGAGGCAGAGAGACAGAGACAGAGAGAAAGAGAAAGAAAGGGGGTGGCATTTGTACCAAGTAATTCTTAGCAAGGCATGATGTTTTTAAAATCTGTGACATCTGTGTATGATCCCTAGCAACAAAAACAGTACATAACTTCAAACTACACAATTCCTCTGTTGTTCTAACTCCATATTTCTTCTTCGGATGTCAACATATCCTTCTAGAAAATGCAACCTTTTCCCCTCAGCACTGTCCTTCTAGGTAGTTTTCAGGTAGAAACTGAGAATCAAGAGCTTCTGCCCAGGCTCTTACATCTGGATACAAAGGAGATCTGTGGTTGTGTATTAGCCTTGTCTTTTTCCCCCTTTCAAATTATGTCCTTGTTGAGACTTCATTTGCTCAGTGACAACTTTCTTCTCTTTTTCCATTTTTTTTTCCCCTACAGGCGTCATAGCAGTGGTGACATTTATTACTTTTTGTGTCATTGGAATCATGACCCGCTTCCTCTATCAACATAAGCAGTCACACCGCACCAATCAGATGAAGAAGGAACACCCAGAGAACTTGGACAGTTCCTTTAGAAATGAAATTGACTTGCAAAACACAGCCACCGAATGCAAACGGGAATATTTCATCTGAGCCACTGCAGGGACACGTGGTCCTCTTTTTTTGTGGAGTTTCCCCTCTCTATTTCTCTCTTTTCTTTTCTTTTTTTTTTTTTTTTTTTTTTTTTTAGTTTAAACATTCTCTTTCTCTCACCTACCATTGTTTTTCTGAATACATATGCATCCAAAAAGAGCACTGATTTCCTTGACTAGGATCATGAGATCATATAGCTGTGGCTACTGTAATCCACCGATGTATGTGTCATTGAGAAAATAACCACTGGAGGCACTTCACTATTGTAAACAAGGAAGAGACACATGTGCACACATGCACATTCTATGTTTGTAATCCAGTTCAAAACTTCACTCCATAGATTCTCAGGCACTTGATCTTGGCATCTTCCCTTAGTCTTGAGCTCTGTGGTATTTGCCTGTAACAACTGTTCCTACCCAATACAATATTCTTAGGTATTACATCTTTAGAGGAAAATAATGTCAGATCATTTTTTAAGTGATGAGTTTATCAGGGAGCCCAATAGAGCAGGAGGGAATGAAGGAAACTGAATCTACCCAGGGAAAGCAACATTTGAACATTTGTTCCTACCCTGTGAGAAAGGAGGGAGGTTAGGAGGCTTTGAAAGCTAGTAGACAGTGTGTGTGTGTGTGTGTGTGTGTGTGTGTGTGTGTGTGTGTGTGTGTGTGTAAATCAGGTACTTTAAAAGTAAAAGTATCCAGGACACTCTCTCCTAAGGCATGGCTGAAACTGCAACGAGCTTAGTTTGTATGTGACCTCTGACGAAGCAACAATCATTTGTTCAACCTGTAGCCTTTCTCCATTTAGGACAGAAATATCTGGAGACATATCTGATTCCATGAAGAGGTGGGAAAATTGTGTTCCTTGAGAGCTGAGTTGAGAGAAGCTACATGTCTACAAGAAACATAAGAAGGTAGCCCTTCATAACATCTGTGAGAACAAACAGACTATACTTGGAGGGCCAAGGTTATAAGAACAACCTGCTGGGGGAACCCAAGTCAGCGTAGGCCCTTCTGGCCTGCTAGTTTTAATGACATTTGATGAGCAACTAGAGAAGTTTATTTATGTTAGTTTAATGTCCATACCACAAGAAGCCCCTGACTCTGTTCATCATCCTTTTCATAGAGTCTCAGTACTTTCCAACATAGAGTGACTTAATAAAGAGGAGCTCCTATTTTGCCTTGCTGTTTTTAGGCATGGATATAGTGCCCTGATACCAGGAGGCTTTAAGAAAGCTGTGAGGAAGTAGCTGCTCCTCTAACTTGCCACCTGTCTTCTCTACTTTAATAGAACATGCTAGTTATATTAGTCCTAAAATTACTCTACTGAAGTAAAGAAATACATTTGAGTGTATTGTATGTAGTCAGCATAAACAGAATTCAAATAAAACTCTGAATTGGTTTCCTGAAAAGGCTTAGGCCATTTTAACTGAGTTTGTAGGAAAATTGAAAAAAAAAAAGAAAGAAAAAGAAAAAATAGCTACATGAAAAATGAGGAATATCAAGTAAGATCTTTTTCCCAGTTCATCCAATCAATAAAGGTCCAGTAAAGAATGGATGTAGAGATTAGTAGGATTCACATTCTAGAATACAGGTAATGAGTTCATACCTCAACTGAGATATTTCCCAAGAGGCAAGGGACTGGCTGTTGTGTGGACCAGCAGGGTCACATCTAGATGAGAAGATTTCACGGGAGAGTGTGTGACACACTTTACATTTTCCACTCTGTACCTGCACCCATGTACACAAAGGTGCTGCGTGCACTTGACTTATGTGCCTAAATAAAGTAGTAAAGCATCTCAGGCTTCGGGTTCTTTTGGCAACAAAGCATCTAATTCATTTGAAGAGGCATCTTGAATTTGTGGATGGTGGGCAATCTTGGTCATTTATGGTTACAATATTCTTAATTCTTTTTTCCCCTTGGACCACCTCCAAGAAAAGACAAGGGATAAACCATCCAAACACTTCAATCCTTAGGGAATGCTAGATGAAAGATCTTTGATAGGCAAAGTACTGGTCAATTCCCATTGCAAGGCAGACCTGATTTGCAAAGCAGGTACTTAATAGTTGATAGGTGATACCCCTTCTTAGGAAGTATTCTACATCTGACTGTCCATCACTGCACTGGACAAGGAGGTTCATAGCAAAGTCCTCACTAGCATCATCCAGTTGCCCATCTGTAGTTTTTCTTCCCTTACAAAGCAATGGAGGTAAGGATGGAGTGTAGAATACACCACAACATGAAAATATTGTCCTAAATATACGTTCTTTCCTTAATATATTCTGCAAATTCTGACATACCCTCTTTTTCTTTTAGAATATTTTTTATCTTTTGCTAGTGAATTTATTTTAAAGCAATTCTAACAAACACACCCTGTTTAAATATTTCTATCTTTAATAAGGAGAATGGTCATCTAATAAAAGGAGAGACTTTGAGCCCCTATTGCCTTCACCTTCTCCTTGTCTGGTGTGCAGTTTCTCCTTTTGAATTTTATGACACTATAAAAGGCTGTATTAATTACCCCTTTCCTTGGTTGCATATTCCCCTGTCACCAGAAATGAAAGTCATGCCAAAGTTTAACCCTAAGCACATCTAACAGTTACAGGTAAAGAAAGGGTATTCACAATGGAATATTTTCTTACTGGAGTCTTTAGAACAAATCACCATATTTTGTTGACATGATATTAATGGACAGAAATGGAGTTACAAGCCAACTCAGAGTATACAGTTTCTTCATCCACTAATATGTACTTACGTATAATCATATAGGGAAATACATGAAGCCAGTTTCTGCTTTCTGCATAACACACATTCTACTAGTGTCCTCCCTAGATGTACAGGTTATGCAGAATAAAGCCCTGAACATATGGACAAGGTGTTAGATAAATGCCAGGTTGGTACACTCTTGCAATTAGTCTCAGGGCTAAATCAGAATGTCCTCATAACCTCACAACACACACCAGGTGAAAATCCAGTAATCCACACCCTCCTACACTAAATGCCATCACAGCTAGAAGCAAGAGCCAATGTAAGGGTGGCGAAAAGATCTACTTGGTATATGCACTTACTCAATTTTGTTATAGAAACAGAAGTCTACTCACAGCACAGGGAGTAGAGGGCAAGGTCTATGCACACTTAATTTGCAAACCATTTCCAGAGGCTTCTAGAAGAGAACTTCTTTGTAAGTAATTCTTAGAATTTTGTGTCTTATTAATTAATTCTATGATAGTTTTGTTTCTTTTCCTCAAACTAGGTAACTGCCCCATTCAGACAAAGTTCTGTATAGGATTGTAAATGGACTCTTTGGAAAGAGAAAGACCAAATGGTACCTGTATCACATAATTTTTGTAGACAGGGTTTACTAGGTAACCCTGGGTGCTTGACTCCATTATAAATCAGACTGGCCTTAAAATTCAGAGAAAAATACCTGACTCTGCCAAGGTCTGGACCATCATCTCTGCCTATATCAGATACATTTGAAAGGATGCTAAATTTTCTATGTTCTTATTAAAGCTTTCCAAGTATATGCTGCTGCATGTGGCAGACCCGTGTAAAAGACTATAGACAGAAAAGAGCAGTCTACAATTCTATTCTTTTCTGTTTTTGCTTCTATGGTGGATATTTACTTATGCCACATCTCTTTTACATCTTCCTTAAGTTGGTTGATAATCTAACATTTTTAACCCTCCCCACTCAGCCCTAAAAATCCATTTGACTACGTTTAGAAAAGTGTCTGAGAACTAGAAATTTCCTGTTGAATGAGCAATTACTTATGTGCTGCCTATCTAAGGGAGGTCATGCTTATATGTCCTATATGGCTCTTTTCAGACCTGGATGTCATGTATATTCTCTAGCCATATGATCACATCTCAATTAGAAGACTCACATAGTATCCATGGACATGGACACTAATCAGTGGAACTATTTTTTAGCTTTTTGACTACCAACTGCTTTACTTTCCTTGAGTTCCCTAGAGGTGCCAGCTATCCACTCTATTACAACAGCAGTTTGGTAAGAGATACATGGGTACCTATAGAGTCCTACCATTCATTGTTCCTGAAACTACTGCTTCAGTGTGCTTGACCCTCAAAGGTCCTATTCGGACACGTTTTAATTAAATAAATAAACATGCAGTGTCGTACCCGCAACGGTCAAAGGAAGATAATCGAGGTGAACAAGCAAATGCGACCATGCTTCATTTTGTTGAAGGATGGCTGAGTGTAGTTTCCTGTCTCTCTCATAGATTGGAAATGTTTTCTTTAAAAGACTCACAGTTTATCTGAATTAGTTCTCGATACAAGTTCTTGTGACTTTCTCAACCCCTCTCTGTCTTTACCCCCAGCCTTTCTCATGTAATTTGTTTCAAAAAATGTTTGCTGTTCTTTATCATCTGTGTTCCCAAATTCAAAATAGTGGTTCCATCTAAAAGGAGAGAGAGAGAGAGAGAGAGAGAGAGAGAGAGAGAGAGAATTAACAAGGCTGTTCCTCAAATGTTATCCAGGAATCTACATCCATACCTACTTTCTATGGAGAGAAATGTTACCACTATGTGTTAGAAACTCTTTAAATGCCTCAGACAGGGTTCTACTGATTGTTTTTGCTAATTTTTAGTGATTTTCCCCTCTCATTTTGCACTAAGGTACTCTGTGGAAGACAAGCACATTTTTGTAGTGAAACAGTGAAGTTTGTGTGCTAGTCCTCTGTTGTTTGTAATGTTTATAGTCTACAAATGATTAGGTGAACATGAGCAAGGTTTAAGTATCTATGGGCTTTTGTATTAGAATAGCTTTACTGGGTTCTTGCCAAGGAGGAAAAGAGTATTCAAGGAGCAAGGAACAGCTGCTGGAGCTGAAGAGAGCCAAAGCTTTCACCATGAAGTAAGGATGATTCTTCTCCATATTTCCCTGGCTCCTAACTCAGGAGTCTCCTTTATGCGTTTGTCTTACACCTTAGGCAATAGGCAATATTAGTGGCCCTGCATGAAAGTAGTTTACTCAGTTTCACATGGCATTTCACCCTACCTTAGTAATTTTCAAGCTTTATGTTTTATTAGTATAGTCCAGGGATGCTTCAGAATTATCACCACAGTGATTTTATCTGCTCAGGATGAGCACTCTAATGTCAGCTTTAAGTAAAATAAACTATGATCGAAATCCTTAGGTCAGTTTACATTAATCAAGTGCTCCAGGGATAGAAGTAATGAAACACTGGATTCAGTCAAGTGGTCCTTTTTTCCCCCTTCCTTGGTCATGCCATCTTGGCATGTATAACAATAGAATAGTAGATCACTTTCCATCCCCTACAGTGTGTACTTCAGACAGCAACGACCTGACACTCTGTGAGAAGGCTTCCTTTGATTCTCCTCAGTACCCAAGTAAAGCCTGCCTGATAGCAGATTAAAATTAGGAGGCTAGTCCCAAGTTATAAAGCTAATGCGTGCCGTGATTATGGCTGAGTCATAATTTCATTAGCATTATATTGTGCCATGCTTCAGATCCCAGCAGTAAATCTCAGAAGACATGAAAAAAAAGCACTGGGTAAGCAGAGCAGGACTCTGTCACCCTGAAGCCTCCTTGAATGACCACTGCAGATGGAGCCATTTTCATTGCTACATTATAGGATGAAATGAATGAGTCTCTGACTAGTTATACTTTCACATGATAGTCAGCCATATCCCAAAGACATATCTGAAGCACTAGATTGATCCCTTCTCTTCGTATGGCAGTATTAACAAGTATAATCTTGCCCTGCCTTGCATACTCTTACCAAAAAAAAAATGAGTAAATAATCATACTTTGCTTAAAGTAGTGTAGTAATATCATGAGAAGGACTTCGATTTTGGTGAGGGTTAATGCCAGTATTTTTTTTTTCCCAAACTTGACAATAGAAGGACTTTCCAATAGCCTATATTCAATCTCTTTAACATAAACTTCCCACTGCCAGAGCATATGGCAGGAAAGTAGAACATAAGGAAGTGAAGACAGATAACACATTCTAATTATGCCTAATAAAGTAGGCAACAGTTCATATTTGGTTCAGGAAATTACCAAATCCCTAAGACAATGAATCACCATGTTGATTTCAAATGAGAAACTAGAGACTTTCTGGCATGGTCAGGATTTTCCTTAGAAAATTGAGAGGTCAAGGAGATTACTTTTAGAAAGTAAATAACAAAGTATAAAAGGACCTTTCTCAAATATATATCAGGCTTTCTTTTTTTAAAAGCACAGCAGAGGCAAAAACAGACCATTGGGATTAGCTGGAGACTCCTTGTTTCTTTGGACATTATGTTTTTGTTCTTGTAACAAAATCCTCAGTCCCATCTGATGTTGCCACATTGCAAGTCTGTTTTGTAGACCATGTAATATGTTTTAATACAATGTATGGAGAAAGTAAAAGTTAGTCTTCAATTTCTTTATTTTCTGTTTTTTTTTTTTTTTGGCTGTACAATAGCAAGACTTACCTGTAAATATTGTATATTTAATAAAGAAAGAATTTTGTATCTTTTTGTGTAGAATACAAATATGCCTTGCTGTGTTATTCTTTGTCTAATGAGGAGTCAAGTAATTAATCCCTCAGTGCCCACTCTCATTTCTTAGATCATTATCCTCTAGCTAACACAACCCATGGAAAAAAAAAACACAAAATGTCTACTCTCTGGGTTTATGATTTCAGTGTAGCTCAAAGTGCTATCTAGGGCTCTCTCATGATTCACTGACTTATTTCAAAGTTCATGTTAAGAACAAAAGTGCAAGTGAGCAAGCTCACTAACTTGGTTAAAAGGTTTTTGAATCATCCTGACTTCAGCATCTCATAGATACTGATAGCCTTGTTGACCCCTTATTAGTTTCTACTCTCAGCACCCATACTTTGCATCTTATTTGGCCTATACTCACTTCTTCTGGAAGACTCTTATGTTAAAATGGCTCTATGTTTTAAAAAGCAGACATACATTTCTTCAGAGTAGATTTGTCATCCTATAGTGTTTATATAGATTTGTGTTATCCATTATCTGGTAGACACAAACTTACTAATGTGATTTAATGGGCTGTGAATGTAAATCAGTTCTGAAAGGGCTTTACAGGACACATAAAAGCCCAGAATTTGATCCTCAGCCTCAAATAAACAGGGTGTGGTGGCACACACAAACAATTCCAATATTCCTTAGGAAGGGAAGGCAAGAGAATCAAAGTTACAAGGTTTTGTGTTCCATAAAAAAGAAAAAAAAAAGCTAGAATATGTTTGGTAGAGCTAGGTATGGTGAGGTGGACGGGAGTGCCTCTGTGGGCCCATGCTGAGACATCCCTTCCCCATGAGGTACTAGTCATACAAAAGATAAAGTATGGAACAGAGTTAATTTAGGGCATGAGAGAGGGAGTTGAGGAGTGAGTAGAGATAGAGAAAGGCAGAGAGGAGAGAGGGAGAGAGAGAGAGAGAGAGAGAGAGAGAGAGAGAGAGAGAGAGAGAGAGAGCCAGGAACACATGGGGAGAGAGGTAGGAGGAGAATTTGAAGAGAAGGGTCAGAGAGGTAAAGAGAATCAAGAGGGTAAGACAGATAGAGGATAAGAGAGTGATGAAGAGCCCCTTTTATAGTGAGTCAGGCATGCCTAGCTGTTTCCAGATAACTGTGGAGCAGAGCCTAGAAGGAATGCTAACACAAGGTCATATTGAAATTAAGTCCAGACTGAGCTACATAAGACTGTCTCATACAATCAAAGAAACAAACAAATAAACAAACTCCCTATAGTAGAATAAATGTGTCAGACAGGACATTTAGGAAAGCCTAATCTGCTTAGTCCTGAATGAATTACAGAGAACAGGAGGGAAGGAGGAAGAAAGAGGAGCTAAAACTTGTAAAGAATGCAGTACTCGGGCAACAGGAGTTGAGGAGACTCCAAGTGCATCTGAGTCCAGAGTGAATCAGTGAGATTTGCTCGTGGAGTGTAGGAGAATATGAGGAAAAAACAAAAAACAATAACAAAAACAAAAAACAGGATCCAAAGATTGAAGATTTGATTTACACAGCAAATGGGTAGGAAAAGAATTTTTTTTTTTTTTTTTTTTTTGTATTTGTAGTGCAGAGAATAAAGGTCATTATTTGAGGGAAATGTACTATATGAATCTCATTTGATTTTACTGAGGATTCTTACTAGAACCATAACAAAGAAAATGGCAAAGAAAAAGTTTGGAAGTCAGCTCAAAGACTGAGTGTTAAGGATTCTAAGCTCCATCCCATAGTTACCTGGCAACAGACAGGTAGGCCTGTCTCACTACAAGAGGAGCTGACTGTCCCCTCCTCTCTCTCTTACTCTTGCTTCCTATTTGCTTCTCTTTTGCCCTTTTGGGCTCTTCCCTTCCCTCTTCCCTTACCCCCTCTCTCCACATGGTCATGGCCCATCTCTACTTCTCTATTCTCTCCCTCTCTCTGCCTTTCTTTGCATCTACTACCCTCTTAACTCCCCTCCCCATGCCCTGAATAAACTCTATTCTATACTATACCATTGTGTGACTGGTCCCTCATGGGGAAAGGATGCCTTGGTATGGGCCCACTGAGGTAACCCCTAATCTCTTTACCTCTCCTTTTTTAAACACATCACTGAGGACTACAAAGCTTCATGGATCAAGGCTTAAAACTATAGCTTGGGGGGAAGGGGTTGCCCCTGCCACTGTTTTTAAGTGGAAGCATCATCTGTACTCTGGTTCTGCCTATCATAATTGAAGTTAGTTGTAGTGAAGGCATGCAATTTACACATCATCTTTAGCAATTCTTTGAGATAACCTGCTTAAAAGAGATGACATGCTTCTAAATAATTGGAAAAATAATGTTAAAACATATTCATGGTAGCTTAAAGCATCTATTAAGTTGACCTCAAGGTTTTGGCCGGCATGCCATCAGATTTCAAATCTTCGAGGTAGCTGAAACACAGTAAACAAATGCATGTCTTCTCACATTGAGTTTTATTTCATTAAAAAAAGAATTTTAAAATAATCTTCACGCATTCATACAAATATGTGTTTCTTTCCTATATTATGGGGGACTTAGTCATGGTCTCTTAAAAGATGAGATAAGTTAGTAAAAAGAATGTGTTAAACAGAATCCACTTTTACTCATTGATCTGTACTTGTTTGTTTTAAGAGTACTGAATGAATAAGAAAAAGAAAGGTAGAAAGGTGTGTGTTTTGAGTGTGTGCATGCACGCACATGTGTGTTCACATGTATGTAGGTGCATGTGTATACATGTGAATAAAGAATGGGAAACAATGTCATGTGGTTTTTTATGAATGTCATGTGTAATTTTATAAATCTATGCTAAACCCAGCTAGGTGCAGGCGACTGTGATCTCTGTCCGGTCTAGCCTAGTGCAATGGCCTGAGGCTATGACCAGGGCTGTCTCTATAGCTAATGACTCATCTACAAACAACAGCTTTGCCTCTCCAGAGCTCTTAGATCACTCTCTTGCCACCCAGGAGCCAGCTGTGCCAAACTGCCCACCTAAATCATCGCTAATGGAAAACACCAGACAATCTTAATTTTAAAATTAACAGATGACACAACCACTGATTATGGAATCTATCATCCTAAACTCATCAGCTATTGTATGTTGGAATTCTGGTGGCAGAGGTCACCACTGGGTCTAATGATTCCTGATCTACATCCTGTACCTTCTCTTCTGCTTGCCGTCTTGTCTGACTTCTCATTCTCTCTCCCGTCTCTTCCTGTCCTGCCTGGAAAAATCCTACCTCCATATCTTTTTCTGCTGTTGTGAATCATAATGTAAATACTTGATAAAGGATATTTTATATGTTACTACCAAAGTGTCAGGACCCACAGGTTGAGAACCCCTGCTTTAAAAGGAACAGAAATGTAGGGGACCACCACAATGTTCATTTTTTTGTTTTGTTTTGTTGGGTTTTTTTTGTTTTGTTTTTTTGTTTTGTTTTTTTTTGAGACAGGGTTTCTCTGTATAGCCCTGGCTGTCCTGGAACTCACTTTTTAGACCAGGCTGGCCTCGAACTCAGAAATCCGCCTGCCTCTGCCTCCCGAGTGCTGGGATGAAAGGTGTGCGCCACCATGCCTGGCTTCACAATGTTTGGTTTTTAAAGTCCAAAATATTGTAATGAGTTCTCATAAACTGATTAGCCTTTTTTGTCCTGACTGGTTTATCAATCACAAAAGTTTTGTCATTTCTGTTGTTGTTTTAATTTTCTTTCACAATTCTGCATTCTGGCAGTCCACGAGGAGGATGCCAGGATGAACAAACTTTTATCAACCTTCTAAGAAAGAGCCTTTGCCTAGCATGCAGTGCACAAAGCTCTGGATTAGATCTTCATCACATTTGAAAAAAATAGACATGGTGTTATGCACCTGTAGTCCTCGTCTTCAGAAGGTAGAGACAGGAGGACCAGAAGTTGAGAGTCACCCTTGGCTACATAGCAAGTTCAAGTCTAGTCTTACTATATGAGACCCCATTTTAAAGATGAGATGAAATAAAAAATTAAAGACATGATCTTGTCTTGCAAAAAGAGGAGGGACATTTTTTGTAATGGTGTCAATTTTATTCATGGATTAACCTCTAATCACCTTCTAACTTTCATTTTCTTTCTTTTCTTTTATGTTTTGTTTCGTTTTGTTTCCTTTCTTGTTTTTATTTTTATTATTTTGAGACAAAGTTTCTCGTGTAACCCTGGCTGTCCTGGAACTCACTCTAAAGACCAGGCTGGCCTCAGAATTACAGAGATCTGCTTGCCTCTGTCTCCTCAGTGGTGGGAATAAACTCATGTACTATTATTTCTATGCAGAATTCATTTTATAATGGAACTCTTTGGTTATCATTTCAGTGCAAAGGTTTGTGGAGAATACAATCTTTTAGTCCCTTGCTAACCAGGTATTATGATAGATTTCATGGTGTGTTGTGGAGAAGATATTTCCTGGAGCAAATCTTGATCAAGTACCTGCTACCACAGGACAGATCCACTGTGCCAATGACCAGGTTGCAAACCTCCTAGAGCAGCAGCTGTGGCGCAGCTCTCTGACATCTCAATGTCATGCTTCAGAGAGCCAGATCTCTCTTTGCATGTAGACTCCATCTCAGAGGATGGAACCTGAGCACTCATGACAGTGCTGAGCAGTCAGAAAGCAAATCTCTCTCACCTGTGGGTTTGCAGGAACACTGACTGCTTAGAGGGACCTTTGAAAGTTCGAGCCTGTTTGAGGGTCTATCTTTCACAAGAGGAAAGTAGATACACTTGACAGAAAGTGGACAAGTATAGCTCTTCATAGGAAGCACAGCAGCCTTATTTCCTTACTGTTTGGGTTAGAGAATAACACCTTGTGCCTGCCTTCCATAGTTTATGGTTGTTTGTGAAACTCTTGTTAAGCAGACTCACTCTACTTGTAGGACATAGGTAGTCAAAGTCAATGAGACAGAGAGTACAAGGGCAATTGCTTGAAGCTGCATGGAAAGGAGGGTGGAGATTTATTATCTATTTGATAGGCACAGATGTTCAATTTTGAAAGCAAAAAAAAAAAAAAACATTCCAGAGTCAGGAGGTGGCTGTAGAACAATGCTATATATTTCTGAACAGAACACATGAAATAATGAACTTTATTCTGTACATTTTAGCATGGCAAAACATGAAGGTAACGAGTTCTGAAATGAGTCAAATATTGTTTCTGATTGGTTCTAATGGTTTACTAGAAGTCTGGGGAGATGGCTGAGCCCATAAAGTACCTGCTACATAAACATGAGCACCTGTTTTCAATCCCTGTATTAAAAAAAAATCCAGGCATAGTGGCATGCTCTTATAATCCAAGTACCATGTAGTCAGTGACAACAAGATTTGTATGGTCATATGCTCATCCTGTCTAGACCAATAGGAGACCTGATCTCAAAAAGCAAGGTGTATATGAAGAATGATGCTAAATGTTCAAAGTTTACTTCTAGCATAGACCCACACCTAGAAGTACTTACTCACAATTGTTAATCTCTGTTGTATAGATGCATGTCATGTCATGATAAAGCCATAGGATAGAGACAAATTGTTTTTTTCAGTTTGCAGATAAATACTTCTGGCTTGAGCAAAACAATTTTCTGGAATACTACAGTATTTGAATCACAAATGCTTGGATTCAACTTGTTTATTCGTAGTTACAGACATAGAGATAGGCATAGGCATACAGAGACAGGGACAGAGATAGAGACATAGAAATACGCAGGTTTTAAAGGCCATTATAAAATACTAATGCATAGATGGAATGCTAAGGTCTAGTGAAAATATTGAGGCCCAGGTAACTGTTACATGGCTAGCCTGCTGTTATAAGGAAACTTTCCCACATGTTTCTCAGACTGATATAATTAATTGAACAGAATTATTTTCAGTTGCATCGATTTCTTTAAAAATGGTTGAAATTCATTTTTATTTATGAATGAAGAAAGTTCTATTGCTCCATATATTTTTTTACCCTTTCCTGAATGTACAGACACATATGTTGGTTTTGTAACTTGGTTGTTATGCTAGTGTGGTGCAAACACTGTCACCCAAAATCTCTCCAGTATGCTGACTTGGATACATTGGTGTAAACTCCCAGGAGTGGTATAATTGGGCCATCTTTCTTGGCTTTTGAGGAACTCCTGTAGTTATAATTCAAAATGTTTGAGCAGCGATATTATGTTAAAATGGAAAGTAAATTCTATACTAGACCATCAGTATACAAGTACGCCAGAGTAAGTTTCAGACCTGGGAAAAGTGGCTGAGGTACCTATTCGATATATCAAAGTGGACTTGGTGACCAGGTTCTCTGAGCACACTTTAGTCTCTTCCTGTTACAGGTGATGGCTGGCATATGCAGACCTATAACCTGACTTCTCCAACCCAGGGACTGAACTGCCCTTTGCCCAGAGACACTTCTCTATAAAATCTAGATGTCATTCTTTTGTTGTTGTTGTTGTTGTTGTTGTTGTTGTTGTTGTTGTTGTTATGTTCTCTGCCCCTCTATGGCTACTCTTTGGCAGCCCTGTCTTCTTTCCCTTCTCATAATTTAGTTCAGGTTCATGACCATTCTGGCCTCTCCCAGATGTTTCTGTGTCTGGCTATGATTCCCCCATGTCTATAATAAACTTTATCATCCACCATATGTAGGAGCAGTCAAGTTCTCTACTTTTCTTTTTATTTCATTTTTTTTTCATTCAAACATCACTGCTGCACACAATCACCTCCAGGGTCTGTATATTAGTCAGGTTTACACTTTCTGCACAATAACAAAAATGTTTTGTGCTAAATATAGAAATATGCTGAAATACAGAAAATACTATTGAATGCTTGTGATCCCTGAGTTTTCCATTAAAGGATGTTACTCCTGTTTTATATATACCTGTAATTATATTATCTGTGAGAACTATGAATTTCCTTTCCTATTCATTTACACACTGAACAATAGCCAGTCCTTTGCCATAGACTTTAAGGCAATTGGTGTCATCACTTAAGAAACAGCATCTGCATACAAGAAAGCATTATTTAGTTCAATATTGGTGGATGAAAGTTGCTGTAGATAATGGTCATGAGCTATATTCACCATATTCAAGGTGGTACCTAGCTGATGATATTATTTCACTTCTATCTATAAAATATATGGCTGAGAATAAGCGAAGGCTCTGTAGAAAAATTGCATTTGAGAGAGAGGAAACAGCCTCTGAAAGGAAGCATAGGGCAAGCGTATGTATGAAGATTCCCTGAATTGAGAGGAACGTAATGAAGCTAAGAATGAAATTGCAGAGTTGCTGTTTTAAAAATGACAGATATCAGTGCTGGGATGTAGGAGTAACTGTGTATATCAGTTGCTGCTGCATTGGGACAGTAAAGCAAAGGCAACAGAGAGCATGTAAAAGGGCTGTTACCAGGGAAACAAGAGGGTCCATTTTATGGTTCTTAGTTTTGTTATTGAAAATAATTTTAAAACAGACTCAATAGGCCAATTTTATTAGAGATTGAGAGAAAAAACAGGGCAGGCAAGTTGTAAATCTCAGCAGCCATTTGAATGAGAAGGTTGAGAAGAGAGAAAACAATGTCCTTTTAAGTCAGCATTCTAGAGAACCAGCAGATTCAGCAATGGCAGTGGTGGAGGGGTAGAGATAAGTTTAAGAAAAAAAACACACAAAAAAGAATGTCTAAGCTTTGTCCACAGAAATGAAAAAGATAGCAAAAAGGAAACATACTTTTCTCAGTCAGAAATCAGAAAGTTTGGCCGGTTTGCAGGAAGCCCAGCTATAGCTAAGATATCCTCTGCAAGGATATGCTAGTCTGCAGGAAGGAGGGACTTTTTGGAAGGGAGTCATTTTATTTCATTAGGTAAATAATTATTGTTTTGCATTCCCAGAATATTGTCAGGAGAATTAGATTTCCTGAAGGTAAGGGGAACATATTCAGTGTCATGTGATTGACAGGTCTTGCTAGGTTAACTCTTTAAAGAAAGACACAATACTATGCAATGGTTTTAGTATCCCAGAATGTTAGGTCTACCCAATGCTAGAACCAAAATTTGAATTCTGTTCCCTTGACTCAAGCCCAGTAAGTTTTTGATGGAGGTCTTCAACAACAGCCTGATCTACTCGTTAATATAGTAACTTAAAATCAAAAGAAGCAGGTCCCTTTCTCCAGTAACCAAGGGAAAAGGGAGGTAACATCCAAATGCATGAGGGATTTCTCTGTGTCTGTTGTGTAGCCGTGTTTCCTGACATTAAAATCTACAGGAAAGGTTAAAGAAAGCTTAATATATCAGATATTAAAGGGATGTGAAAAACAGGACATTAAAGAAATATGAAAACAGGATGTTCTATAGGGGAAAATTGTTCATTTTCATCATGTTAAAAGAGAAACAAAACACTGAGATATTCTTTTTCTTATTCAGTTTTTAAAAGTTCTTCTCTCATGACGACAATCATTCAAGTCAAATAGCTTTGACTGTAGCAGAAAATCTGTATCCAAAAATCGTGCCTACAATTCATTCCTTGGCATAGGAAAACTGTCAATTCTTAGCTTATCTACTAAGGAGGTAAAATCCTTTGGTGATTTGAGGGACATTAAAGTACAATCTTATTACAATGAACTCCAATGTCCAAAAATTGTTCTTATTTTGTGTTTATACCACAGTAAGAGCCACAATTTCAAGCTCTACTAAAAACAACACAAACAGAAAGACTATCTATTTATGTTCATTAAAAAAACTAGCTGGGCAGTGGTGGCGCACGCCTTTAATCCCAGCACTTGGGAGGCAGAGGCAGGCGGATTTCTGAGTTCAAGGCCAGCCTGGTCTACAGAG
>NC_034594.1:91526289-91572584 GCF_900095145.1 Mus pahari
AAAAAAAAAAAACAAAAAAAAACAAAAAAAAAAACAAAAAAAACCCCAAAAAACCTAATACCTAATAGTGATATATTATTTTAAAAATCATACAGTTAATATATTTGAAGTTATTTGAAATTTATATTGAGAAAAACTTATGTATTTTCAGTATGGCTGTAGACAAACATCTACATAAGACTGTTCAATTGATTGGTGTTTTATATCAAACAACTTTTATAATACTCATTTTTATTGTTACAATATTTTATAAATTTTAAAAATTATGATTAACAATTCTTCTCTCATATATTACATCCTAACTACAACTTTCCTTCCCTTTCCTACCGTCAGTCTCTTGTCCCAGCCTATTTTTTTCTCCTAGATCCTTCCTCTGAGTGCCTCCCCTCAGAAAAGAGCAGCCCCCTCCCCCCAGGACATCAATTAAACACAACATAACATGCTATCAAGGCTGCACAAGGCAATCTAGTAGGAGGAGAGGAAACCCATAAGCAGAAAAAGAGTCAGAGACAACCTCCACCCTCTGTTAAGAATCCCATAAGAACACCAAGCTACTCTGCCATAACATAAACACAGGACCTGGATCAGACCTCTGTAGTCTTTTTAATCTCTTCAAGTTCCCATGAGCCCATATCAGTTTATTCTATGGGCCATGGTCTTGTCGTGTCACCTATCTCATAGCTTACTTTGGTAACTCTAGTATCTCAGAATCTTACCCCCTCTCCTGCACAGGACTCCATTAGTTGTGCCCAGTGTTTGGCTGTGTGACTTGTCAACTGCTATCATCTTTTGTTGGATGAAGTCTCCATGGTCACTTTGATGACAATTCTGCTATTCTCCAGTTCCAGAACACTTTGCCAGCAGAATAAACTATACATCAGAGGATTTGTGCCTGGCTTGGTGTCGCAATCCCTACACTTGAGTCCTTGCCAGGTTACAGAAGATCGCCAGTTCTGCCATTACTAGGAGTATTTGCTCAGACTTTTCTCCCTGGAATATATATTGCATCAGGTTTCCATATTGCTCTCCAAAGAGCCCCAATTCCAGTCATTTCTCCCAATATTTTCTCTCCTGCAACCTACCTGATCTCTTCTGTTTCCAGCCCACTTACATCCAGTCAAGCAGGAAAGTCTATTCTATTTCTGCTTCCCAGAGAGACCCCTTAATCGCTCCATATTAACTAGTCTTTCTGTCTGTGGACTGCAACATGACTGTCTTTGACTTTAGACTAAAATCCACTTATAGGTGAGTATGTACCATATTTACCCATTTTTAAAAGTTCGATACATTTGCCTGCCTATTTCACAATGCCATTGGTTTTTTTTTTTTCGAGACAGGGTTTCTCCGTGTAGCCCTGACTGTCCTGGAACTCACTTTGTAGACCAGGCTGGCCTCGAACTCAGAAATCCACCTGCCTCTGCCTCACAAGTGCTGGGATTAAAGGCTGTGCCACCACTGCCCTGCAAAGCCATTGTTTTTAACAGATCAATATACTCCATTGTATAAATGCAACACTTTTTAAATGCAATTTCCAGTTGATGGACAGATAGGCTGCTTCCAATTTCAGGCTATTATGTAAAAAGCTACTATGAACATAGTTGAGCATGTTTCCTTGTGATGGGATGGAGCAGGCTTTGAATATATGCCTAGGAGTTGTATAGTTGGGTCTTGAGGGAGATCAATTCATGATTTTCTGAGAAAACTCCATGTTAACTTCCATAGTGGCTATACCAGTTTGCATTCCCACCAGCAGTGAAAGAATGTTCCTGCTGTTCCACATCCTTACCAGCATGTGCTGTCATTTTACTTAATCTTAACCATTCTGGCAGGCATATGATGGAATATCAAAGTCATTTTGATTTGCATTTCCCTGATTACTAAGCATGTTGAATATTTCTTTTTGGCAATTAGAGTCTCCTTTCTTGAAAAGTCTTGTTTTAGGTCTGTACTGAATTTTTAAGTTAGTATATTTGATTTTTGATATCTTGTTTCTTGACTTTTAAATAAAGTTTTACCATTCTGGAGGCTTCCATTTTGTACTGGTGATGGTGTCACTTGACTTACAGAAGCTTTATAGTTTCATGAGGTCCCATTTATTTATTGTTGTTCTCTCAGCCTGTGTTACTGGTTGTCTTAGGGTTTGTGTTCCTGCATAAAACATCATGACCAAGATGCAAAATGTGGAAGAAAAGGTTTATTTAGATTACACTTCTACATTGTTGTTCATCACCAAAGGAAGTCATGACAGGAACTCAAACAGGGCAGGAACCTGGAGGTTGGAGCTGATGCAGAGGCCATGGAAGATTGCTGCTTACTGGCTTGCTCAGCTTGCTTTCTTACAAACCCAGGGCTACCAGCCCAGAGATGATAGACCACAATGGGCCCTCCCACCCTTAATTACTAATTGAGGAATTCCTTTACAACTGGATCTCATGGAAGCATTTACTCAAGGGAGGTCCCTTTTTCTGTGATAACTCTAGCTTGTGTCAAGTTGACACCCCAAACCAGCCAGTTCATCCAGTTCATTGCTCTTTTGTTTAGGAAGTTCTCTCTTGTGCCAATGTGTCAAAGGCCATTCTGCTTTTTCTGTTCTATCAGGTTCATTTTATCTGAATTTGTGTTGAGGTTTTTTTTATTCACTCAGACTTGAATTTTGTGTAGGGTGAGAGATATGCATATATTTGAATTCCCTCACATACCTACATTTAGTTAAACCAGCAACATTTGTTCAGGATGCTTCCTTTCTTCCACTGCATGTGTGTGTGTGTGTGTGTGTGTGTGTGTATTGTGTGAGTGAATATATATATATATATATATATATATATATATATATATATATATATAGTTAAATTAGGTATCCATAGGTATGTAGATTTATGTCTGTGTCTACTACTCAATTCCATAGATTAGCCTGTCTGATTTTTTTGAAATACCATGCAGTTTTTATTACTACAGCTCTGTACTACAGCTTAGAATCAGGGATGTTAGGGATGTTGATTTTATTATACGTCCTTTTGTTACACAGGATTGTTTTAGATATCCTAGGTTTTTTGTTTTTCCCTATGAAGTTGAATATTGCTCTTTCAAGGTCTGTAGAGAATTGTGTTGATATTTTGGTGGGGCTTGAATTGAGTCTGTAGATTGCTTCTTGTAGGATGATCATATTTACTGTTAATCTTACAATCCATGAGCATGATGGATCTTTCCATTTCCTGATCCTCTCTATTTCCTTCTTCAAAGACTTGAAGTTTTTATCATATAGGTCTTTCACTTGCTTGGTTTGAGTGACCCCACAATATATTATACTATTTGGTGTTATTGTGAAGGATGTTGTTGTTCCTATTTCTTTAGCCCATTTGACATTTGTGTACAGGAGGGTTATTGATTAGTTTTTGTTGTTTTGCTTTTGAGCTAATTTTGTATCCAGCCACTTAGGTGAAGATGTATTTCAGCTGTGTGAGTTCTGTAATAGAATTTTTAGGCTTCCTTATGTTCCATTATGTCATAAGCAAATAGCAATACTTTGACTTTTTTCTTTCCAATTTTACTCTTGCCTGCACCTGGGGAATGGTTCTTCTGACTTGCATTCCATGTTCCTCGGCAGCAGAAGTCTGCCTGAATTGGGGTCCAGCCTCATAACAGCAGGAAAGGATGCTGGTGTATAATGTGAATTTCATGGACCAGACAGTAGTTTGAATAAAGATGCAGAGAGTCTTGTTTATTTTAAAGGTTAGGCTTAGCTCTAGTTCCCTATCAACTACTCTATACTAACTAATTTTGCCCTTCCTCCTGCTCCCTGGCCAGGTCTACCTCTGTCCTCCCTCTGAATTGTCTATCCACCTCCACATTTCACTGGATGACTCTCCCACTGTTCAATTCTTCTCCCAGAATCTTTATTTCTTCCTGGAAATTCTACCCTACTTTCTGTTTCAGATATTGGGTATTGGATTTTTATTAAAAACCCATCAGAAGGTGCCTCAAGCAGGAAAGGAAGAAAGAAATATCCATATAGGCTTTTTCACCTAACAATGTGACACAGCAATTAACAACTGAGAATACAGGGACATATTTTCATGTCACTCAATACACTATTTATGGTGGTATGTTACCCTATCAGTGATTGACTGGGATTATATCTGGCAATGGAATGGGTTTTTCAGAACTGAAGCTAGGCAGTGGAGTCATTCTGAGCAGTTGAGAGCAAGGGCATGGTAGCGTGGTAAGCAGTGAGGGAGGGGCATTTTTATGAGACTTTGAAAACTAAATCTAGAGTTTGGGAACTAAATCTAGGGACTGGGTCAGTTCAATACAGGCAAGTTACTCATGTGTTCTTCTGACTGGAATGTTCTGGGAAAGTGCACCTTAAATGAGGGTAAGCGCCTAAGAGTGGGAGAGAAGAGTGGTAGGTCAGGATACGAGGAGGCAATGTATTAGATCTTGGGGGACCAAATCTATGGTGTGGAGCAGTTCCACAGGCTGGAAAGCCACTCAACTGTTCTTCTCATTCGTCTGGCCTGCACCTGAGCAGGGTAAGTCTGCTCCTGTTGGAGTCAGTTGCCTGGCTGCAGGGTAGTCAGTGGGGCATGATCAGGCAGCTGGGTAGTGCAATGGATCTTTGGAAATAGAATCTAAGATTTAGGGTATGGGAGAAGCATGGGTCACTTACCTGTTGTTCTTCTGAGTGGCATGTTCTACTTTTTGGCAATAGAAATCTACCAGAGTTGGATCAATGGAAAGGGATGGTGAGCCAAGATAGGTAGAGGTGCAGAAATTTCTAGAGTAGTAGTGAGATATTGTTGTAAGAGGAGGCAACTGTTAATCCTGTTGGAAGCTCCTTAAGCTCAGGAAATAAATATCTAGGGATTACTGACAGACCCTCAGTTAAACTGAGTGGGCACCCCTTGAGCCATTATATACCTTCAGGTTGTGCAGTGTGTTCTAGTATTCCAGCTTTTGACAGCTGTCACTTAGGCAGGAATGATCTTTTGGTAATGCAGCTACTTTTGAGTGATTTCTGTTCCTGTAAGTAACTTCTCACCTATATTCCTCCTCAATAATACTGTTATTCCATGGACTTTGGCAGTATCAATACTGACTTTGGTTTCATATCTAGAATATTTAGACATTTTTCATATTATATCAGTAATAGTGTCACAATACTCAATATCCTCCAAGCCCATTAATATCCTAACAATACCATGTGCCATCATGCATGTGACAACCCCTTTTGAAATTCTCCAGGAAGACAGGAACAATAAGTCACACAGATGATATAAAGAGTGATGACTCTGTCCAGCATGGACTTGATAGGGGCGGAATGACATGGTTTTGGACCCTGAGACAGCATTAGCAGAGATGAAGCTCCACAAGTGTCGATGGCAGCCTTGGGGAATAAGGCTCGTTTGTACAATAAGGTACATAGTTTTACTCTACTTGGAGGAATATCCTTCCTGTTAATGTTAATGACTCCATGATAATCAGACACAGCAGGAGTCTGGGAGGTGAATATATGGATAATGTCTCAGCAAAATAGTAAAGGCTGGGTCCTTCAGGCCAGCCCTGAAGGCTGTGGAGAAAGACTCTAAAAATATTAGTTTGGAAATACATAATTTCTCAACTAGGCAAAAAATAAGGATGCAATATGAGGGGCTTTACAAATCTAAAGGGACAAAGGCAGCTGTATTAATGAGCCAGCTTGTCAGAAAGGTACAAAGCCAGATTCATTCCCAAGTTCAAGGTCAGTCTGGGACAGTCCACCCAGTCATGGTGGAAATGAAAATTTTCGGGTGGGGTCCAACCTGGCTTGTTTATTGTCTGTGCTTAACAAAAGCAGACATATCTCTGAATTCTTTTGTAATGTGAAAAAAAATAAATGTATGCTTGGTCCCTTCTGTGAATCATATTGCTGGAGTCATGGAATACTGATTCATAGGATAATCAAAAGGGAACCTGGATTGATATGTAAAATAAAAGGCTAGGCTTATTATCTCCAATATGTGAGCTATTCAGAGAATTTTTTTAGAATCAGAAGAGAGAGCAACTTGGAGAATTGTCTCGAGTAGAAAATATAGAGCGAGTTGTTTGAAGATCTCCAGAGAAAGCCTAGCAGAGAGGAAATAGTCTGACTAATCTGTCTCAAGCAGAATATAGGCTTGGACCCGGGATTTGACTGAAGAGTCACTTGTTTTTGCTGCTCTCAGATACCCATTCTCTCAGAACCCCTCTCCAAATTGAGGCTGATCCTTGGCAAAAGAGCACTTACTAGGAACATAATCTCAAACACTGGCAGCTGAGACATTCCCAGGTTGGTTGAAGTGCAAATGATGAGGTGCTACAATCTTGGCTTATTTCATGTTCAAAAGCCTTGGAATGTGGGAAGTTGGTGTGGTTAAGTTAAAGGACAGAGAAGCCAGGTGCAACTTGTATGTGCTATGTAACCTGGATCTCTGGTGATCAGATGTCCAGTCTATATGTAACATTCACATAAGAGACTGGCTCTTGCTTGGTCTCTCTTGGTCTAAGCCA
Source organism: Mus pahari (assembly GCF_900095145.1). Classification (NCBI taxonomy): domain Eukaryota; kingdom Metazoa; phylum Chordata; class Mammalia; order Rodentia; family Muridae; genus Mus; species Mus pahari. The sequence continues at coordinate 91,532,815 of NC_034594.1, forward strand.
GTTGTAGACACATGTAGACTAGTGTACAAACCTTGTACACTTAGCCTACTCAAATTCACATCTGATGAGATTTGTATAACAGCCTCTTAGACAGAAACTACGGGCATACAGATTCACCAGTTTCCAGTGACTTTTTCCTCTAGTTAGCAGACACCTCAAATCACATACACATACACACACACACACACACACACACACACACACACACACACACCATATACACACACACATAAACACAAAATATTTGGTGTTAGAAAACTTCTATTTGACACTGCCCTCTTGTGCACCGAGGGCATCTCAACTGAAATATGTGTGAAAGTGGTACTTGACTGAGTTGTTATGAGTAATTAATAGGGTGGGAAATCTTGAGAAAATTTTTGTAAACTATAAAGCAATACAAATATTATTTACCAAGATTGCTCCTGATAGTTGTTAGGAGGTAGTAAAAATATCCTTCAACTACAGTATAGACTGGAAAAAGATAAATAGTAAATAGTCTTACTTAAAATGTTTAGTCTCTGCTTGTACTACATAATTCTGATAGTGCTGATAGTACGTATGTAAATAGCTAGTGAGAAGGGTAAACAGCCCCAAATGTGACAGAAGTAAATGTGCATTTTTTTTCCATTTCTACTTCATGCATGAAAGTGAATATAAATTTCTTATAAGATGCACACGCAGACTAGAAACATGGCTCAGTGAATCATATTCCTGCTATACAGGAGGGAGGATGAAACTCAGCTCTCTAGAGCCCACATGAAAGCCAAGCATGTGTGGTAGCCAGCTATAATCCCAAGCACTTGCAGTTCAGAGAAGAAGGATCCCCGAGATAAGCTTGATACCTGAAATTGGTAGAATTGGTGAACTCTGAATTCAGAGAGAGACCCTTTCTCCATAAAATGGTTGTCTACTGAGGAATGCACCAACTTTGGGCCTCCAAATGAATATGCTCGTAACTCCATGAACACCACACAAATTTATAAGTGTACAGAGATGCAAACACTTATATACTTTGCAAAATATTTGAAAAAAGTGTTCATAAAATAAAAATATCGTATTTTCATCATAGCACGTTGAATGCAGATGCAGACAGATGTCTGTGAGTTTGAAGACAGCCTGGGTTATTCAGTGAAATGCTGTGAAGAAAGAGATAGAGACAGAGACAGAGACAGAGACAGAGACAGAGAGACAGAAGCAGAGAGAAGCAGAAATAATAAAAGAAAAGGAGAGAGGGGGAAGAAAGAGAAAGTTCAAAGTAACTTAGCTTATTAAATTTATAAAACAAGCAATTGGCTGGGTTTCCCTTGTCAATGGAGTTTTTTTCTCAAATAGACAATAACTCACTGGTTTCTGTCTGATCTTTATAAGTATGGGAAGTAAAGATATAAAGTCTACATGTGCTCTTTACTTCAGGAAGTAAGAACATGAAACCCACAGCTTGGAAAAGAAGGAAAATTCTGAGAGTTGGCTTCCTGAGAGGTGTGGGAGTCACATTAGATTAAGACCATGCCAGAGACAGAGGAAAAGATTTAAAGCTGCAGGAGTTACTGAAGCTAAAATAGCATGGGCTAGGTAACCTGACATCTTGTTCACCTCACATAGATACCATAGAAATAAAAAAAAAAAAAAAATAGGTTGTGAGTAGACAATTTCTTTTTAACAGGAAGCATAGTTAGCTGAGTTGTGATGAAAATAAACTTTCTTGTCTTGTTTGGAGACAGAAGTGATGTTTAAACTTTCGCACACGCCTTAGGATGTAAATTATGCCATAGGAATAGTAGAGTAAAAGTGAGTCACTTTAGGAGAAAGGCAACTTTGTTACTTCAGTGCAGATGAATGTATTGGTTATTTTTCTGTATCTATGATAAAACACCATCACCAAAAGCAGCTAACAGAATATGAAGTTTATTTTCATTTATAGTTCCTTGTGAAAAAGGGTTTATCATGACCAGGATACATGGCAGCAAGCACTAGGCATGATAGCGGACCAGAAAGGTGAGAGAGCTCATATTGAACCACAAGCACAAAACAGAGGTAAAAGAAACCTGGATGAGGGAGAGCTTTTGAATCTCAAAGCTCACCACCAATGATGCACTTTCTTTTCCTTTCTTTTTTTTTTTTTTTTAGACTTATTTTTTTAAATTTTTGAATACCTATTTAAAAATATTTTCTTTTTTCCAATTTTTTATTAGATATTTTCTTTATTTACATTTCAAATGCTATCCCGAAAGTTCCCTATACCCTCCCCCTGCCCCTGCTCCTCTACCAACCCACTCCCACTTCTTGGCCCTGGCCTTCCCCTGTGCTGGTTCATATAAAGTTTGCAAGACCAAGGGGCCTCTCTTCCCAATGATGGCCAACTAAGCCAAATGATGCACTTTCTATAGCAAGACCCTATTTTCTTTACCTCCACAAATAGTGCCTATATCTGAGGAGTCAAGGCTGTCAGGGGTTATTTCTCATTCAAATTAGTACAGCGACACTCACGTGTATAGGTGGGGAACTTGTATTCATGAAGATTTTACACTGAATAACAGGCCTGAAGGAAGGTACTGATTCTTCTAAAACATTACAAGGAAATGGCATGAATTAGGGAGCTGAACAATCCTGTCCTCAGTTTCAGAAATGACAGTTTTTATAAAACACAAAGTTGGTGGAGGATGAACAAAGTTCCTATGCCCAGCTCTGCATTTTGGAAACAGAATTAAGATTACAAACTGTAAAGCTAATCAGAGAGAATGAAGAAATGCAAGACATTTAAGGACAAAGTGAGAGAGAGGAGAGCAGCCTATACAAGATTTAGCAGTGGAAATAAGTTGAAACACCACAGTTTTAAATCAGGGCAAAAGTCAAAAGCTCTGCTAGAAAAGGAACGCTTGAAGAAAAAGCAACAAATTCTAGAGAATTTGTGTGACATTTTACTTCTCATTTTAAGAAGCTGGATATGAATTTTTAAGTTTTTAAGTGAAGAACTTTACTTTTGTGAAAGGCCAGGTACAAATGTGGAAAAATGAGGCAGAACCTGGACCAAAACCAAGCAAAGGAAGGAAGGTACACCTTCTGTGCTACAGCAGGATTGGCAATGATCCCTGGCATTGACTCAGGAAGCCCATCCTTGATCCTGAGCACTCTCATTTGCTTTCCTAACTGCTCCCTCCCAGTTCTCTCTCTCCATCTTCCTCTTATGACTATTTTATTCCTGCTTCTAAGTTAGATTCTCTTGTGCTTTCCTTCTTGTTTAGCTACCATAGGTCTATGGACATATCATGGTATGTGAATTTTATGGCTAGTATTCACTTATAAGAGAATAAATAATATGGATGTCCTTATGGTCCTGCGTTACCTCAATCAAAATGATATTCTCAAGTTCCATCCATTTGTCTGCAAAATTAATAATGTCTTTGTTTTTAATAGACGATTAGCATTCCATTGTGTAGATGTACCACATTTCTTTACCCATTCTTCAGTTAAGGGATATCTAGGTTATTTTCTGTTTCTGGCAATTATGAATAAAGCTGNTATGAACATAGTTGAGCAAGTGACTTTGTGGGAGGTTGAAACACTTTTTGGCTATAATCCCAGATATGGGGAAGGACAGAACAGATGGCTAGATGGCCATGAAAATGATTGCAAATATGCAACTGAAATGGGTGAGGAGGTACATCTCCAAGACAAGACAGAGACTTGAGATAAGAACCAATCGGGGTGACCTTAGCTGTGACTCACTCATTAGGGATATGGAATCTGAAGATGCTATGTTCTGTAGCCAGGCAAAAACCCCTGTGGAGTAATAGAGACACCAATCCACATATAAAACTTTCAAGCCAAAATTTATCCTCTCTTCCAGAAATGCAGGCAAAGGAGACAGAGCAGAGAATGAGGGAACGGTCGACCAAAATAGGCCCAACTTGAGATCCAACCCATAGGCAAGCATCAATCCCTGACACTATTAATGATACTCTGTTATGTTTGCAGACAGAAACATGCTGTCCTCTAAGAAGCTCCACCATGAAGCTAACTCAGACAGATATAGACACCCACAGCCAAACAATGATGGAGCTTGGGGACTCTTATTGAAGAAAAGAGTTAGGATCCCAGGCCCAAAAGGGATAGGAACTCCACAAGAAGGCCAACATAGTTAACTAACCTGGAACTTGGGGCTCTCATAGTCTGAACCACCAACAAAAGAACATTCAAGGGTTGGATCTAGGCTTCTCCACACATATGTAGCAGGTATGCAGCTTGGTCTTCATCATATTGGTCCTAAACAACCGGAATGGGGGCTATCCCTACAATTGTTGCATGTACCTGTGTATCTACTTGTATTACGAATGGTAATTTTCTTTCCCCCAAAACTGTCTTCAGAGAGTGTCTGCACATTGCTTCTATTGATTCTGATTGGTAAGTGAAGATGCCAACAGCCAGTAGCTGAGGAGTACAGACAGAGTCGGAACTTTATGATTCTTGCTATTGGGACTGGGAGAAGATGAAGGAGATCCACCATGCTGGGAGAGTGTGGAGGAGAGGAGAGATGGTATGCCTGAAAATAGTGCCAGACAGAGAGGCAAAGACAACATGTGAAGGGGCCAGGAGACCATGGCCCAGAGCCTCAGCTTACCTGGATCCAGGATAGCCAAGATAGAAGACAGAATTGGTAAGTAATAACTTAGGATTAACCAAATGGAAATTAGGCAGTGGCTGAGCTATTATGTGTTTAACGCATATTAAAATATAAAGAGTGTGTATGTGTGTTTCATTCAGGAACATAAAGTATTAATGTGGGTAGTGAACTTGCTGCTAGGATTTATTAATTAATATTTAACTCTACATATGTGGAAAATGTTCTAGCTGGGCTGCTTTGTCTGGGCACAGTGAGAGAGAAAGCCCCTAGACTTACAGAAGTGCCAGGGAGGTGTGAATACCCAGGGGTTCCCCATCTGCTCAGTGGAGAAGGTGTGGGTAGATATGGGAAGGATTTGGGGAGGGGTAACATAGAGGGGTGACAGTGAACAGGATGCAAAATGAATCTTTTAAAAAAAGTAAAAATTAAATAAAAAATCAAAAGAAGCCAATCCTTAAGAAGACAAAGACAACCTTTTGAAAAAGTTATGGGCTGGTGATGAGAAGAGCGGTGCTAAGCAGCCATCTTAAGACCCTTCAGTAATCTGATCAGGCAAAGAACATTTAAGTTTTACAGCACAAACCTTAGGGTGAATTTAGAGCACACTAGATTGTTTTAGCTGATTGCATTGAAGTGAAATTGAAATCAATTGATTTGTACAGAACTGTTGGAACCAGTTGTAAATTTGAACAGCCATCTATTTGTGCATGTATGTATGTAAATGTGTATAAGTATGTGTCCAAATGTGTGTACATGTGTGATACTTGAGTGTGCTATATACATACTCTTTATTCACAGAAAATAGAGAATATCATATATCCTGGTCTATTACTCTCCACATTATTCTCTTGAGTTTGGGTCTATCACTGAACCTGGTGATAGACTAGGAGCTAGGAATTCCCAGAGATACTACTTCCTATGCTTCTCATGGTGCTGGTGTTATGGGATTATACTCATGCATGCTTGGCTTTTGCCTCTTATCATATGTACAGGATATTTGAATTCAGGTCCCACCCAACACTCATACCCACTAGGTCATCTCTTCCTTCCTTCTCCCACACATCTACTTTATATAGACACTTTGATCAATACTATTTTCAAACATGTTTTCCTAAATTAGTTCAGACCAGGCAGACATGAGTATAATACTATTAGGAGAATAACTGACCTTAAGAATGACTATCAATAACTGTCTTAACTAGAGACACCTTTATGTATCTGAATACTCCATCTTAAGACTAGGTCCTACTTTACAACTGAGAATTCTAAATAAAAGAGTAACTGTTTGCTTGGAATGCATGTAGAGCAACCTAAGAGATAAATATATTTATTTCAGGGTGATATGAGCTTCTTGAGAGCAGTGACAAAGGTTCAGTTACATCTGTATACACATCAAATGCATCCTATTTCAGCCTTGCCATGAGTGTTGAACTGTCAGATTGAATATCAAGATGGCTTTCATGCAAGAATGGGACAAGAAAGGACTGAGCTTATAAATAAAACTCAGCACACTAAGATATGCTCACAAAAATATGTGGAAACTGATAGAAAATTGTAGTGTAGCTCAAATCTGTGTACAGGTGAATAATTTATGCACAACGAAAACTTAGTTATTATCCCTAGATTCAACTCATTCAATATTTATAGATTTTTTCTTGTTTTGGTTCTCAAAATTGTATTTTGCACTTAGATATTGTATTAATGCAAGTATTTAAGAACACTTAACTATGGTTTTGTTGTGCTTTCCCCTTAAATCATTAAGCATCAGCACAAAGACCCACAGCTGGATAATGTTAGGAGTGAGAAATTTTAGAACATTCTGTCCTAAATAAAATGATTTTATCAAACTCCATTCCCAAAGATATAGGAATTTATGTGGAAGAGGAAGCAGAAAGATTTTCAGAACTGGAGGTACTGGGTAACTCCAGTGAAACCATTTATTTCAGACACATGGACTGTGACAGCACACATGAAACCTGTATAGGTTCAAACCGGGCAAAGTCCCACCACTGGTAAGGCAAAGAAGACACAAATCACCATACCCATCAAAGAGCCTCTCTGGGAGTGACATCTGCTGGGAAGGGGAAGGTCAGTCTTCTGCAGTGGAGCGTCATTGGGTCATCAACCACATTCATGGCTGGTGTATGCCCAGGAGAGTTGACCAGCACAAAACAAACTCTTAAAAAAAAAAAACAAAAAACAAAAACAAAAACCAAAAAACATTTTGCTTTGCTTTGGTATTTTTTGTCTAATTATTATTATTTTTTTATTTTTATTTTGTCAGTTTTGTTAGTAGTTCATGAGTGAGAAAGGAATGATTTTGGTTGGAAGGGAGATGAGCACGGTATGAAAAGGGTTTGGGAATTGCAAAGAATAAGATAAAATATATTTGTTCTAGTCAGTGTTCTATTGCTGTGAAGAGACACCATGACCACAGAAACTCTTATAAAGAGAAAACATTTAACTGGGGATAGCTTACTGTTTCATAGGTTTAGTCCATTGTCATCATGGAGACAATTTTGGCAGTAAGTAGTCAGACACAGTAACGGAAGTAAGTGAGAGTTTGTCTGGGTCCACAGGTAGCATGAAGAGATAGACTCTGGGATGCTTAGAATGTGCTTAAGATGGGAGTCTGCAAACCTCAATGCCCAATCCTACTGACACACTTTTTCCAACAAAGCTACACCTCTTAATTCCTTCAAAAAGTTCCACCCCTTGGCGACCATGTATTCTAATCTATGAGCCTCTGATGGCTATTATTAGTATTCAAACCAACACAATATTTTATAAAAATATAAAGGAAAAATATAAAATTCTTTTTATTTTTTTTAATTAAGGAAATCTTAGTTCTATGTAGGTGTAACTATTGGGGCAATAGCTCACTGGCCTGGGTTCACTGGTTTGTAATATAGAACAGGAAGTACTGTCACAGCAGCATCAAGGAAAAACTATATTCTCTGGTTGAGAAAGTGAAATCTGTGACTTGGGGAGAAATAGAACATTAAAATTGCAAGAGACTACCCAGGAAGGAAGGCTCACCCTGAGCCATGCGAAAGATCCATGGAATAACTGTGCCTTTACTGAGATACTGCATTTTTCCTATACAGATGTTCCTCCCCTAGACAAGTCTTAAAAGCCATCAGTGATTCATCTGGGTCTGCCCATGTTTTTAACTTTGAAAGATATAACTTTTTGTTTTTGTTAGTTGTTCTGTTTTTGGTTTTGCTGTCTCTTTCCTTTGGGTGCTGGTCAGAGTTAAAGAATGCTTTTTCTTGCACTTTTGAGCTTCATTAGCCCTTCTTTAAGCCTTTCTATATGGCTTCTGGCTACTGTCTTCCCGACTCCATGCTGACCTAACCAAATGCTATGATGCTTTCCCTCTTGTCTTTGTTCTTTCCTCTCTTCTGGATAGTTGCCGCCTACTCACAACTTGTCTGCCTTTTAGCATTTTGCCTTTAAATGCTAATAAACTTGTGCTCCAACTTCTGTCTAAAACTTGCTTTTAAATTAATTTATTAATAAAAACAAGAACTCCAAGAAGGAACCCAAATTTCCCTTATATCATACTGCATTCATAAAAGGGGCCACCAGCCTCTGGGTATCAGTACTGTTAATAGCCTCACACAGCATCTATCTGTATTTTGATGCTGCATGACTTTCCCTGGGGAATTGTGAGTAATGTCTAAACATGACACATGGGTGACAGACAAAAGAAGTGATTCCATCCAAGTCTAGTTGATGGATTTTTTGAAGTTACTTATAGAATGTGGGCAACTCAGAGACAGCTGCATCACTGACAACTGCCCAGCATGGAAGACAGCTTGTGACTCTGCAGTTTTAGAGCTTCCTGCCTAACTTCTAAGGATAGTTCCACTGAAGTTGCTCCCTCCATGCCAATTCCTAATGCTTCCATGACCTTGGCATGAGTTTTGTTACTTACCAGGTAAGGTTCTGGACCTTTTTGTGACCCTCTTAAGTTTCCTAAGCTTTGTGTATCTTATGAGCCTCCCTGTTCCCTCTGGGAAGGAATGTTTTATTTTGCAGGAAGCAGCTATCTGGGAAGGATGTTCAGTGGCCTGAGAAATATTGGCATGCCATGCTGTGACTGAAGTATCAGAATAGACGGGGTTATCTGTATAGGTATTAACCCAACACCATGTAAACCCTGGTCTGCATGGAGGCTTCCACGTTTGCTCTAAGCCTGCCCTCTTATCTGAGTTCTAACTTGAGAGGTATAGCTTTACTTTTTTCTTCTTCACATTTTGTATAATTGTATTTGCTAATACTTGTGTAAATAGTTCATTTTGTAGATCTTTAACTGTCCTTCAGGAATGAGGATATGTTAAATAAACACTTATGCCCCTACATTTAGCTATCAGTCTCTTGAAACAAAGGATACCAAGAAGATAGATTTCCCCAGGAACACCAGTCTCGAGGAAGGAAAAAGAAACTTAATATTAGGAAGGAAACATCTCCCTAAGGAAAGGATTTCATAGTTCTGTAAACTTATCTGGTTGGAACTGGGACAGCAGACAATCATGTTGTGCAGGAGCACATCTTGATCAGGACTGTTTACTTACGCATGTTCGTTCTCCTCTATTTAAACATAAACCTCATGTCAAATAAAAAACAAATGGGGTATGGGGGTCATCATTGCACCACTTTTTTCTCCTCACTGTGTGACCATATTAAATTAATCTTTTTTTTTTCCTATTTTCAGTTTAACTGGCTTATTAAAAAACTGGTATATAAGTCTTCCTTGTTAGGTCTGTCAGACCTTCAAAAACTCAGGTTTGTATCTTATGGAAACATTTTCTATTGTTTGTATCAAAATTGTTACCTTTATTGTTAAAGGATACAAACAATGGCTCTCTTTAGAGTTTTGAAATGAAAACCAACTGTTTTCCCTGGTTTCATATCAACAAAACCAGCAGCATCTTCCTTACCATAATGTCACTGACTGTACACAGCCCTTCCTTAAGCCTGACTGAAGCCACATTTTGCAGAACACAAGCAAAAGAGTCTGGCCTGAATTTAAACACAGAGAAGCTGAAGATAAGCAAGTAGATGCTGAATGTGTGGAGTATACAGGAATATGCAGAAAAACCCAGGGGTACCTCTGGAGGTGGCTCGGTTTCACTTCCATCTCTCAGACTTCGCCAAGGTCTTCTTTCTCTCCAAGCCTCCAGGCAAGGAAGGGCCTCAGTTCAGCACAGCAAGAAACGCCTAACCAGAAAGCCCAAGGTTTCAGCTTCTTCTGGCTTCTGTCCTGTAGAATTTTGAGTCACACCATAACCTAAGACAATGCTTTGACTTGGTTGGTAACCATGCCCTTTTCCTGGGAAGCATGGAATTTAAGTAAACAACAGAATCCCACAACCAGGGCCCTCACTCTGGACTGAAGGTAAGGAAGACTGACCCAAGAGAGAAGATGAGAACAACTGGTATAAGTTAGATTAAAATAATAATAAAAAAGAGCCCAATAAATATAGTGACATTTAGAGTTTTGAGAAATTTGACTCTTAAATCCATCAGTCCATGAGCTAGGCTGCCAGATTTTCTTTTCCATTAAAAAACTGAATTAATTTCTGTCTCTCTGTCTCTTTCTTTCTATGTGTCTTTGTATAAGCATGTGTGTATGCATGTGAACCTATGTGTGTGTGTTTGTGTGGTGTGTGTGTATGTATGTATGTATGTATGTATTATATATGTATTATGTATGTATTATGTATGTAATTGAACATGTCTATAGAAATAAAAGGACAACTTAGAGGAGTCAGTTTTCTCTATCTACTAAAAGGGTCCCAGAAATCAAATTCAGATTATCAAGCATGACAGCCATCTTGCCAATTGTAGACTGTTATTTTCTGAATAGCTGCAAAGAAACTAGGACAGAATTCAAGATAAAAACTGCTATTCTAGTTGTAACATATTTAAGCTGTGAACAGGAGAGATTACACTTCTACACAGAAAGTTTAACACAGATGCTATGTTAGGTCTGGGAGTAAAACAGGTGTTTTGTAATAATTATCACTGTTCATTTTGAACTGTTTTGAGTGACAGGGAGACTGCCAGGGGATATGATGCTAACCCTCAGAACAGAACAAAGGCTGCTGCTCCATACGTCTGAGGGTTTCTATAAAAGGTAAAATTCACTCCTGAAGAGTCTAGATGCATCTTACCAAGTCCACTACCACTCTGGGCCTCAGTTTCTTACTTCTGCAATGAAGAGAGTAGGCAGGCACAACATGTTCTGTGGTCCCTTTCCATCCAAGCATGAGTCTATGACTCTATCTTGGGGAAAATTAAGGCCTACCTGGAAATATATGAATGGCTACATGTAGTCTCCTAAATGTATGTACAAAAGAATGGGTCTGGTGTATGTTCCTGAAATCCTGGTGGTAGCGCAACAGGGACAGGTAGATAAGTGATGTTCACTGGCTAAGAGCAAGAATGTATTGTTGAGCTCCAGGTTAATGAAACTCCATCTCAACAAAACAAAGTGGATAATATTCTAAAATTAATCCTTGGCTGATAGAGCATAGGGGAGAGGGAGAGAGAAAAGAGAGAGATTGATTTAAGATTTTTAAAGATTATTTATTTATTCTTCTCTCATATATTACATTCCAATCACCATTTCCCCCATCCCACCCCACTACTCCCAATCACTCCCCACCACCTTCTTTCTTTCCTAGATCCACCCCCCCCCCTTTTTATTCCTTCAGAAAAAAAAGCAGCCTTCCCTGGGATATTAGCCAAATATGACATACTAGGTTACAATAAGACTAGTGTGTATCTTCAAGTTACACACTATGTAGCATGTGCTAGTTTGTGCATTAGAGTGCAGAAAAGGGCATTGGATTGCCTGGAGCTGAAGCTACAAGCCATTGTAAGTAAAATGAAATGAGTGCTCAGATGTGAGCTATGTTCCTCTTCAAAGACAGCAAGCACTCTCCAGGGCTTAGCCAAATCTGCAGACCCTTGCAGGCATTTTGAAGCAGTCACAAAGGACAAATGTAATCACCTTCTAACAATGGCAACAACAAAGCAAAATTACTGTTATCATGATCAAATTGTGCTGTCATAGAAGTGAGATCGCCTTTTCCTCTAGCTAATGCAGCAGCAGTCAGAATGTCTTGTGAGCTTATACTGTGCACATTTCCATTTATTCTTTATCTTTCAGGATCTGAAGTCTGATGCAGAATAAGACCCAGCATTCCTATTTTGCTGTTGAGGGGATTCAGGCTCCCAAAAGTTGTATAATGTCTTCAATTACTGTTCTTAGTTAAAAATGGAAGAAGGAAGACTCAGATACCTGGTTATTTGAGTCTAATACCTTGTACTTGATGATAACCCATACCAGGAGAGAGAGCGTAGTATCTCCCCAATGCCTGTGAAGGATTATGACTGACACTTCTAAAAAGATTGAGTGTCTTGAAACAAACATAAGAAGTGCATTTAATCAAGCATTTATGTGACAGAGGAGACTTTAGAAATGTGTCAGTAAAGTGACAGAAAGCATTGTATTCGTATCCTGTGCCTGAAAGGAGAAGTGCAGACTCGTGAAGACGTGACAGTCATCTAATGATCAGAACAGGATGAGTAATCCAGAAAAATCCTACTTTTCTAAATTTGTCCTATGTCCCTATAGGGAACACTTTTCCTGTTGATATGAAGTAGACACATGTTACTAGAGGTCTTCCACAGGCAGAGAGGGAGCTGGCCTTTGTAAGTCCCATAACCTAGGAAGGGAAACACATGGCCAGGTTACTCTTGATTACATGAGGGACACAGAGCAGAGAGAAAAGGTGGGAGGGGGCATGGTCAGAAAAACCTTGATTCTAAAGCATTTTGTGTCCTTCAGGTCAATGTTCCCAGTCATTGAATACTGTTATTTCATCCATGACAATTGCAGCATTATTTCTTTTCATACCCTAGTCTTTAGCAAAGGAAATTTTGTTTCTCTGCTCAGGAAGCAACTTGTGTTAGGTAGAGGGAGCAGACAGGCCATGTTAGGGCAGATCAAGAAGGAGGGAGCAGACAGGCCATGTTAGGGCAGATCAAGAAGGGCTCTGGACCAACCTTGAATCTTAGTGCTGGGATCTCAGCAGTGTTTTTGCTTATATCCTATAGCCTTTTGTAAACAAAAGTCTACAGTGGAGCCTAGTTTTCGCAATGTTTGGCTCTCTCAATGTTTGGATGAATGCTGAAAGATGCTCCAGTTCCTTAGAGCATAAGATGTGGACAGGCAAGCCTGAGAGTTCATGAAGCAGTTAAATGCATTGCGTTGGCTCAAGAACTCAGACAAACCATCAACTCAATTAGAACACAAATTATGGATATTTAAAGTTATAGCTGGGCTACTTTCCAAGGTTTGCCTTCAGTGATCCAGGGGCTAAGGCATAGCAATCTTTTAAGATGATCAGACAGGGAGAGCACAGTCCCTGGAGCTAGAGTGGTGTTGGATGTCTGCATGTTGGGTCTAACTATGTCTACTTGTTTCTTCCCTTTGCAGTCACTGTTACTTTATAACCTGAAAAGAAATGAGGACTATTGTCCATATTATAGTACAAGACATGGACATACTAGTTGAAATCATCCCCCACTCAATCCCTAACTATGCCCTGGGAAAATGACAGTCTGGTAATTATGGGATCAAAGGCTAGGGTATGAGAGAGACTTTGGGGTTTACTTTCTGTAATAAATTTATATATTTATTATTGTTTGGAGAAAGTATGATGGTCTTGTACTAGAACCTGTCATCAAGTTCTAGTTTAAGTATTATCTTTCCATAACCTACAGAACTCCAATATCCTTTATACACAAGTTCATGGGTGCTTAGGCGTGTAATACAGCCTATTTTAGTAATCAGTTACTGCATCCTGTTCTAAAAAAAATCTCTTCAACTTTGGGGCTAGCCATACAGCTTAGTTTCACAGCATTTGTGTAGCCTGCAGTAACGCCTGGGCTCAATTCCTAACACTGCTCAAAACAAGGTAAGAACAAGGAGGCTAATTCCAAGGGATGGTGGGGTAGCCCAGCAAAAGTGTTCTTCCCTACCAAGCCCAAGGACCTGAATGTTGTTTCCAGAATCTATGTAAAAGTAGAAGGAGAGAATCATCAACACAAAATTGTTCTCTGACCTGCACATTCATGCTATGGCATATATAGACAAATACACCATATATGAACACATTAATAATAATAATAATAATAATAATATTATTATTATTATTGTTAATGTTTTTACACTTCATATTTTATCCCACTCCCCATTCACCCTCTGACTGTTCCACACCCCAAACCTCCTCCCAACACCCCTGTCGACATGTGGCTATCCCCATCCCCACCCCACCTGACCTCTAAACACCCCTGGGGGCTCTAGTCTTTTGAGAGTTAGGTGCATCAATTATGAGTGAACACGGACCTGGAAGTCCACTACTGTATGTGTGTTAGGGACCTCATATCAGCTGATGTATGCTGCTTGTTTGGTAGTCCAGTGTTTGAGAGATCTTGGGGATCCAGATTATTTGAGACTGCTGGTCCTTTCTACACGGTCACCCTTCTCAGTTTCTGTCAGCCTTCACTAATTCAACAGCAGGGGTCAGCTGACTCTGTCCATTGGTTGGGTGCAAATATCTGCATCTTACTCTTTCAGCTTCTTGTTGGATCTTCTGTAGTGTGGTCATGCTAGCTCCCTTTTTTGTGAGCGTTCCATAGCCTCAGTAATAGTGTCAGGCCTTGGGACCACCCCTTGACCTGGATCCCACTTTAGGCCTGTCACTGGACCTTCTTTTCCTCAGGGTCTCTCCACTTCCATCCCTGTAATTCTTTCAGACAGGAACAATTATGGGTTAGAGTTCTGACTGTGGGATGACCACCCTCTCCCTCATTTGATGCCCTGTCTTTCTACAGGAGTTAGGCTCAACTTGTTCCCTCTCCCTACTACTGGGCAGTTCATCTAGGGTACCTCCCTTTGCATCCTGAGAGTCTCTCACCTCCCAGGTCTCTGGTGCATTCTGGAGGGTCCCCTCAACCTCCTATCTCCCTGGATTGCCGGTTTCCATTCTTTCTGCTGGCCCTCAGGGCTTCAGTCCTTTTCCCTAAACCAATACCAGATCAAGTTCCCCTTTCCTACCAACTGCCTCACTCCCTCCACCAGTCCACTTTCCCTCCCAGGTCCCTCCCTTCATTCCCACCTTGCTTTCTTATCCATCTCAAATGGGACTGAGGTGTCCTCACTTGGTCACTTCTTCTTGTTGAACTTTCAGAGTTCTTTGAACTGTATCTTGGGTAATCTGTACTTTTATTTATATTCATTCATTCATTCATTCATTCATTTTTGGCTAACATCAAATTATTAGTGAGTATATACCATGCATGTATTTTTGGGTCTGAGTTACCTCACTCAGGATATTTTCTAGTTCCATTCATTTGCCTCCAAAAGTCAGGATGTCCTTGTTCTTAATGGCTGAGTAGTCCACTGTGTAAATGAACCACATTTTCTGTATCCATTCTTCTTTCGTGGGACATCTGGGCTGTTTCCAGCTTCTGGCTATCACAAATAAAGCCTCTATGAAGATAGTGGAACACTTGCCCCTGTGGCATAGTGGGGGATCATTTGGGTATATTCCTAAGAGTGGTATAGCTGGGTCTTCAGGTAGATCTATTTCCAATTTTCTGAGAAACCTACAGATTGATTTCCAGAGGGGTTGTACCAGTTTGCAATCCCACCCGCAGTGGAAGAGTGTTCTTCTTTCTCCCCATCCTCTCCAATATGTTTTGTCACCTGTGGTTTTGATCTTAGCTATTCTGATTGGTGTAAGGTAGAATCTCAGGGTCATTTTGATTTGCATTTCTTTGATCACTAAGGACTTTGAACATTTCTTTAGGTGGTTCTTAGCCATTCGAGATTCCTCAGCTGTGAAATCTCGGTTTAGTTCTATAAAACCATCATCGCTTTTCGCCCTTTTGGCTAAGATCAAGTGTAGTTCTATACACCATTTTTTGATTGGGTTATTTTGTTTGTTTGGTGATTAACTACTTGAGTTATTTATATATTTTGGATATTATCCCTCTATCAGATGTGGGGTAGTGAAAATTGTTTCCAAATCTGTAGGTTGCTGATTTGTCTTATTGACTAGGTCCTTTGTCTTCCAGAACCTTTCCAGTTTCATGAGGTCCCATTTATCAATTTTTGAATTTAGAGTATGAGCCATTGGATTTCTGTTTAGGAAATTCCCCCTGTGCCAATGAGTTCAAAACTCTTTCACATTTTCTCTTCTTTTAGATTCAATGTATCTGATTTTATGTTGAGGTCTTTGATTACTTGGACTTGAGCTTTGTGAAAGTTGACAAATATGTATCTATTTTCATTTTTCTATATACAGGCAGTTAAACCAGAACCATTTATTGAAGATGCTTTCTTTTCCCCCCATTGTATATGTTTGGCTTCTTTGTCAAAGAACAAGTGTCCATAAGTGTATGGTTTTATTTCTGGGTCTCCAATTCTATTCCATTGATCAATGTGTCTGTCTCTGTACCACTACCATGCAGTTTTTTTTATCACTATTGCTCTGTAGTTAAACTTGAGGTCATGTATGGTGATTTTACCCTGTTGTTTTATTGTTAAGAATTGTTTTGGGGTTGGGGAGCAGGGCAGGGGAGGGTACAGGGGACTTTTGGAAACTAGGAAAGGGGATAGCACTTGAAAAGCAATGAAGAGAATATCTAATTAAAAAAATAAAATAAAATAAAATAAAAAGATAAAATAAACCCTCCCCCCAGGCTCCCAAAAGAATTGTTTGTTTTTACTATTCTGTGGTGGGTTTTTGTTTGTTTGTTTATTTGCCTTTCCAGATGAATTTGAAAATTGCTATTTCCATGTCTTTGAAGAATTGTGTTGGAATTTTGATCTTGATCACATTGAAGGAATGGATTGCCTTTGGCACCATTGCCGTTTTTACTATGATAATTCTTCCAGTCCATGAGCATCTCTCCATTTTCAGAGCTCTTTGATTTCTTTCTTGAAAGACTTGAGGTTGTTGTCATTCAGGTCTTTCACTTGTTTGGTTAAAGTTACCCCAAGATATTTTATAGTATTTGTTGCTATTGTGAAGGGAGTTGTTTCCCTAATTTCTTTCTCTGCCTGTTTATCATTTGTATAAAGGAAGGGTACTGATTTATTTGAGTTAATTTTATATCTGGCCACTTTGCTGAAGTAGTTTATCAGCTGCAGAAATTCTCTGGTAGAATTTTGTGGTCACTTATTTATATACTATCATATCATCTGCAAATAATGATACCTTTATTTTTCATTACCAATTTGTATACCTTTGATCTCTTTTTGTTCTTTTATTGTTCTAGCTATCACTTCGAGTACTATATTGAATAGATTTGGGGAGAGTGGGCATCCTTGTTTTATCCCCGATTTCAGTGGGATTGCTTCAAGTATGTCTCCACTAAATTTGATATTGGCTGTTGATTTGCACTAAATTGCTTTTATTACGTTTAGGTATGGGCCTTGAATTCCTGATCTCTCCATAACTTTTAACATGGGGGTGGTTATTTTGTCAAATGCTTTTTCTGCATCTAAGAGGATGATCATGAGATTTTTTTCCTTTGAGTTTGCTTATATAGAGGATTATGTTAATGTTAATGGATTTTCATATATTAAACCAATCTTGCATCTCTGAGTTGAAGCCTACCTGATTATGGTGAATGATGGTTTTGAGGTGTTCTTAGATTCAGTTTGCAAGAATTTTATTGAGTATTTTTGCATTGATATTCATAAGTGAGATTGATCTGAAGTTCTCTTTTTGAGGAAAATTAGTATCAGGACTTCTTTGAAGGTTTGGTAGAATTTTGGAGTAAATATATCTGGCTCTGGACTTTCTATTTATTTATTTATTTAGGTTGGGAGGTTTTTAATGACTTCTAATTCCTTGTATATATAGGCCTGTTTAGATAGTTCACTTGTTCTTGATTTAACTTTGGTATGTAGCATCTGTTTCCAAAGGAATCCATTTCATCTAGATTTTCCATTTTTGTTAAGTATAGGCTTTTATAGTAGGATTTGATGACTTTTTAATTTTCATATGTTTCTCTTGTTATGTATCCCTTTTCATTTCTGATTTTGTTAATTTGGATACTGCCTCTTGGTCCTTTAGTTAGTTTGTCTAGGGGCTTATCTATTTTGTTGATTCTTTCAAAGAACAAGCTTCTGGTTTTGTTGATTCTTTGTATTGTTTTGTTTGTTTGTTTGTTTGTTTCTATTTGGTTGATTTCAGCCCTGAGTTTGACTATTTCCTGTCTTCTATTCCTCTAGCATGAGTTTGCTTCTTTTTGTTCTAGAGCTCTCAGGTGTTCTGTTAAGCTGTTAGTATAAGATCTCTTCAGTTTCTTTACCAGAGCACTTAGTGCTGTGTACTTTCTTCTTAACACTGCTTTCATTGTATCCCATAAGTTTGGTAGGATGTGCCAACATTTTCATTAAATTCCAGGAAGTCTTTATTTTCTTTATTTCTTCCCTGACCAAGTTATCATTGAGTAAAGAGTTGATCAGTTTCCACATGTATGTGGGCTTTCTGTATTTTTTCTGTTATTAGGCCATGGTGATCTAAGAGGATGCATGGTATTATTTCAACCTTCTTGTATTAGTTGAAGGTTGTTTTGTGACCAGTTATATGTTTGATTTTGGAGAAGGTACAATGAGGTGCTGAGAAGAAGTTGTATTCTTTTGTTTTATGGTGAAATGTTTTATAGATATCTGTTAAATCCATTTGGTTCATAACTTCTCTTAGTTTCACTATGTCTCTGCTTAGTGTATGTTTCAATGACATGTCCATTGGTGTGAGTGGGGTGTTGAATTCTCCCACTATTATTTTGTGGGGTTCAATATGTGTTTTGAGCTTTAGTAAAGTTTCTCTTATGAATATGGTGCTTTTGCATTTTGGGGCATAGATGTTCAGGATTGAGACTTTCCCTTTGATAAATATGAAGTATCCTATTTTATTGGATATTAGGATGGCAACTCCTGCTTGTTTCCTGGGACCATTTGCTTAGAAGACCTTTTTCCATCATTTTACTCTAAGATAGTGTCTGTTTTTGTCATTGATGTGTGTTTCCTGTACGAAGCAAAATGCTGGATCTTGTTCATGTATCCAGTTTGTTAGGTTATGTCTTTTTATATGTGAGTTGAGTCCATTAATATTAAGAGATATTAAATATAGATGACTGTTGGTTCCTGATGTGTTTGTTTATTGGTAGGTGACTTTAGGTGCTTGTGGTACTCTCCTTTTGACTCTGTGGTGAGATGCTTAATATATTGTCCTTTCTTTGGTGCAGGTACTTTCCTTGTGTTAGAATTTTCTTTCCAGGATCCTCTATAGGGCTGGATTGATAGATAGATACTGTTTGAAATTGGTTTTGTCCTGGAAAAATTTGTTTTCTCCGTCTTTGTTGATGATATTTTGCTGGATATAGTAGCCTAGGCTGGCATTTATGTTTTCTTATAGTCTGTGTGACCACTGACCAGGTTTCTTCTGGCTTTCATGGTCTTTATTGAGAAGTCTGGTGTAATTTTGATAGGTCTGCTTTATACATTACTTGGCCCTTTTCCCATGCAGCTTTTAATATTCCTTCTTTCTTCTGTGCATTTAGTGTTTTGAATACAATGTGATGAGAGGATTTTCTTTTCTGGTC
This sequence comes from Mus pahari, assembly GCF_900095145.1. Taxonomy (NCBI): domain Eukaryota; kingdom Metazoa; phylum Chordata; class Mammalia; order Rodentia; family Muridae; genus Mus; species Mus pahari. Next base: position 91,552,139 of record NC_034594.1, read on the forward strand.
CCATTTATTTGGTGTTCTATAGGCTTCTTGAACCTTTAAGTCCATTTCTTTCTTTAGGTTGGGGAAGTTTTCTTCTATGATTTTGTTGAGGACATTTTCAGGTCCTTTGAACTGGGAATCTTTGTTTTTCTCTATTCTGATTATTCTTAGATTTGGTATTTTCATTGTGTCCTGAATTTCCTGTACACTTTGAGTTAGAAGATTTTTATGTTTTGAATTTTCTTTGACAGTTGTGTCAATCTCTTCCATAGTATCTTCTACACCTGAAATTATGTCTTCTATCTCTTGTATTTTTTTTTTTTTTTTGGTGAAACTTATATCTGTATTTCCTAAAACACTTTCCTATGTTTTCCATTTCCAAGTTTGGCTCCATTTGTGTTTTCTTTATTGTTTCTACTTTGACTTTTTGGTCTTGCATCACTTTATTAAATTCCTTCACCTCTTTACCAGTGTTCTCTTGTATTTCTTTCAATGAGATATTGATATCCTCCTTAAAGAACTCTATTATATTCATGAGATAGAATTTTAGATTTTTTTGATTCCTGATTTTCTGGAGTGCTGTTTATTCAGGGCTTGCTGTGGTGGGAAAGCTGGTTTCTGATGATGACCACATAAATTGGCTTCTGTTGCTTATGGTCTTGTGCTAGCCTTTTTGCTCTCTGGATATCCCTAGTGTTTGTTGGCCTGGGTAACTACAGTATGCCTCTTTTTTTCCTGGGTTGCTTCAGATCTCCTGTTAGGCTTATGGCTCTGGTGGATATCAGACCACCCGTGGGGCCTTCCAACTGGGGCTCTTCACAGGGACAGAGAAGCTGCTGATCTGTTGCCCTGGTTGCAGTAGATCTCCTGGGAGGTCTTCAAAATGTTGGGTCTTCAGTGGAGCAGTCAAGCTGTTGTCTAACTGCTCTGAGTGAAGTTGATCCTCAATTACTCTGAGTGTAGCTGATCCTAAACTATTCTGAGTACAGTGGATTCTCAGCTGTTCTGAGTGCAGCAGGTCCTCAATTGCTCTGAGTGTAGTGGGTCTTCTAGGATAGGTCAGGATATGGTGTCTTCACTGGAGCAGACCAGCTAAGAAGCTGCCCCAGCAGAAAGGACAGGGCAAAAGATAATAATAATTTTTAAAAATTGAGTTGAATTAAATTCTAAGAATTCTAAAGAATATATGCAGAAATGCCCATTGTGTGTGTGTGTGTGTGTGTGTGTGTGCGTGTGTGTGTGTATGTGTTCATGAATGTCATATGTATGCCTGTGTGCCCATGTGTGAACATGTGGAGGCCAGAGTTCAATATTAAGTGACTTCCTCTATGTCATTCCACTTATTAATTGACACTGAATTTGTACCCATCATGTAGGCAGACAAGATGGCTAAGTTCAAAAAATATCCTTCTGTTTCCACTATTCTAAGGGCTGGGAATATAGGCTCTGTCTCCCACACTTGCCTTTTACATGGACAATGGATTCTCATGCTAGTGAAGGGAGCACATTACTCACTGAACTGTTTCATTAGCTCATCTTCCATTCCTGGGTCACAGCAAGATCTCACAGTTAAAGTGTTATTGGGAATTTACTTAGAAAACGTATTCAATTGACATAAATACTTTGGACCCACTTTAAAAATTAAGACAGTCAAGACATACAGGGGTTCGAACAAATCTCAGACCCACCCAAATCCCTCTGTAACTTTAATTGCCTAAGGAAAAGTTGTTAAGCTACTCTAATAATTTTTTCTCATGTCTTCCTCTAGTTATTTAAATAATATATGTGGGCTATTGGTTTTGAATGATTAATTTTTAGTTAGATAGAGGAAAATAATAATATCAAGGCCTTTGTAGCCCACAATGCTATCCAGAGGAATGAATTTGCAAGTGCTTTTAACATCAGAAGCTAGATTTTAAGTCAATGATACAAAGTATTTGTTGACCCAGCCCTTTATTATGTATGCTAAGGTTGAATGTATTCTGCAATGAAAATCTGTTTGGTATTTTCATGTGTCTCTGAGTCTCCTGAAAATATCCCATTAAACTACCTTGTATGCTGACATACATTGACTGTTATTCATTTTACCCTTTCATCTGGAAGTTTTTGATCTTTCTACAGCAGTCAAGGCTGTTGCTCTCAGGCTTGTGGCTGAGTGACTCTCCTGGGGTTTTTCTTAGTCAGTAGGTTATGAGCTGTGTTTTCAACTGCACTTTATACCTTTTTCCTTCTTCTTGTCATTTTGACAGAAAGATCCATGAAATGATAAGGTGAGGAAGAGAGAGAGAGAGAGAGAGAGAGAGAGAGAGAGAGAGAGAGAGAGAGAAACAATGTTCTTTTCTGACCTCCATGACCCATTGAACCTACTTGGCACATATGATCTTACATAGACAAACATACAAATACATAAAGAAAATAAATGAATGTTATATTACATAAAACAAATTATGCCAGGAAGTGCCTTATATCATATAGGCATTTACCATCAAGTCTCATAAACTGAGCTTGATCCCAGTTCTAGAAGGAGTTTTCCAAAGTCCAAAGTTTTCTAACTTTAAGAACTTTGTTGTGACATGTGAGTGATCACAAACACACAAATGCAAATAAATAAATGCCGCATGATATTTGTGAGAGACACACACAATTACATAAAGTAGCATGGCAAATACAGATGGGCTTTAAAACGTAGCACCTCGTTGACTGTTTTGTTTATTTTTTATGCTTTAACATGACTTTATTTTATTTTCTATGCAGTATCATAAAATTTCTAGCCATTATTATGCAGACAGCCTATTAAAATAACATTTCTTACTGCTTATATTTTCATTCTTTGGCATTGGTTTATGAATTTTATAGAATTATTAAAACAGCATTTTTGTCCTACTAAGGAGAAAACTGTCATAAAGTATGATTAAGTGTGGCTATGAAATATGTTGACACCTTCTTTGGAAAGAGGGCAGGCAGACTCCAGAGTGAACATTGGCAATACTGATCTATACACAAGCAGAGCTCTACAAGGTATCCTGGCTTGTTTCTGACACCCGTACCAGCTGCTGCTTCTTCTAGTCAATGGATTTCATGCCTGTGAACTGAAGGGCCTGTACTTTTTTCTATGAAAATTTTCTTGCAGCTTAGCACCTTTGTGAATTGTGACAAAATATGAAAGGTTGTTCTATCTTCTTCATGCCAATTCTTGTCACAGTTCTGGGGAAAAAGTTCAGTTTCCTCTCTGAACCTTCTACTATGCCAAAAATACACCTCTGCAGATATTTATATAAATCACCTTTCTTTAAGTTATATAAATTGAATCTAGGACTTCATGTGACCTAAGAAAACAGTTAGGATTGCATGTGAATAACCATTCACCCCTCATTTTAGTAAAAGTTTACAAATATATAACACAACTAGACGATCTGTTTTTTTTTTTCCCAAATTAAATTCTTTTAATAGATTGCATATATAGATGTTTAGCCATATTCTAGATCAACTCTTTAAGAGTAGAATTTTATATCCAATTTACATGCTTCGGCTATCACCTGTTTGTTACATAAGGTCTTATATCCAAATGTCCACTTGTACACTGAGGGCTTTAGGAACAAAGGACACAGAGGGATTTGCCATTTTTTAGCAACAGTGAAACATCACTAACCCCTTTTTACATACCGAATTCAAGTCACTATGAGAGGTGAGTGCACCATAGAGTTACCAGATATAAAATTGCTAGTTCAGCTGGGCGTGGTGGCGCACGCCTTTAATCCCAGCACTCGGGAGGCAGAGGCAGGTGGATCTCTGAGTTCAAGGCCAGCCGGGTCTACAGAGTTAGTTCCAGGACAGCTAGGGCTACACAGAGAAACCCTGTCTTGAAAAGCCAAAACTTAAAAAAAAAAAAAAAGAAAAAGGAAAAAAGAAAAAAGAAAAAAGAAAATTGCTAGTTCATTTTTAAATTAATAATTAAACCTGAAATTATCCCTGTCCCACCCCATTGCATCCATTTAATTTAATTTAATTTTTTACATCCATTTTATAAACAGCAAATAGGTTTGCTTTTATACATAGGCTAGCAGGCTTCTTTCAATATGAAAGTGCTAATTCATTTACAGATTTAAAAATCAGTTATGTTGTGCTACAATAAATGTCCAATCTACATAGGAGCAATCTGGTGAATGAAAATGATAAAGACCAAATAAGGTTATTTGATTTTCTTATCTTATTTACATATAAAGGATACTCAATGGTGAAGGACAGACAGAAGTTGGACAAATACTTGGAGGTGTGAAAATTATATCTACCTTTGAACTTTATACTGTAATTGGGACATTTTTAATAGTCTTGTACCCCATGCCTATTTTTTTCCTCAGAGAAAGAAAAGCTGCGTTCATGATATCCCCTCATTTCAGGTTTCCACAGTGTCTCTTGAAGCTTCAGAGTCAGGATCTTACTTTCTTCAGAATATAAAGCAAATATTTCCCAACTTAATCCCTCCCCAAATCCCTTCAGTTTCTACTCCAGTGCCAGGTCACATGATCAGCTCCCACCTGCTGAGGTTTCTGTTCTTCTATTGATCAGTTAGTAGATAATATGAACTGGTTCTGGAACCACTACTAGGAGGAACACAAGCTCTTCACTATACTCACACAGCAGTAAAGAAAGTGGAAAATCATTTCATCTCTGGTGCTGGGCTTCCAGCATTGAAAGAACTTGGCTCACCTGGAGCCTCCATGCTTATTTTTCCTTTTCTTTTTTCCTTCATTTTTTTTTATTATTTAAATTCATTGTTTACATCAAACATATTAATAATATTGACTATTTTGAGAATCAATACATAAAAAATTTGTTCAACTTTTATATTCATATATTTTCATACCCTAAATATATCATTAACGAACATTTAATACTATCCATAACCGAGAATCCTATATCCAGTGTTGAATACTAAATTGTTTCAAAACATACAAAATATTCTTTGGGAATTACGCATTATAAAAGAGCATAAAATATTAAAAATGAGTCATTAAGAAATATATTCAAAAGCCATTATATGATACCATCTAACATAGTGACAGAGTATTTAAAACATTATTTATCTGTGTACATTGTCCAACTGTAAGTTTACTTTTAAAAGATCATCAGTATTTCTAGGAGAGAAATTATTTTATTAGTAAGTATATTTTAAAAATTTCAAAATAGCAAAAACTCTTTGAAGTTAAACATTAAGAAAATGCTAATTTCTTTTTTAACACTTGATATTTTCTTACATTTCAAATGTTATCCGGTTTCCTAGTTTCCCAGTTTCCCCTTTGAAAACCCCCTATCCCTTCCCTCCTCCCACTGCTCACCAACCAACCCACCCACTCCCACTTTCTGGTCCTCTCATTCATATATACTAGGGCATAAAACCTTCACAGGCCTCACCTCCCATTGATGACTGACTAGGCCATCCTCTTTTACATATTCAGCTAGAGCCATGAGTCCCACCATGTGTTTTCTTTGGTTGGTGGTTTAGTACTAGGGAGCTCTGGAGGTACTGGTTAGGTCATACTGTTGCTCCTCCTATGGGGCTGAAAATGCTAATTTCAAGCACAGTGAGAAAAATTATCAATAATATTTCCACGATGTTTGTAGAACATGATTTTAATATTTTCAACAATTAATATTCATCAAACAATAATTATTTTAAGGTATAATTTGTTGTTATGTCTCACTTTTCATTTTATTAATTTTTTCATTTTATTAATTTTTTCATTTTATTACTTTGGATACTGTCTCTGTGCCCTCTGGTTAGTCTGGCTAAGGATTTATCTATATTGTTGATATTTTCAAAGAACCAGCTTCTGGTTTTGTTGATTCTTTGTATAGTTTTTTTTGTTTCTATTGGTTGATTTCAGCCATGAGTTTGATTATTTTTTGCTGTCTATTGCTCTTGGTGTTTATGCTTCTTTTTATTCTAGAGCTTTCAGGTGTGCTGTTAAGCTGCTAGTGTAATCTCTTTCCACTTTCTTTTTCGAGGCACTTAGAGCTATGAAATTTCCTTTTACCACTACTTTCATTGTGTCTCATAAGTTTTGGTAATGTGTCTTCATTTTCATTAAATTCTAAAAAGCCTTTAATTTTTTCTTTATCTCTTCCTTGAAAAACTTATCATTTATTAGAATGATAAGTTTCCACATGTATGTGGGCTTTCTGTTGTTTTTGTTGGTATTTAAGACAAGTCTTAGTCCATGGTGATCTGATAGGGTGCATGGGGTTATTTCAATCTTCTTGTATTTATTAAGATGTGTTTTGTGACTGATTATATGGTCAATTTTGGAGAAGGTACTATGAGGTGCTGAGAAGAAGGTATATTTTTTTGCTTTATGATGAAGCATTCTATAAATATCTGTTAGATCCATTTGGTTTGTAAATTCTGTTAGTTTCACTGTGTCTCTGTTTAGTTTCTGTTTCTAAGATCTCTCCATTACTGAGAGTGGGTTGTTGAAGTCTCCCACTATTATTCCATGGGGTATGATGTGTGCTTTGAGCTTTAATAATGTTTCTTTTATGAATGTGGGTGCCCTTGCATTTGGAGCATAGATCTTCAGAATTGATAGTTCATCTTGGTAGATTTTTCCTTTGACCAGTGTGAAGTGTTCTTCCTTATTATTTTTTTGATAACCTTTGGTTGGAAGTTCAATATTGGAATGATTATTCCAGCTTGTTTCTTGGGACATATTTGCTTGGAAAATTATTTTCCAGTCTTTTACCCTGAGGAAGTGTCTGTCTTTGTCACTGAGGTGTGTTTCCTGTATGCAGCAAAATACTGGGTCCTGTTTATGTGTCCAGTCTGTCATTCTATTTCTTTTTATTGCAGAATTAAATCCATTTACGTTAAGACATATTAATAAAAATTGATTTTTAATCCCAGCACTTGTGAGGCAGAGGCAGGCAGATTTCTGGGTTAGAGGTCAGCCTGGTCTACAAAATGAGTTTCAGGACAGCCAGGGCTATACAGAGAAACCCTGTCTTGAACCTCCTTCCCCCACCCCCACCCCCCAAAAAAGAAAAACTGAATGTCACTTCCTGTTATTTTTGTTGTTAGAGATGGAATTATGTTTGTGTGGCTATTTTCTTTTGGGTTTGTTGAAAGATTAATTTCTTGCTTTTTTCTAAGGTGTAGTTTCCCTCCTTGTGTTGGTGTTTTCCATCTATTATTCTTTGTGGCTCTGGATGTATGGAAAGATACTTTGTAAATTTGGATTTGTCATGGAATATCTTGTTTTCTCCATCTATGGTAATTGAGAATTTTGCTGGGTTATAGTAGCCTGGACTGGTATTTGTGTTCTTTTAGCATCTGTATGAGTTTGCCCAGGGTCTTCTAGCTTTCCTAGTCTGTGTTGAGAAGTCTGATGTAATTCTGATAGGTCTGCCTTTATATATTACTTGACCTTTTCCCCTACTGCTTTTAATATTTTATCTTTGTTTAGTGCATTTGGTGTTCTGACTATTATGTGTTGGGAGGAATTTCTTTTCTTGTCCAGTCTATTTGAAATTCTGTAGGCTTCTTGTATGTTCATTGGCATCTCTTTCTTTAGGTTAGGNAAGTTTTCTTCTATAATTTTGTTTAAGATATTTACTGGCCCTTTAATTTGGGAATCTTTACAACCTATTATCTGTTCCTATTATCCTTAGACTTGGACTTCTCATCATGTCCTGGATTTCCTGGATGTTTTGTGTTAGGAGCTTTTTGAGTTTAACAATGTCTTTGACTGTTATGTCAATGTTTTCTATGGTATCTTCTGTGCCTGAAATTCTCTCTTCTATTTCTTGTATTCTGTTGGATGGTTTTGTTCATTTCCTCCACCTGTTTGATTGTAACTTCCTGTAATTCTTCAAGGGATTTTTGTGTTTCCTCTTTAAGGGCTTCTAGCTGTTTACCTGTGTTCTCCTGTATTTCATTAGGGGAGTTATTTATGTCCTTCTTATAGTCCTTCATGGTCATCAAGAGAAGTCATTTTAGATACGAATCTTTCTTTTCCATTGTAATGGTGTATCCAGGACTTGCTGTTTGAGACCTATATGCTTTTCAATTGTTTTGGACTCATGGGATACTCTTTGATCAGCTAGGATTGTTATGTCCTTTAACTGTTTTCTTTTTTCTTCATTAAGACCATGAGTCAAAGCCTCATTACACCCAGGGTATGATTATGAATAGTTTGAAATATAGCTTTAAAGAACAATGTGTCTTTAGGTTGCAATTACAACATTGTATTATAATCCAAACCTACTGGTTAATACCTTAGAAAATCTTTGCTTCCCAAATAATGTTGAACCTGTTACAAATCATTTTATCACACAATGTCTTAATGATGTCCATTGTTTTCTGTGGCTTCAGGACAAGAAGATGGGTGTTCTGGGCTTTGTGCACTTATTGATATGGAACAAATACCACAGATTTTAAATCAGGTTTCAGAATAGATTTTTGCCAGCATTTATCCTTTTATTTAATGGATTTAAAAGAGCATATGCCTGCCATGCAGAAAGTGAGAATGACAGTGATGACGATGATGATACAGATAATGATGATGAAACTGAAGATGGAACTGGGAAGTGGTGAAGATGATATTGATGAAGATGAGAGGAATATTTGGAGATTCTGGGTAAACAAGCTGATGAAGAAGGAGATGATAAAGACTGGGAAGTAGACTATGCTGAGGAGACTGCTCTGCAAAGGTATTCCACAATCATCGATGATGAAGATAACCCTGTTGATGAATATCAAATCTTTTAAACTATATTTCAAGTTAATCAAAACTGTAATCTTGTATGAGGAATAGGTTGTTATTGTAACATATTTCAAACATAGATAAGGTACAGAAAACATAACAAATTATCATATGCTTGCCAGGGAGATTTAAGAATTGGTAATATTTGACAATTTTGATAAGGATATTAATTGGTATGAAAAACAATTTTGCTGTATTATGGATCTCTGCAGGAACAAAGCTAATGGAATAATCATGTATTAAAAAGGATTTATAAGGTAGGTAAGTGGAATTTTTTTTAACAACTCAGTTTTGTCTAGGATGTTTTTCTGGAAGCTGTTTTGTGAGAGGGCATGTGATATTTTGTTGAAAACATACACCTGAGGGGGCATGTGCTCTTTTGGTGAAAACAGACACTTGAGAGGATCTGTGATGTTTAGAAAGAATATAAATAGAACCCCACAAACAGTGAGAGGATGCATTTGCATTGCTATGCTATGGGATGTTTCACTTCTTTTGCTAGTCTTCATTCATCTTTGTTGGTCTTCAGTGGTCCTTGCTGGTCTTCACAAGTCTTTGCTGGTCTTCTTTGCTCTTTGCTGGTATTCACTGGTTTTCACAGGTCTCACTCCTTTGTGGTCTTTACTGGTCTTTGCTGGTCTTCATTTCATGGAAAGAAATGTGCCAAAGAATTTTTTTTTAGTATTCCAGCTGATAGCTTTGGCTGCCTCGTGTAGATTAGTTGAGAGGCTTGCTGTTTCTGTTGAATTGAGCTGCCACTACTGACCCATATTTGCTGTTTGCTATTGAACTTTGAACTGGACAGCTGGTATCCTGACAATAAAATGTGGAATTGTCCAAAGGAACTACTTTTAAATAGGCCCACAACCCTGCTTTTCTATTAATCTTCTCCCCCCCCCGACTTCTGTCTAGTGGAGAGAATTAGAAAGGAGGTTGAAGAATTTAAGAACCCTAAATAAAGTAGGCTTTGAAAAAAGTCTAAGACTACAGGGTAGTTTATACATAATGTCATGGCTTTCCAACAGTAAAGAGGCAAAATATTGTAGTTGCTAAGTCAATAAGGCTGGACGTATCTCTACTCTTAAGGCCTACAAGATCCCTGGAGAACTACTGGTTTTTAGCCCATGCTGGAAATCCAAAGATACTAATTCTAATATCAGTAAAGGAATCATCACCATCAGCAACAGATTTGATGAACTTGCCAAGCAGAGTAAAAGGCAACCAGCAGTGAAGGCCAACTTTGCTTCTGGAGGATTTATCCTCTTGTCTGGGTCATCACCATTAGCATTCAGGATGGACTTATGACAATAAAGACAAACCACCTCACACACATCCACAGGTCAAAATCATCTAGACAATCCCTCAGTGGAGTAATCCCCACAGACACATCCACAGGTCAAAATGATCTAGACAATCCCTCAGTGGAGTACTCTTCAAGCAAAATTTCAGGTTATGTCACATTAACAATTAAATCTAACCTATAACTGAAAAGAGGAAAATTAATATACTCAATCGTAGGCTGCTACCTCATCAAAAGTATTTCTATTCACCTGTGGGTTCAGGATACACCATTTCCATATATATGTATTATTCTAAGCAATGCACTAATGGATGCATTCTTTAATGTATGAAACTATCACTTTGTGTTTGTGTGTGTGTGTGCGTTTATTTGTACTTATATACATATCAGGTAAATTCATAACATTTATATATGTGGTTAAATGACTTACCTAAAAACCTGTTTTTAATTAATTATTTCTTTATTTTGATTCACATTGTCATGCTAGTTGTATTGATTTGACAGTCTATACTTACCTAAGAAACAGTTTTTAGCTGTGCTTATAAGACATTATCTTGACAATTATTGTGACAACTGAGGTGGGAAGACCCTTCTTGACTGTTGATCAGACTAGCCCCTACACAGCAGATTCCGTACTGTGTACATAGAGAAAATGAGCAGGGTACTAGCAAGTGTTCATTGTTTTCTGTTTTCTGACTGTTAATGCAGTGTAACTAGTTGACTCAAGCTCCTGCTGCCATTACATTCCTGCCACAATGTACCCTGATCTGTGAGCCAGAGAAAACCCTTTCACCTTTGGTGAGTATATTACTGCCTTTGTCCATGTATTGTTACCAAAACAGAAGAAAAGAAAGGAAGACGATGTTGATGTTGCAGTTGTTCTTTCCCATTGAGATAAGATTTGTTATACGATTTGTTGTAAAGCATATCCTCCTTTAGATGCTGCATTGTCTCTACTACTCTTGTGATGAAAACTAAAGCATGGGTCTCATGTAGTCCCACATCTTCTATTCCTGAAAGAATCAGTTCTTATGTTTTATTGAATATTTTATTTAGTAACATTTAAACTATTATCCCCTTTCCCAGTTTCTACTCCTAACCCCCCCAATCATGTCCTCCCTCCCCCTGCTTCTATGAGGGTGCTTACCCACTTCCACCTACCCGCCATGGCATTCCAACACACTGGAGCATCAAGCCTACCCAGGACCAAGGGGCTCTCCTCCCATTGATGTTCAACAAGGTCTTCCTCTTAAACATATGTGGCTGGAACCATGGGTCCTTCCATGTGTTCTCTTTGGTTGGTTGATATTTTTGTTCTTCCTATGGGGTGACAAACCCCTTTAAGTCCTTCAGTCATTTCTCTAACTCCTCCATTGGGGACCCAGTGTTCAGCCCAAGCATCTGCCAACTCCTGTATTTGTCAGGCTCTGGCAGAGCCTCTTAGGAAACAGCTATATAAGGCCCTTGTCGGCAAGCACTAGCATCAGCAGTAGAGTATGGGTTTGATGTCTGTTTGTAGGATGGATCCCCAGGTGGGGCAGTCTCTTGATTGCCTTTCCTTCAATATCTGCTCAACACTTTGTCTCCATCTTTCTTCCCTTGAGTATTTTGTTCCCCCATCTAAGAATGGCCGAATCATTCAAACTTTGTTCTTCTTTCTTATTGAGGTTCATGTGGTTTGTGAATTCTATCTTGAGAATTCTAAGCTTTTGGGCTAATATCCATTCATCAGTGAGTACATACCATGTGTGTTCTTTTGTGACTTTGTTACCTCACTTAGGATGATATTTTCTAATTCTATCCATGTGCCTAAAAATTTCACGAATTCATTGTTTTTTTTTGGTTGTTTTGCAATTATATTTTTTTATTATTATTATTTTCTTTATTTACATTTCAGATGCTATCCCGAAATTTGCTGAGTAGTACTCTATTGTGTAAATGTATCACATTTTCTTTATCCATTCCTCTGTTGAAGGGCATCTGGATTCTTTCCAGCTTCTGGCTATTATAANTAAGGCTGATATGAACATAGTAGAGCATGTGTCCTTGTTATATGTTGGAGAATCTTTTGGTTATATGCCCCAGAGTGGTATCGCTGGGTCCTCACGTAGTACTATGTCCAATTTTCTGAGGAACCAAAAGGCTGATTTGCACAGTGGTTGTATCTGCTTGTAATCCTACAAACAATGGAGAAGTGTTCCTCTTTCTCCACAACCTCACTAGCATCTGTGGACACCTGAGTTTTTTATCTTAGCCATTATAACTGGTGTGAGGTGGAGTCTCAGCATCATTTTGATTTGCGTTTCCCTGATTACGAAGGATGTTGAATATTTCTTTAGGTGCTCCTCAAACATTCAGTATTTCCCACTTGAGAATTCTTTGTTTAGCTCTGTACCCCATTTTTATAGGGTTATTTGGTTCTCTGGAGTCTAATTTCTTGAGTTCTTTGTATATATTGGATATTAGCCCTCTATCGGATGTAGGATAGGTAAAGATCTTTTCCCAATCTGTTGGTCGCTGTTTTGTTCTATTGACTGTGTCCTTTGCCATTAGAAGATTTACAATTTCATGAGGTCCGATTGTCAGTTCTTGATCTTAGAGTACAAATATTGGTGTTCTGTTCAGGAAATATTCCTCTGTGCCCATGTGTTTAAGGCTCTTCCCCCACTTTTTCTTCTGTTAGATTCAATGTATCTGGTTTTGTGTAGAGGTCCTTGATTCATTTGGACTTGAGCTTTGTACAAGGAGATAAGAATGGATCAATTTGCATCTTTTCTACATGCTGACTTCAAGTTGAACCAGCACCATTTTTTTTTTTTTTTAAATGCTGTCTTTTTTCCACTGGAGAGTTTTAGCTCCTTTGTCAAAGATCAAGTGACCATAGGTATGTGGGTTCATTTCTGGGTCTTCAGTTCTGTTCCAGTGATCTACCTGCCTGTCTCTGTACCAATACCATGCAGTTTTTATCACTATTGCTCTGCAATGCAGTTTGAGGTAAGGGATGGTGATTTCCCCAGAAGTTCTTTTAGTGATGAGAATAGTTTTTGCTATCCTGGGCTTTTTGTTGCATGTGAAAGATCTGTGTGACAAGAAATTCAAGTCTGAAGAAAGAAATTGAAAAAGGTCTCAGAAGATGTAAAGATATCCCATGCTCAAGGATTGGCAGGATCAATATAGTAAAATGGCTATCTTGCTAAAAGTAATGTATAGATTTAATGTAATCCTCATCAAAATTCCAATTTAATTCTTCATTTTTAAACTCAATTCTTTACATCTCTTCAGGTTTCAGACTTCTCAGACCTTTGACCACTAACATATTAAAGCTGAAAGGAAATATTTTTTAGTTTTTAAAGTGTAGGTTGGATTATTTTATATGTATGAGCAGTTATTCTAAGCCTACACTTTCCTCACTAGCTGGTATACTTTAATAAACATACAAAAGAATGACACCTGTTCCTATGTAGTGGTCACTTTACAGAGCCAAGAACTCAGACAATACACTCTTCAGTAGTGCAAGGAAAAGCAAACAAGTGTATATGGCTTGGAAGGTATACAGACTTAGTTCACAGAATAAGAAATGTATTGATAAAAATTGGAATGAGTGAAAATTTGCCATGTAATTATTTGAATCTTGATTAGAAGAGAAATATTTTTTTCTACTTGTTCCACATTAGGTAAGACACACACACACACACACACACACACACACACACACACACTCACACACACACACAAACACACACACACACTTTTTATTTTATTTAATTTTTTACTTAGCTGTGTGTGTGTGGGGGGGTGTTGTAAGCATTTAATAGCATAACTTTGGTCTCTAGAGCCTTCTGTCAACTGTGAGAAAGTTCTTTTTTATAGTAGCTGTACAACCAACCGTATACGTTCCTGTGTAACAGCCCACTCCACCACAGCATCTCAAAGCTCTCACAAGGATACACTGGCTAACCAAGGTGCAGATTTATCTTGCTCTGTCAGGCAGTTCTGACATTTAACACTTCACAGTCAGTCAGGATGGATTGGGGCAGGTGCCCTCTTGGGGTTTTTCCCTCTGCATTTGTCTCTTTCTTTGAGAGATTCAAAGATGTGAAGGTAGGAAGAACTGGGAATTCCAGTATCTCTGTCTGGATCCATGAGGAGTTTGAAACATATTTTAAATCTATTATAGCAAATTGCTGTCTCATGTCAAAATAAACCATATTTCTGCTTAAGCTTCTTATTGTGGAAATACCCAAGAAAGATCAAATTCAGAATTTCCAAAAGATAATGTTCAATGAAGACAAACAGTTTCACTGAAAGTCCATTTCAAAAAAAAAAAAAAATGTTCTTAGCAAAGAGAACTTGGCCACCCTAAAATAATGGCTATGACAAACTTTATTTTTCTTCTCAATCATTACCCTGCTAAAAGTTTTTCCAAAACTATAGAAGGAAAATAAAAGCACTTGTCCCAGAATGCATGGGTAGATGTCTGGGAACAAGAGCCTTGATAAAAATTTGTCATAGACAAAACAAAGCAAAGAAATACATTAAAATTATTAATATATTATCTAAATTTTAATTTCTGCAACATATAGTCTCTTGTGTTTCAAGTGTTTTACTATATAAATTTCTTATAGCAAAGAATGGCAGCTCTAAATATGAGATAATTTGCATGATGTGTCTTTATCTTCAATGCACTGTTTTTTGATATTTGCATATCTTTTTCATTTTTTATTAGATATTTTCTTAACCTACATTTCAAATGCTATCCCCAAAGCCCACTATACCCTCCCATACCCTGCTCCCCAAACCACCCACTCCCACATCCTGGCCCTGGCATTTCCCTGTACTGGGGCATATGATCTTCTCTCCTCCCATTGATGGCAGACTAGGCCATCCTCTGCTACATATGCAACTAGAGACACAGCTCGGGGGGGGTGTAACTGGTTAGTTCATATTGTTGTTCCTCTTATAGCTTTGCAGACCCCATTAGCTCCTTGGGTACATTCTCTAGCTCCTTCATTAGGGGCCCTGTGTGCCATCCAATAGATGACTGTGAGCATCCACTTCTGTATTTGCCAGGCATTGGCATAGCCTCACAAGGGAGAGCTATGTCAGTGTCCTGTCAGCAAAATCTTTCTGGCATATGCAATAGTGTCTTTGCTTGATGGTTGTATATGTGATGGATCACTGGGTGGGGTTGTCTCTGGATGGTGTTTCCTTTCATCTCAGCTCTGAACTTTGTCTCTGTAACTCCTTCCATGGGTATATTGTTCCCCATTTTAAGAAGGAGTGAAGTATCCACACTTTGGTCTTCCTTCTTCTGGATTTTCATGTGTTTTGCAAATTGTATCTTGGATATTCTAAGTTTCTGGACTAATATCTGCTTATCAGTGAGTGCATATCATGTGTGTTCTTTTGTGATTTGGTTACCTCACTCAGGATGATATACTCCAGATGCATCCATTTGCCTAAGAATTTCATGAATTAATTGTTTTTAATTGCTGAGTAGTACTCCATTGTGTAAATGTACCACATTTTCTATATCCATTCCTCTGTTGAAGGACATCTGGGTTCTTTCCAGCTTCTGGCTATTATAAATAAGGTTGTTATGAACATAGTGGAGTATGTGTCCTTATTACAAGTTGGAAAATCTTCTGGGTATATGCCCAGGAGAGGAATTGCTAGATCTTCTGGTAGTACTATGTCTAGTTTCTTGAGGAACCACCAGACTCATTTCCAGAGTGGTTGTACCAGCTTGTGTTTACAGCAATCAGTAGTCTTATATCTAACTATCTTTAAGAATTTGTTGTCCGGATAAAGAGAATTATACAATCATATCTACAGTTTCTGGAATGGGAAATATATGCCAGTGTTTTTGTATAGCATTTACCAATGGACATAACTGTCGCAATGTCATCATGGAGCTGAGACAACCTTGGCCTCACAGTCATGGCAGTAAAATAAAGAAATACAGTGAGAGCTGGGTCTTGGTAACAGGAATATAGCCATTACTAGAGTTGGAAAGGAGAGGGGTGGTCACCAAATTGTAAGTCATTAATCCTCCACCACAACAATCTGTTTTCTAGCTGCATATAATTATAGGAGATGCTAATCTGCATAGCAGGTAGCTGTTGCCTTGATATAGGTCTTCATCCTGAGGCTTTTGTGTTGTAACTTTGCTTAAGTGACAATCTTAGTGAATAAGCTGTTTTTAATCCCCTGTGCACCCATCCTTCTTCAATGACCCCTCAATGCTGCTGTTTTAAAGAAGTTCTCATACATGCTCTATAAGGAAATACTCACCCATGCTCTATAAGGAACCTCTCCTTCATCCACTGTAAGAAAACCTTTGTCCATGCTTTATAAGTATTCACTAACCCATGCTGTGCGGACTCTCTCACCCATGCTATATGAGGAACTTCTCGACCATGATCTGCAGGAAGCCTTTCCTATACTCTGTAAGGAATCACTTCCCCCAAGCTCTGGGAACAGCTCACCCATGATTTAGAAGGAACCCATACACACTTTGTAAGAAACCCCTCAATCTTGATCCTGTAAGGAACCGCTCACCATTGCTCTTGTTATGAACCCATTTTATGTGTTTTTGAAAGTAACCCCTCATCCATATTTTCTGAGTAACCTGTCTCCTATGCTCTGTAACTAACATTCATCCATGCATTCTCAGTATGGCCTAATACTTGTTCCTTTAAGGAACCCTCATTCTTCCTGTGTTAGTAACGCTTTAGCCAGGCAGTATAAGTAACCTCTCACCCATGTTCTGAAGCTAACTCCTCATCTATGCCCTACAAATAATCCTCGTTTATGCTATGTAAGTAACCAGTCATATACACTCCTATAAGTAAGCATACACACACAAAACCTCATTCCTTTATGAATTTGCACCTGGTTTGAATAATTTATGTTTCTCTTCTTGGTTTCTTATCTAGTGCAAATAAACACTTGGTGATTTCACTCCAGTAAAAGCAATATAGCAGCCAAAAGTTTCTGAATACACTGCTTGTAATCTCCTTTACTCTTTGTTACACTTACATTGTGTGCATTTTCTACTTACTTTGCAGAAAGAAAAATTGAAAGTGTGGCACATTATCACAAACTACATTTTCATAAAATGCTTTTAGTAACTCATAGGATACATGTTGCCACTGATGTAGTTATGTGAGATGGTTAGCAAATATGCTGAATACTATCATGTTACTCGGTTACTGGCACCTCTAGCTTTCCTTTGATTTTCTAAACCTTGGGATCACTCTGGGGGAAAAAATAGTCAAGTGAGAAACACAGACAGCAGTGTAGAGAACAGCTGGAATTTATTAGAACAGAAAGGGGACCAGTATCTATTACAAAAGGAGACAAATTGTTGTATGTTTAGTGAGAATATGGATTTTAGTTTGTTTTCTTTCTTGCTTGCTGGTTTTTAAAGTTTTGGGGGCGCAGTAGCCTTCTTGAGTGGCTTTTATAATTAGGTGATTGGCAATCTGTCCATTATCTTTTACAGCAGAGGAGAAATCTGTCTTTGTTTTAGCTAGTTAACTGTGGGACTTGGTTTTGATTGTCAACTTGTCAGCACTTGGAAACATCTGTGAAAAAAGTGGGGGGTTGTCAAGAGTGGGTTTGTCTGTGGCCATATCTGTACACAGTATTGTCTTGACTATTCTTATCAGTGTGGGAAGATTCTTTCCCTATCAGCTCTCCAGAAATCCTCCAGGCTCCAGGCCCAGAGTAGGACTAATGAGACACTCAGCCTCATGAAATGAGTGACTACAGAATTCTCATCCTCTCTCTTGTGAGAAAGCCAATGCTGAACTACATCCAATATCATGTAAACCAACCTATTAAGTCCCCTTTAATATGCATATTAACTCTGTCAATTCTGTACCTCTAGAGAACCATAACTTCCTTTTGTTAACCTTCTAGTATTAATATTAATTTATTATTGGTTGGAAATTATACTTATTTATCAATTGGGGAGGTGAGAATGTCATGACATTCACATAGAGGTTAGAGGACAAGTTGTGAAAGTCAGTTCTTTCATTCAACAATGGCTCTGAAAGTAGAAGTAACATTAACAGTTTTGCTGCCAAGTACCTTTACCCACAGAGCCATTTTGCTGGCCCAAATCTTAGGACATTTTAGGCAACTTATAATGTCTCTATCTAGGGCCAGAGATATACTCAGATCAGACAAATTGAACAATAGTGAAAATACTATAGTTCCCACTATTATGGGGAAGGATCCTATCCACAATGAAGTTCAAATCTAGTAATAGGTGAATACTGATATCAACATTTGTAGAGGTGAAATTTGAACTGAGCTTTGAAAGATGACAAGCTAGCTTTACAATAAGCAAGTAACTCATAGCATTGCTCATTGGATGAAAAATGGCTTTGCTTGCACAGACAAATTCTTTACTTTTTATGACAGTTCAAAGAATCTATATAAGTGATTTTCCATATAAATATTGATCTAAGTGATTATTTGGACAAAACCAAAAAGTACTATATTATTATATATACTAAATTCTTTACAAAATATATACTCAAATCAGGTTCATAGAGTTTGTTGTTCTTTTGCCTTAACATTTCATATTCATATATATGGTACATTTGAAATTTTTTTGAATTTATAACTTTTAAAAAATTAATTAAAATGTAATCACATTATTTCCCCCTTTCCCTCCAACCTCTTTTTTCTTTCTTCAATTACTATGTTTTATATAAGTGTATGTGTGTCTGTGCACACACGTGTGTCTGTGCACACACATGTGTCTGTGCACACACATGTGCATATACACACAAGTGATGTATTCCTAAAGAAATAAATACAACCTGTTCAATCCATACAATGTATTTATGTGAGTTCAAGACTGACCACTTGTTATTGGATAAACAATCTTATAAGAGTTGGAGTGGGAGGTGGCTCTTCCCTAAGGAGGACTATTTCTCAGGTTCTCAGCATTCCTTAAGTGTCTATAATTCTTAGCTTAGGGTTGCGAAGGCTAAAGCTTTCTCCTTTCTGACTTCATGCATCTATTGGTGTTATCTTTGCCTTAGTCTTATTTAACAGCTATACTGTTCAAATATCATGGATGTAACTTGTTTGTCATTTCTAGGAAATGTAGTCTCATGGCAGACTTCTTTTGGCTCTTACAACTTTTCTATTTCTTCCTCCAAGGTGTTCCCTCAACTGTAGTGTAAGAATCATGCTGGAGATATTTGATGCCTCATTTTCAATACTATCTATTCTTGAGGAATTTCATAATGTGAGCAGTTAATGTGATGAGATGAGAAGCACACCCACCATCCATCTTCCTCTTTTTTACATCACTGAAAACTTATAGGAGTGGTAGTATTTTTCTTCTTAATTCTTCTGTTTGAAAGTACTTTTGTGAAACAGCAGGCCTGGAAATGCTTGGTGGTAATAGCACACAAAGCTCCAAATATTGATTTAGCCACATGGAGGAATATTTACAACTGAAAAATTTCACAAGGCAGGAATTATTCTGGCTTTATTGGAAGATACTACATGGGTACTTACTTACTCTTAAAATTATAACTCACATTCCTGACATTTAAATAAAAGATTCATAAACAACACTTTTTTTTAAATCTCCCAAAGATGGAAGGATAGAATATGCTTATTTGCTTATAAGATTGTGTCTGAAATAAAGTGATAATTTTGAGATAGGATGTGTACATAAATTTCTTATCATATTTTGTGAAAAGAAAACTCTATAACCTAATAGATCCTGTTGCTTTCTTCCTCTAACCCTCTCTTCCTTTCTACATTCCTTCCTTTCTTCCTTCCTTCCTTCCTTCCTTCCTTCCTTCCTTCCTTCCTTCCTTCCTTCCTTCCTTTTATCTTTTCTGTTTGCTTCTTCTCCTCCTCATTTTCTGTACTTAAACATGTCAGGATCTCATGTTGTTCAGACTAGCCTGGAACTCCCTGTGTAGTGCAGATATCCTTGAATGTCTGATCTTTCTGCCTCTACCCAATGAGTTCTCAAATATAGAAAGGTATAATATCAGCCTGTTTACACAGTTAGTGCTGTGGTTGAACCCAGACCTTACTGATTGTTAGGTATAATGCTAGTTATATGGACACTACTTACTGAGCAATAACTACTTTCCTTAACTTTACTCCCTGAAAATCCATATTTAACACATGCAAGTAAAGCCTACATATTAGCTCCAGAAAATCTGCGCCAGCACCTTTTTTCTTAGATTCTTAGAATTTGATCTAACACTTTATGAACAAATACTGAACAATACACAGTTAAATCAGTTGGATTTGTATTGTGAGTATTTTCCTGATACTGTAATTTTAGCCAGGATAATTCTTCCTATCTACTCTGTGTGTGTGTGTGTGTGTGTGTGTGTGTGTGTGTGTGTGTGTGTGT
>NC_034594.1:91574017-91593927 GCF_900095145.1 Mus pahari
ACTGCAGACTGTAAGTCATCAATAAATTCCTTTACTATATAGAGACTATCTGCAAGTTCTGTGACTCTAGAGAACCCTGACTAATACAGAAGTCATCAGATTATGGGAATATTTGTGCAAAGCTTTCTTTATATCATATATTTTAGGGATTCAACTGTATATACTCTTGCTTAATTCAAGTTTCTACCAATTTATACCATGATTTATTAATTTATCCACCAGATGATGAACATCAAGCAGTTTCTATATTTTCTGGTCATGCATAGTTTTTGTCTTAACATATTTTCACTTCTTTTTGTTTAAGTACTAAGTATGAGGGAGAGATAGTTTAGTCAGTAATGTGCTTGTTTTTCAAATTTACCTACTTATGTTATAAAGCCAGGATTTGTGACTTCCACTTGTAACTTCATGAGTGTAGAGGGTAAAGAGAGGAAGAGGAGGCTTTCTAGAGTTCACAGGCCAACCAGCCTAGCCGACAATATAAGTTATAGACTAATAAAAGATACTTTCTTAAAACAAAACAGAAGGTACAGTATATGAGAAATGTTACCTAAAGTTGACTTCTGACTTCTACTGTACAGGCACCCCAACACACCCCCAAACACACACACACACATACTGTTATAGTTAAAAAGGGGTTACAGATTTTACTGCCGTATAACTATATCTACATCTACATCTACATCTACATCTACATCTACATCTACATCTACATCTACATCTATATCTATATCTATATCTATATCTATATCTATATCTATATCTATCTAACATATCTATCTATCTATCTATCTATCTCTATCTTACTATTACTGCCACAGGGCAACTACTCTTTATAAGCATTAGAGTATGATATTATCCACCTATATTTCACTGATCTGGTCAAATATCTTACACCATATTTCATGGGTCTTCTCAAATTTGTTAAAATGTTTAATTAATATATAATTATATAATTCCCTCCCTTCCTATGGGAGGTTAAATGATAATAGGCTCCACAGACTAATATATTTTAATCTTTGATCCAAGTTAGTAGAACTATTTGGGAAGAATTAAGAGGTATATGCTTGTTGAAGGAGATGTGTCATTAGATGTGGGCCTTGACATTTCAAAAGGCCATGCCACTTCCAGTTAGATATCTCTCTCTCTCTCTCTCTCTCTCTCTCTCTCTCTCTCTCTCTCTCTCTCTCTCTCTTTCTCTTTCTCTCTCTCCCCCTCCCTGTACCCCTCCAATGCCTAAGTCTTGTGAATCAGGTATAGTCTTTTAGCTACTACATGTATGTTGCAATGTACCTGGCCATGATAGTCATAGACTCTTACTCTCTTCTGGAACTTAATTAAATGTTTTCTTTTAATAAGCTGCCTTGGTCATGTTTTTGTTTGTTTGTTTGTTTGTTTCAGCATTAAAAAGGTAACTAAAATACTTACATTTTCTGTCCCCCAACCCTTCATATAACTCACTTCAATACTTCTAGAATCCATTACCTCTTTTTCCTTATTATTGTTACATATGTATATTTATAGATCTATAAAAACATACAATCTGCAGAGTTTATTGTTGCTTGTATGTTGGTGTGGTTTGAATATAAGAGGACCACATACATCTATAAGACGTGATACTATCAGGGTTCTCAGTCCTTGAAAAGATTAATTTTCTTTCATAAAGTCACAAATTGCTTGTAGGTCTTCACCTAGAGGCAGGGTCTGGTAAAAGTTTCTTCTTATACAGTATATTATATATTGGCATCTTCATTGCTCATGCTCACATTTATTAAGGTATCATGTGTGTAGCTCCCTGACATTTCCAGGAGATACAATCTCATAGCAGACCTGGTCCTCTGGCTCTTAAAATCCCTCTATTACATATTTGGTGATATTCTCTGAACCTTAGGTGCAGGGTTGTATTATAGATGGGTTTGTTGGTGCTGAATAGCCAATGAACAATTATTCTCTGAATTTTTAGCAATGGTGGGT
Source organism: Mus pahari (assembly GCF_900095145.1). Lineage (NCBI taxonomy): Eukaryota > Metazoa > Chordata > Mammalia > Rodentia > Muridae > Mus > Mus pahari. The sequence goes on from NC_034594.1 coordinate 91,575,992, forward strand.
TTATGTAATTGTCTTTGCTGCAAAGAAAAGATGTTTTGAATAAGAATAAGTATAAGAATGATGTTAGAAGCAATATTGATATAAAAATTGGTAGCAGTAAGTTTTCTAAAAAGGCCCAAAACTTCACTAGCTCTCAGTATTTGGTTTGTTTTTCAGGGTCAGACATGATTTTTCCTCTTCTTTAATATAGCTTAAGTCAAATTAGACAGCTGTTGATTTTAGACAAGATATAAATGCCATTGTTGTTATCACATCTTTCAGTATATCAATGCCATGCTGATCACTCGTGTGGGCCATATATATCACAGCTGGTCCATATATATCATATATATGTGTGTGTGTGTGTGTAATGAATATATATAATATTTATAATGAATATATAATAAATGTAATGAATATATATGTATACATACACATGTATTTATGTACCTATATACATGGAAACATTTGCATAAATTATACATAACTCTAGATAAATAAAAATAAATAAAAACATATGTGTAAGTATGTACATATACTCATATATACGTAAATACTTAATTTACAAAAAGACTTCAGTTACACTTAATTATGACAAGACTCCCTGAGGACGTTATCAAAGATGCCTATGTCATGAGCACATATTTAACTCACAAAATAACAAATTAATACAACTTTGTCAAGAATAAATCTTCAAATAAATAACTATCAATAAATGTCTATAGAAAACCACAAAATGCAGAGTAGTAATCCATTGTGTAAATACACACTCTCATAGAAGCTGGAGGAGGGGTGTGGGAAAGGGGTTTTTTGAAGGGCTATCTGGAAAGGGGATAACATTTGAAATGTAAATAAAGTATCCAAGAAAAAAGTAAAAAGGAACCCTCCCAGAAGAAAAGCACAAAATGTATTAACATTTGAAAGACATAGATAACTTTGAAAACTTTGAAAGAAGATTAATATTCGTATAACAAAAGAGGTTTTCAGCAGTGTGAATACAAAGAATTGAACAGAAGATTGTAAGAAGTGACTAGAAAACTATTAGATTCAGAAATTGCTCAGAGAATATTTTGTCATTAGACAAAAAGTGTGATGAGATGGGTAATAATAAAGGGAGAGTCAAAGGGAAAAATTAGAAAGTTATAAAATGTTCTTGCGACATGTTTTATGATAATTGAGAAAATAATCAGAAAGAGAATGGTTTGAGAAAACAGAATGAAACTACTCACATGTTAACCCTAACCATCTAAAACACAACAGTGTGAAGGTTCACAGCTCCAGAGACTGATCTGAATGGACAATGAGAGAATGAGGAATGGACAGACACATGACACATGGACACAGAGAACCTGGGATCAGAGGGAGAAACCCCAGCTCCCTGGAAGGTCATCATGTTTATTGTATGCAGTTGAACAGAGAGGAGGCTTATTATGTACAGTGAAACAAAGAGGCAGTATAACTACATACAGATGAATAATAATTCAGGTTATTATGCATAGCTCAGCATAGAAGCAGAGTTAGTTAATCTCAGTAAGATCAGTTGCCATAGAAGAACAATCTTCCAGCTTCTGTGGTACATTAACACAACGAAGGACTACTCAACTATTAAAAACAATGAATTTATGAAATTCTTAGGCAAATGGATGGATCTGGAAGATATTATCCTGAGTGAGATAACCCAATTACAAAAGAACACACATGATATGCACTCACTGATAAGTGGATATTAGCCCAGAATTTCAGAATACCCAAGATACACTTCACAAACCACATGAAATTCAAAAAGAAGGAAGACCAAATTGAGAATACTTCTATTTTTCTTAGAGTGGAGAACAAAATACCCATGGAAGGAGTTACAGAGACAAAATGTGGAGCAGAGACTGAAGGAATGCCCATCCAGACTCTTCCCCACCTGGGGATCCATCCCTTAAACAACCACCAAACCCAGACACTATTGTAGATACTAACAAATGTTTGCTAACAGGAGCCTGATATAGCTGTTTTCTGAGAAGCTCTGCCATTGACTGACAAATACAGAGGTGGATGCTCTCAGTCAACCATTGAACTGAGCACAGGGTCATCAATGAAGGAGCTAGAGAAAGGACCCAAGTAGCTGTAGGGGTTAGCAGCCCCATAGGAGGAACAACAATATGAACTAATCACTGTCCCCAGAGCTCCCAGGGGCTAAACCACCAACCAAAGAGTATATATGGTGGGACTCATATGCTCCATCTGCATATGTAGTAGAGGATGGCTTAGTAGGTCTTCAATGGGAGGAGATGCCCTGGGTCCTGTGAAGGCTCTATGCCCCAGTGTGGGGGAAATGTCAGGGCCATGAAGGGGGAATGGGTGTGGTGATGAGCAGGGGGAGGGGGTTTTCAGAGTGGAAATGAGGAAAGGGGATAACATTTGAAATGTCAATAAAGAAAATATCTAATAAAACAGATTAGATGCAAAATAATTAAAAAATAAAGAGCAATCTTCAGGGTATAAACATCTGTAGAGAAAAACCAGGAACTTGTTTGTACACACTACCAACATTTGCACACACACCAAGAAAAGCTTTATTCTCAGACATGAGGAAGGCTTTGCTATCCCACTGAGCCAAACCTGGAAAAGCATTTTAACTCTCGTGGGACTGAGGCATTGGTCCTTGTGGTTTTTTTCTATGTTCAACAATAAGCATGTGCTACAACTTTACTCTTTCCCTACATAAAGATCATATACATTTTTAATTTTGATCATTTCATACATATATACAGTGAAATAAGTCATACCTATACATAATTATCTTCACAAGCTGCTCTGGCTACACACAGCCCTCATCCCTCCAATTTCATGTCCTCTTCTTCATTAACTTTTTATTCTTTTTATTGATCCTTTGTGAATTTAACATTACACATTGCAATTCCACTCATGTCCCATGCCTCCATATTGTCAGGTTCCTCTCCAAAGAAAACAAAAATAAATAAATTAAAATTAAAACAAAAGAAAAATATCTATCCATGCAAACTGACATGTGCCATAATGTTTCACAGAGTATACACTTTTATGTAAACTGCTTTCCTTGCAAATGTGCATAGCAAATAAGCCACTGATGTGATTGGAGACCTATGGTTTCTGCTACACTATCAATACTGCAGAGCCTCATTGGACCTCTCTCAGACATCCTATTGTTGCTCTGTGTCAAAGAGGTCTTGCAGCTTTGCTTCTTCAGCACCAGCCCATTCATGTTCTCCAATAGTTCACAAATGAGGTAGTTGTTGGGGTGAGCCAACTCAAAGCACCAGATCTGGGACTCTGTGTGGTGGCTGTGTTTTTCAGCTCACCAGTTTTCTTGATTGTGACAGCAGGCAGGCAAGAGGCAGGACTTGCTCTGCTGAGTAAATGCCATTGATATGGGATCCACTTAGATCCATCACAACTCAAATACCAGCTCAATGCTAATAACAAAAATTTACTCCAATCAAGTTACTACTGATAGTTCAGAGACACAAAGTAAACTCGGGAAATGAACTTTGACTCTGAGACTGAATGCTACAGAGCTTTTAAGCTTGGAATCCACAAACATCTATGAAAAGTCACAGTTACATTTTTCCATCAATCAGGATTTAGGGATAGGCTATTTCCTTATTTGTTTGGTCTATGTCAACCAATATAGAATGTAAACTTTACAGTCTAAACAAAATTGATTTGTTCTTTTGTGATTAGATACAATAATTATATTTTGGGGAACAGAAACTGTGGACATAAGTATAAGACAAGGCTATGGGACACTATGAAAAGACCAAACCTACAAATCATGGACATGCAAAAGAGATAAGTTCAAGCAAACACAATAAAAAAACATACTCAACAGGATCATATTGGACAATGCCCCAATACATGTAACAGATTATAACTTTTACATAAAATTATATTGTTGCATTTGATCGCATCGTGAATCCCCAAACTATGAACTGGAAAAGCCATTTTTTTCTTTTGTGTAGCTCAGCTCTAGCACATACTTTTAATCCAAGAGCTGTCTGTTTATTGTAAACAGGAATAAATAAAGTCAAAGATAGGTCAAGAGTCAGAGGAAGCAAACAAATGAGAGGGAGTGAACATAAAGTAGGAAGGAGGAACATTGAGTTGACAGGAATTTAAGACAATGTGGAGGAGAGAAAGCTTTTTTACCTATGGGATGTCAGTAGAATAGGAAGGTTAGCTGGGTACATTCTCTGTTTCTCTGTGTTAGCATAGTTTCCATAGTATCTGGCTCCTGAGTCTTTATTTGATTCAGCAAATGTCTGAGGATTTTTTAAACACATATATATATATATATATATATATATATATATATATATATATATATATAAAACTTTATCATGATAGACTTGACTGTGCTTTGTATGAAAACAGCATTAAAAAGCTAGATGATAGATAGATAGGTTAATGATTAAAGTGCTCACTGTTCATACTTGAGAACCTCAGTTTAAGCTCTAGAATCCATGAATGACACCCAGTTATGATTCTGCCTACCTGTAATCTCTGTAATGCAGAGGAATACAGGTAGATTCTTTGGGCTAACTATTCAGACAGTCTAGATGGTTCACTGAGCTCTAAGTTCAGTAAGATCCCCTCTCAAAAGTCAAGATCAGGAATTATCAAGAACGACAGTGACAACATCCTCTGACTTTTATATGTACACATATATGCCCTTAGTATGTATATACATAGACACAATGCCCATATATACCACTCACAGTAAACATTTATGTATATTCGTATTTTTAGCAATAAATGCATCCTCATTTTCTTGAAACATATTTTGCTCTCTGTATTTCTATCCTATTGCAATTACTATTGGTTTCTAGTTTTTTATTTTTAAGAAAAAAAATTGATTCCATATTTTTAATTTTTATTTGTTTTGCTATGTTTTTAAAAAGTGATGTTTTGTCTTATTTTTAACTAGTTACCAGTCCATATAATTTGGAAAAAATACAGCTAATATTAACATTGAAAAATTGATACATTATTAAAACTTTTAGGTTTTAAAAATGAATGTCAAACAGATGGCCATGTAGAGATAATATATGCTAATATATTATCATATGTTATGATCCTTTGATATGGGAAGATCCACCTTTAATGTAGGTCATATATGCTGGAAGCCTATATAAAGGACATGGAAGAAGGTAGTTTAATATCTTTTCCTGCTTTTCCTCTCTCTGGAAAGTTCATTCATTCACTGACATTAGACATTACTTCTTCTGAATTTTGGTGTATAATTAAGACCACCTGAGATATCTATGGACTTTATATTCAATTGGTGGACAGTCATTGTTAGAATATCTGGATCACAGAGTAGATGTTATTCTAATAAATTCCCTTTATATATATTTATTCAATAATTTATGTTAGAATATTATGTTATGTATATTATATACATCAATTATAACAGCATGCATACATTTGTGAAAATTATAATGCTGTCATTATCTGACAATCATCAATAGCCAGAACCAATGTACAGAATCAGACAGGTATCCCAACAGTGTCAACAGGAAAGTATTTCATCAACATTTCTTTCTAGATAAAAGGAAGCCACAGTACTAAAGTTCCGATCAGCAATTTCGATAGGAAAGTTTCTCTTTTACCTACAAAGTTTAGAAAAATATGTCAAGTCTTCAAGACCACTCTGTTGGAGATGTGGAGAGGGCTACCAGTAAAGACATGAGATCTCTAGGGCCTCCCACAAATAATGGGTATGGCTTGTGTCAGCACAACAGTTGTGCATCTAAGTTCAAAGAAAGGAAGAAGGCAGCCTTTAGTAGCACTATTGGAAGAAAACGTACACAGGAAAAATATCAGGTTTCCTAACAGTAAGTTAGGACTTATGCAATAAAATGAAGGAAGAAAAAGAAGGAGAAGAGGAGGAGGAGGAGGAGGAGGAGGAGGAGGAGGAGGAAGAGGAGGAGATGACAACCTTTTCCAGTATAATTACCTTCCAGTTTTAAAGAGCATGGAGTCCCTGAGCAGTAGTTGGACTAAAACCAAGATCAAATGTTGTGCTTCCAGGGTTGCTAGGCATTGCTATGTCCAAATGTGTATTCCTCATGGCAATTGCATTAGCTCAGATACAAGACATTTGCAGTGACAGATCAAATACTGACAATATAAATGCTTTCAAGAGTTCATTAAGAGAGATAGCAATATAGGTCTAGAGCTAAGTTTCCATAATACATTGTTTTATTTTATTTCTCAGTGCAAAGACACTGAATATTTAGGAGATTCTTTGTCTGAATTATGTTTTATTTTAAAGAGGTACATGGGAATTATAAATTTTATTCCAGAGAGACTTGGACATAGATCATATACTCCAATGGATACATATCAGATTAAGCAGAATATAGGGAAAAGTATTGAGTAATTTATTTAGTCACTCTGGGATCCAGATTCTTTTGTTGCTTAGAGGAGTTTCACTAAATTCAGTCACATGTCTGGTAATAGAAAGGTCACATACCCAAACTCTCAAAATCAGCAATTTCTACATCTATTGATTCAATTAAACTTGGATTAAAATATGAAACAAAATTATATCTTTGTAGACCTTATAGAAGCTTTTTGGTCTTTCTTATCTAAACAGTAATCAGTACCAAATACTTGTATAGAAGTTGCCACAGACTACCTCTTTTCTGGGTCTCCTGTCTGTGTGGACCAGGTCTTGGTTGCAGATGAGTGAGAGGATTCGGTGAATGACAAACAGAGTCCACACGAGAGAGAGAGAGAGAGAGAGAGAGAGAGAGAGAGAGAGAGAGAGAGAGAGAGAGAAGAATCTGAATGTAATGTTCAAATTGATCAGCAAAATTTTAAAACAGAACAAACAAAGCCAGGCTGGATACATCCACAAGAGTTACAGTGACACAAGACAAAGGATTGTATACATCAAAAGATCAGGGGGGACCAGGCAGCTTCAGGAGGAAGCCAGGTGTTCATTGTTAACCCCCACCACCACTAGGGGTTCCCAGTAAATCCTTGATTATGCTGCTCCTTTGAGCCTAGCAGAAAAACCTGTTTTAGGGAGATTTAAACCCCCCCCCCCTTTTGCCAGGCCAATGTGTATTCCCTGTCCTCAGTAAATACTTCTGTATACCAGCCCTAAGCTATTCTGGCTCTGTTCTTTGTAATGCTTAATTAGTTTCACTGGTCTTTACTAGAAGTGAATTTGAATGTTAATGAATAGGTAACTGAATCCTACTGAGTTCTGAGCTCCTGGCTTTAAGGATTTTCTAGGAAGTTGGAACACTGGTGGAAACTCACCTATGATAAGAATTCAATCTTTAAAGGCACTATAATACTGAAAGAGAGCATACACCATACTAACGTGAGGATAGGGTTTGAATATTTGGGTTATTGGGATGCCAAGGCTCCAGGAGGCTGAGTTTCTTTTGAAACTCATTTGCCTTAGGACTGCTTCCAGGTTTCCAAACCTGTAATTCGAGTCACTACTGGAGTGGGTGTGGCAAGAAGTTACAATGTTATAAGTATTTCAAAGGACCATAAAGTGAATTTAATCATATAGAATATATGTAGAATAGAAATATATACTCATTTTTTATTAGATATTTTCTTTACATTTCAAATGCTATCCCGAAAGTTCCCTATACCCTTTCCCCTCCCTGCTCCCCTACCCACCCACTCCCACTTCTTGGCCCTGGTGTTTCCCTGTACTGGGGCATATAAAGTTTGCAAGACCTAGGGCCCTCAATTCCCAATGATGGCTGACTAGGCCATCTTATGCTACATAAGCAGCTAGAGACAAAAACTCTGTGAGTACTGGTTACTTCATATTGTTGTTCCACCTATGAGGTTGCAGATATATATGTATTCATTTTAAGCAAGGAATTTTTGAATTTAGTTATCCAGAGTGGGTCTTAGACCAAGTATTCAATGGCAGGGTATGGAAGATAAAATCGATTTTACTAAGAATGCTTATACTCTTTCAAATATCCATATGTATAAGTACATCATAGCTGACATACCAGAAGTGGGCATCAAATCCCATTACAGATGGTTGGGAGCCACCATGTGATTGCTGGGAACTGAACTCAGGACCTTTGGAAGAACAAGCAGTCAGTGCTCTTAACCACTGAGCCATTTCTCCAGCCTCCCGAGAATGCTTATACTCTTAATTTAGAATTATAAGAAGAAGTAACTTCATTTAAATATCTGTGTTCCAGTCTGTCATAAAACATAACTTGTTTTATTTTGCCCTATTTTGACCTCAAAGGTTTGGTTTATTAGTATGCTTACTTTTATTATAAGAAGTCCGTAAAACTAAAAGTTGCATAAATAAAGATGTCATGCTTCAATCGCAGTTCTAGGAGCTCAGGGGTATGGCATCATGCCACATAAAATAAATATATCATACTCTAAATACAATACTATCTTCTGGATACATCTTATAGGAATTATCTATAGTTAATACCTGAGAATGAGAGATTAGCTGATGTTAATTAAAGAGGGAAACCCTACCTTGTGTGAGTAGCAAAATGTCCTGGCTGGGATCCTAAACTGTATAATTGGAGAAAAGGAGCTTAGCAATACATATATATATATATGATACATGGAGATAGAGATAGAGATAGGGATATGTTGGGAACTAAAAAAAGGGGGCCCAGGGAGTTCCACCTATACTCTAGTCAGTCAGGCATGGGAGGTCTGCTAACTACCTTCCACTTATCCCTGGGTGGGCATTCCTCTATCCCACTCTTCAGAGGGTGGCCAAAGAAGCAGCCCTACCTTGGATTCCTGGAGCTACCTTGCTAAAACTCTGGGGTTATAGGAGAGAGAGATGAGGGAAGAGGTTCCCAACACCTGCAAGAGTGAGTGCAGCCTTGATGAGCATAGACTCTCTATGATTTAAGAGCTTTATTATAGAAATGCAGAGAGAAAGAGAGAAGGTATAAAGAGAGAGCAGGGGGGAGGAAAGTCTAGAGAGAAAGAGAGTAAGAGGGAGAGAGGAGAGGAGAGGACGAAGAAAGTAGAAGGAGAGAAGACAAAGAGAGAGAAGAGGGGGGGTGAGAGTGAGGGCTAAGAAGATCGAGGTGGAGATCAACAGCCCTTTTTATTGTCTTCACTGTTGCTAGGTAACTGGGGAGGATTTAGCCTGAAGGTCAGAATCTGGGGCCATTGCCTAAGTGACTTCTAGCCATGCTTCTCTTATGGGGGCTGTGGGGGGGTGGTAACTTAGCCAGGAGCCAGAGTTCCAGGAGCATAAGGGAATGCCTACCTTGTCACAAAGGTGAGTTATGACCATTCCTGGGGTTCAGACCTCAGCTCAACTGGAGACCAGCCTGTAATTCCCCACAGATAGATAGATAGATAGATAGATAGATAGATAGATAGATAGATAGATAGATAGATAGATGGATAGATAGATAGATATAGATATAGATATAGATATAGATATAGATATAGATATAGATACAGATATAGATATAAATATAGATAGATACAGATACAGATATAGATATAGATATAGATATAGATATAGATGATATAGATATAGATATAAATATAAATATAAATATAGATATAGATAGATATAGATAGATAGATATAGATAAATATTTACATATACATATGTTTGGAGACACAGGAGCAATTTCCTCTATGATGCAAGAATTTTATGGTGTACAATGCATATTACTCTAGTTTAACTCCACCCCTCATTATTGTGATCTTACTGAGATCTTATAATTGTACTAGAGTTGGAGAGAAATATGTTTTAATAAATTGACAGTTTACCCTCATCCATGGAGAGCTAGGATAGTTCTGATTCTGAGTATAAAAATCACTATTTGTGTTTGTTTATGAAGATGTTATTGATTGTGCTTTCACAAAACAGATGTGTTTTGAGGAAAACATATTTCCCATGTGCCCATTAGGGGCCAGAAATATTTTCTTCATTTTTCCTTTGAAATACATTTAGAGGTATTTATTTGCTTATATTAATTGTCATTTTTATAATAATATAGAATTATATATTAAGTTACTAATTCAGTTAAAGTGCATATCTTCCGACCCTTAAAATTGGTACTAACAAGTAGGGTTTCAGACTTCATCTTTAGTGAATCAAAATAATATTATATCTTTAATGGTTCATAAATAGACATGAAATTATGCATATTAATATATCATTTACACATACACATATCTCTGTGCAGTCATTTACACATAGGAAATGAGATAAACTTTATGTGTGTAGGAAAATTTACTTCTTTCTCCTGTAGGGCTATGACTATAAAATATAGATTTTATACTGATTTAAGCTACTTAAAATTTTTTACATAATTTTGTATGGATACGTGTGTGTTGCTGGGATTGAATCTTGGGCACAATACATGCTAGACAAATGTTCTACTACTGAGCTATGTCCCCAGTCCTTGTCTTTAATTTATTCTTTGTATGGTCTGGAACTGTTGAGACTCTAACTTATCCTTCCAATGTTTTGGGAATTATGGTTTTTGTCACCACATCTAACAAAATTTTCATACTCCTATTCATACTTCCATCATTAAAGAAATGCAAGGCATAAACTCAATCAATAGTTTGAAGCAGAATTCATAGAGGAATACTATCTGCTGACTTGGACATGGCTCACTGTTTCCCAAGCTTGTGCTTAGCTAGATTTCTTAAATAGGCCAGGATCACTTACCTAGGGTTGGTGCTGCCAACAGTGGATAAATCACATCATTATCATTTTAAAGTCAAGACAATTTCATGTAGTCATGACAACAGGTTCACCTCGTTTAACCTGTTTTTCTTTAATTGTAGGCTTTCTTCCAGATGACTCTAGGCTGTATCAAGTTGACAATTAGAGGTAACTGGGACAATACATACATTGTGTATCTATATTATCTAGATTTAAAGAAGCTTAGTTATGTATCCAGTTATAATTACAAATGTTAGATAAGGAAGAGTGATAACTTAGAACACCCACAATCCATTCACCTTTCACTATTAGATAGAGGGTGCTCCTCTTCTTTGGTTTGACATTTACTATATGGACTTCCTGTTAGGACAGTCATGAGAATTCACATTATGTAGCTGTTTATTCAGCATGGAAGCATTCCCTTTTAGACAAATATTCTTAGCATTCATGAAGTAAACAGGACAAGCCTCATACCGAAGAATTTTGGATTAAAGGTCAGCTCCTAAAACTTTTAAGACTAATAGAGTCACTCTCCAAAATTATATAAGCACTAAATATTTTCTGAGGAAATGAGACACTGACATGTAGCTGCCTATGGGCTACCTGTACATGCTGCTGGGAAACCCATTAACTTTTCCTAGCCGGGTGTAGACTTACTGGTGATGCCATTGTCTTTGAGACAGCCATGCTCCTATAAATTATGACTCATCTCTGCTTTGCAAAAACATGAACTTGGAATAATTCCTTGGTTTGTTGTTTTTGATCTATATAAACAAAGTAATTTTTGTTTGCATATCCCTGAAAAAGTTAACTCAAAAATTCTTCCTGAATCCAGAGTTCTCATGTTCTAAGACTAAATAAACTACAGTAATATCATACCTATTTTCCAAAGCATAGGTGGTTCTGAAACTGGTCCCCAAATTGTCATGTGTTCACTGAAGTTCTCTACTGGCAATTGCCAGTATATTCTTTCCTCATTTGCTTTCTCTAACTTCCTGTTTACTGTCCTTCCATCAATTAGAAGAATACCATGTCTTGGGCATTTCATGTATAAACAAAAAGGAGATCGATCATCCTCCTCTCATCTCACTCAGGGATCCTCCTCTCCCATCCTATCACCCCACATAGGTGCTTCACATGTTCAATAGTCAAGCAGATATTGTAAGATATAGATTGCTACTTGGATGTGAAATGGTCATTATAGGCCTATGTGTTTGAACACTTGTTTCCACAGTGGTGGCACTGTTTGGGAAGATTGTGAACCTTCAAGTGTTATCCTAGACAAGCCATGACATTTTTGTTTGGCCCTACTGCCTGTTCCCTCTGCTGTCTTACTGCTGAAGCACTATGAATAACAGGCCTCCTGCATTTACCACCTTGTTTTTCATGACAGAATGTATCTGCTCACACTGTAAGCCAAAATACATACCTTCTCTGAAGTTGCTTTCTGTTGGGAGTTTCATTTCATTGGGAAAGGTAACTAAAACATGAATCAAGTTCTCCAACCAAAGACAAATAATGTATTTTCTCTCATGATTTCAAAACTGACGTATCTATTAACCCCTGAAAGGAGAGAGAAGGGCACTGTAGCTCTCAGGATCCCTGTAGGTAAAGAAATTGAGTCAGATGATATAGAATAATGCAGACTTAGACTCAGCAGGCAACATGATGTTGCTATGTTTTTGTTCCCCTGCCCTGTATATTAGGAAATGCTTATTCTTCTCTTCACAAGTCTACAAATACCAGCTCTCTGCAGACCTGAACTACCCAGCACCTGGCATTCTATGGAGAAATTCTAAAGAATAAGCTTCAATATGTGACCATTTCATACTGTCATTACCTACCTCCCCAGTATTGCCTAAATTTACTTGGCTTAGGTAGAATCTGGAATGCTTCATTTGTCTTTATTGTGTGGTTTTTGTGAAATTATTTCTCATTATACACTGATCTGCTGGTAGTGAAGGTAGCACTTATGCCATTCTTAGGGAATGGGATTGATCTGGATTCTTTTTACTATGGTGTGAAAAGCTTTATATAACTCATAGAACTCCAGAAATCCATGCGATAACAAATACTTGTATTACTTTCTGATTTGAGCCACATGGCTGGTCTCTGTGGCATAAGGTTGGACATGAACTAAGCTAGTCTGTTTGCAGCTTACCAACTGCATTCAGCCTTTAGAAGGAAAAAAAGGGCATGTCTCTGCTTTCTTCCTGGATCCATTTGGAGACTGCATTTGTATGAGTTGTCTACATGCATCTTTTTATACCATTTTAGATGTGTAGTCATTCTTTATACATCTAAAGGAATATCTTATGACTGAATGACCTGATGTCCAGAATGGAAAAGAATGTTCTAGATGATAGAACTTATCACTACATTTTGAGACAAGCTTGTTTTTCATTGATGAGAGTTAGTTTGAACATTTATCTACATGGGGAATATATTTTAGTATGAGGATAATTTTTGCATGACCATATAAAAGTGTTTCATTTCCATAAACTCTCTAAGGTGTAGAAATTTAAGTAGTTTAACTTTTCTTTGATTCTCTACATCTCAATACAGATTACAGTTTAGAGCTTTTAGGAATACAGGTGTCCAAAAATTATACCAGAGCTTCTGAGAGTAGAAACCAAATATAACTATTTCTAAAATTCATTATGTTATTCTGAAAAACAATAAAAGAAAGAACAACTGGATTAAGGATTTCAATATATTTTTGGTTATAGAAGACAATTTTACAAATTCATACAGAAGACATGTCCCTAATAGTTCAAATGAAAAATTCATTCATAGGGATATATAGGATATATATCCCTAATATTTCAAATGAAAATTCATTTAGAATAAAGTCAGAATCTTTGAACATGATGTTAGAATTACATTCAACCTAGAAAATTGCTAGAATATGTGAAACTGGTCTGTCTTTAACACAGGAAACATTTTTGTTCAGCAATTGGCGTGGATGATACCTACACTGAAGACTGCAATAAAACCAAAACAACTTATTTACATTACTCTCAGGAGTCAGAAACAGAGCTGTGTGAGGGTGAACATAAGATAGTGGGGTGTTTCTCTTTATGGCTAAGAGAAAGATATAGAAGCACTAAAGCCTAGGTATTGACAATCATAGAAAGAAAAGGGAATTTGTTAAGATTTTTCTCAAGAGTTTTTAAAACGGTAAATATTCCATCTTAAAAAAGATATAGGGGTTAAGAAGATGTTTTGGTGGGTCAAAGGCTTGCTGCAGCAGTGTAAGGACCTGGGTTTAGATCACCAGCACCTATACAGAGGATGATGTGGTTGTTCATGAGAGACTCTGGTGCTTCTTACAGTGAGGTGTGAAAGAGGACAGCTAGTGAGTCTGACTTACACAGAGGGGAAGAGTAGGAGACTCTCTCTAACAAAGTGAAAATGGAGGACTGATATCCAAAGGTGTACTCTACCCTCCACATATATACCTTATATGTCTAAGCCCCATTCACATACATGAATACACCAATACATATCACATGAACACAAGTTAAAATATAAATAGAACAAAAGCACCTAGAACATTGCAATCTATGCTCCTGCCTAAACTCCAACTTTCCCCCCTGCTCTCTCTCTCTCTCTCTCTCTCTCTCTCTCTCTCTCTCTCTCTCTCTCTCCCTCTGTGTGTGTGTGTGTGTGTGTGTGTGTAAGAGCATTTTATCTATCTTACCCCACTATTCATAGAGTGCTGTGACTGTGGATGGCAGTGGATAAACCTCTATTCTCAGTGTTTGAACAGAGCACTCTTACCATCAGGAGACAGCGCATGTTCTAAGTGGCTGTCAACTGATTCTTTAGAGAACACATATCATCCCTTCACCCACGCACTTTTGTAGCATCATACAGATAACTATGAGATTTATAATCAGCATAAAGTTGTTGGTATGTGGGTTGTAATTCAAAGGTTATTTGTAGTTTTCAAATGACAATATTTTATATTTTCAATGAAACAATCTGTTTTTCAATGATTTTTCACATCTTGTCAAACTTCCCAGGTTCATTAAAATGCTCATTAACTTGCTGATTGATAAATTAGGAAGGAAAAGACCTATAGAGCAAGAAGCATGGGAAGTTCAGTCATTAAATATCCGCAAAATCCTTGATCTATTTGGTGCCAAAGGCAATATTGAATACATGGCAGAAATATGGATGCCAGAACCTTTTGTAATGGACTGGAATCAAACTGTTTAAAGTTTTGGTTCAGTATATTCTTTGTAACATACCACAATGGAACATGATAAAAAATTACTAATTAAAGGTATTATTGGACATTTATCAGACAGATCTGATATTATGCCTGTTTCCCCATCATGTATTATTTATTAGCTACAATAATCTTTAGGTTAGGTACATTTTTTGATTAATTATGAGTGTGTATCTGTATGTGCATATGTTTTCAAGTGTGTGTGCAACATGTGCCCAAATCTATTTTAAGGCTAGTGGTAGACATTGAGTATCTTCCTTGAACACAACCTATTATTTTTTATTTTTGATACATGGCCCATCTCTGAATCTGGTACCCTTAATTCAACTAGACTGGCTGGCCAGCTTGCAAGTATCTTAACATTGCTACATCTCTAACAGTGGAATTCAGGCATAAATTTCTGTATGTAGCTTTTTCACATGGCCTGAGGAACTCCAAACTTATGTCTTCCTGATTCTATGTCAGGCCCTTTACTAACTGTTTCATCTCCATACACAGTAGATAAAACAAAAACATGTAAAACTTGGATTTGTGTAAATTGAATCCCCTGTGCAAAGCAAGGTAATATCTGACATGTCTGGGATTAAGTTCATGATGTCAAACTATTTTCTGCATGTCTTGTCAGGGTTTCTTTGTTGTTGTTGTTGTTGTTGTTGTTGTTGTTTTAATAGAGGCAATGGAATTTGATTACTTGTACCCTTTCTAGTTAAGGAATTGTTAGAGTGCACAGGTGTTAGCTTAGTGAACAAAGAGAGATAACTTATTTATTTGTTTATTTATTTTGGTACATACCTGGTGAAAATTTTAGTTGGCAGTCTTGACCTCGTTGTTGTCATTGTGGCCATTGTCTTTGTCATCATCATCATTGCTGTCATCATCATCATCATCATCATCATCATCATCATCATCACTGTCCTGTCTGAGAAAATATGCTGCCTAGTTGTCACATATCCTTGCACTTCTCTTCTTGTTCCTATAGCTTTCTGCTGTTGTCCTCAAGCTAAAGATTAGTTTTGTTTCTTCCACCCTAGTACTTTCTAGTTTATAACTCATTTCCACAAATATAAAAGAAGATAGCTTTCACTTAAGTGCTGACCAATATTTGGAGGACATGACAGAAATAGGATCATTTATTTGGGGTTTCATGTAGGGAGGACTCCCACAGGTCTGAGCTTGGGAGCATGCCCCTCAGGTATCCTTTCCTTTAAGAATGGAAGCACCATTAGCCCATGAGAGAGGTGACCATCGATAGCCATCAGCAGGAGACATTGCCCTTCCTTACTTCTCTCTGATAGGTAGAAGTTACCACCATATGTCCAACCTGCTTTCCCAAGGGAAGTCCCATGAAACTACAGAATGATTTGGTTCTGATCTTCAATTATATATGTTGCCTTTTGTGCTTATATTCTAAGCAAAAGTTATTCTTATTTTTCATGAGTCCCCTCGGCCTCTGTTAAATTCTAAAGGGGAGAAGAAATCAGCAGAACATTGAAGGAAAGAACAGCTGCTGTATACTAGCTTCTCTCCTTTTCCTAGTAAGGTCACACTTGAAAGCCTCTGTTAGCTACGATAACATTAACGATGGAATTGGGACATTCATCAGTGGTAAAAATCCAAGTACGTTTAAATATGAGGACTAGAATGTGTGTCTCCTGTATTCATGTAAATGTTGGGTGAATATGGTGAGCATGAATAAATTTCAGATAGCTTCTTAGTTAGAGGTGAGAGTCTTTGTCAACCCTTAGTGCTATGGCTATTTCTTGTTTGAACATGTTCAGGCCTCATACATGCTGCCACAGGCTCTGTAAAGTACTGTGACTACCAGGCATTTTATGGCTGGAGGATACTGTTTGCTTGGAGGTAATTGTCATGTGGGGAACGGGTGTGCCAAGCCCCGTGGTCCCTGTTTGCAAGAACCTGAGCTGCTGAGCCTGTGTGGATTGTCTGCCTGCTGAGTTACTGGACTATCACTGGTCTCCCTGGCTTAACTCTGACCGGATCCAGGAGAGGGCGAAGGGATCAGGTCAGAGGACTGAAAACAGGATGCACCCCAGGCTGGGAAGGAGCTTGAAGGGCTGGGAAAAAACAGGATGTGCCCCAGAGGGAGGGGGAGAATTTTGGGGGAGAAGGCTGTAAACAGTTCAGGTGGGTGAGAGTTGGAGCAAGAGTTGCAGCGTTGAGTTGGGGTTGGTTGGAGCAGGGAGAGGGTTAGAGAAAGCTGTTTATGAGAGGGAAAGGATAAGAGCTGTTAAGGGAGATAAAGAAGAAATCTGTTTGGAACCTGCCTTAGCATTTGTGTCATTCTTTCCCGACTCTGCTGGTCAGAGTACGGGGGTCCGAGACAATTGTCTTCTCTGGCTCCTCCAATCTTTCTGCCTCTTCTTCTGCCTAGATCCCCGAGCTTCAGGGGAGGGCTTGATAAAGACAGCCAATGAAGAACTGAGAGTTCCAAAATCTCTCCCTCTTTGCATGTTGTTCAGTTGTAGATATCTACACTAGTTCCAATTTCTTGTAAGAAACTACTCTAATGGCATTTGAGTGAAGTACAGCTGTATGCCTCAATGACTCATGAATATCATTAGGAATTATTTTATTGTTTTTTTTTCATTTAGCAGAATAATAGTAGGTATTTTTCTTCTAAATACATAGCCCATTTAGTCTCAAATTCTGGGTAGCCTAAGGAGTATCAGATACAGTTTCCATTCCAAGGAGTGGGCCTTAAATCCAACCAGAGAGTGGTTGGCACTTATCCTTTATTTATTCCCATAAATAAATATATGTCACTCTTCTATATAAATTCAAACTACTATCAGTAATTCATGGATAAGGTAAAACAAATATTAAAATACTCTGAGCATGAATACTACAGAAGATCTCAGGAACATGTATATGACTTCTTAAACCTCATGGTCATCCTGTGAAGTAGGAAGTAGCTAACTGATTTTTTTTTTCATTCTTTTCATTTCTCTTTAACACTGTATGGGGTGTGTGTGTGTGTGTGTGTGTGTGTGTGTGTGTGTG
>NC_034594.1:91593972-91595921 GCF_900095145.1 Mus pahari
AGAGAGAGAGAGAGAGAGAGAGAGAGAGAGAGAGAGAGAGAGAGAGAGAGATGCAGGCATACTTGCATATCTGTAAGTGTGAATGTAGTGTGGGGGTCAAAGGTAGATGTCAGGAATCATGTTGGTAATCATCCTCAATTGTGATTCTAATTTATTGAGGTAGGGTAGACCCAGAGCTAGTCTTCCTAGCCACCTTCCTCTAAGGATGCCCACATCCTCCTTTTGAGGATGAAATGCTGCAGGATTCCATGCTCAGCCAGCATTTTACATAGGGAGAAGTGTCTAACTCTAGTCCTCATGCTTGAACATGATTGGACTTTTACAAATCCATCATTTCTGCTATTGAAGATAACAGCAGCTTTACAAAGTTAAATGACACAAAGAAGATCATTCATAATATCTGATATATAGACTGAGCATCAGCACCAGACCTTGCAATTAAAACGACTTTTTAAAGTCTGTGGAACCATGGAGCATATAGGAACAAGATCTTTCCAGTTTCAATATGTGCCCTGGAACTAACCCTGTGCCATAGCTCTCCATACACTAATCCCCCATGGAGAGAGCTGTTCTCCCAGGAGTGCTGTCAAACCTAAGATCACAGGTGATAGGAACCATGGAGGTGCCAGTTCAACAGGATCCTTCTGGTCTGCGCATGGAGCTAACCTTGTGTCATAGCTCTCCATACCCAAATCCTGCCTGGAAAGAGATAGTCTCCCAGGATTGCTGACACACTTAAGATAACAGGCTCACAGGCTCACAGGAGGGACAAACTTCAGTCAAAAAGAACAAGACCAGCTAACACTAGAGATAACCAGATGGACATAGGCAAGTGCAAAAATCGAAGCAACAGAAACAAAGGCAACTTGGCAACATCAGAACCCAGCTCTCCCAGCACCGCAAGCCCTGCATACCTGAAAAGCAAGACTTAAAATCACATCTCATGATGATGATAGAGGACATTAAGAAGGACATAAATAACTCTCTTGAAGAGATACAGAAGAACACAGGTAAACAGGTAGAAGCCCTTCAAGAGAAAAAATACAACTCCCTGAAAGAAATACACAACCAAACAGGTGAAGCAATTAAACAAAGCCATCCAGGACCTAAAAGTGGAAATAGAAACAATAAATAAATAAATAACAAACCCTGGAGAGAGAAAACTTAGGAAAGTGATCAGTAGTCACAGATGCAAACATCACCAACAGAATACAAGAGATAGAAGAGAGAATTTCGGATGTAGAAGATATCATAGAAAACATTGACACAACAGTCAAAGAAAATGCAAAATGAAAAATGTTCCTAAGCTAAAGCATCCAGGAAATCCAGGAAACAATGAAAAGACCAAACCAAAGGATAATAGGTATAGAAGAGTAAAGCTTCCCAATGTAAAGGGCCAGGATAACAGAATTATAGAGGAAAACTTCTCTAACCTAAAGAAGGAGATGCCCATACGCATAAAGGAAATCTACAGAAGCCCAAATAGATTAGACCGTAAAAGAAATTCCTCCTGTCACATAATAATGAAAACACCAAATGCACACAACAAAGGAAGAATATTAAAAGCTACGAGGGAAAACATTCAAGTAACATATAAAGGCAGACCTATCAGAAGTACAACAGACTTCTCAACAGAGACTCTAGTAGCCAGAAGATCTTAAGCAGATGTCATATACAGCCTAAGAGAGCACAAATGTCAGCCCAGGCTACTATACCCAGAAAAACTCTCAATTACCATAGGAGAAACAAGCAAAATACCACCATACAAAGGATAAAAGATGGAAAACTCCAGCACAAGGAGAGAAACTACACCCTAGAAAAAGCAAAACATAATTGTCCTTTAACAAACCCAAAAGAAGACAGCCACACAAGCATAATTCTCCCTCTTACAAGAAAAATAATGGGAAGCAACAATTACTTCTCCTTAATATTTCTTTTTTTTTTTTTTT
>NC_034594.1:91596141-91609175 GCF_900095145.1 Mus pahari
ACTCACTTTGTAGACCAGGCTGGCCTCAAACTCAGAAATCCACCTGCCTCTGCCTCCCAAGTGCTGGGATTAAAGGCGTGCGCCACCATGCCCGGCTTCCTTAATATTTCTTAACAACACTATTCATTTCCCCAATAAAAAGACATAGATTAACAAACTGGATACCTAAACAGGACCCAGAGTTTTGCTGCATACAGGTAACTTACCTCAGTGACAAAAACAGACACTACCTCAAATTAAAGGCTGGAAAAACTTTTCCAAGCAAATGGTCCCCAGAAACAAGCAGTAATACACATTCTAATACCGAATAAAATTGACCTTCAAACAAAAGTTATCAAAAAAGATAAGGATGGACACTTCATTTCCTTATCAAAGGAAAAATCTACCAAGATGAACTCTCTATTCTGAACACCCGTGCATCCACATTCATAAAAGAAACTTTACTAAATCTAAAAGTACACATTCATAAAAGAAACTTTACTAAATATAAAAGTACACATTGCACAGCATACAACAAAAGTGGGAGACTTCAACACCACACTCTCATCAATGGGCATATCAAAGAAACAGAAACTGAAGAGAGACACTGTGCAACTAACAGAAGTTATGAACCAAATGGATTTAACAGATATCTTTAGACCATTTCATCCTAAAACAAAAGAATATTCTTTTCAGCACCTCATAGTACCTTCCGCTAAATTGAGCATATAATCCATCACAAAACAGGCCTCTAGAGATACAAGAAGACTGACATAATCATATGCACCCTATCAGATCACTGCAGACTAAGGCTGCTCTTCAATAACAACAAAAGCAACAGAAAGCTCATCTACACATGGAAGCTGAACAACTCTCTACTCAGTGATAACTTGGTCAGGAAAGAAAAAAGAGAGAAATTAAGACTTTTTAGAATTTAATGAAAATGAAATTACAACATACCCAAATATATAGCAAACAATGTAAATACTGCTGAGAGGAAAACATGGATCTGAGTGCCTCTGAAATGAAACTGTAGAGAGTATACACTAGCAGCTTAACAGGACATCTGAAAGCTCTAGAACAAATGAAGCAAATACACCCTAGGGGAATAATAGATGGCAGGAAATAATCAAAATCAGGATGAAATCAACCAACTGAAAACAAAGACAACAAAACACAAAATTAATAAACCCAGAACCTGCTTCTTTGAGAAAGTCAATGAGATAGATAAACCCTTAGTCAAACTAACCAGAGAACACAGAGAAAGTATCCGAATTAAGAAAATCAGAAATGAAAAGGGAGACATAATAACAGAAACCATATATATGAATATATGTTTATATGTATATGCCTATGTATATATACATATGTATATGAATATATATGTATGTGTGTACAAATGTGTACATATACTATTTATTGTCAAATGAATATATGAAATACATGTGTATGCATATACATATACATATGAGTGGGATGTAAATGGTTAAGTTCTTTCCTTGCTTGCATGACTTACATCCACAAAACTAGTGGAATCATTCTTAGTGGATCAGAGAATAATTGTCAAGCTCTGGCAGAGCCATACACATGCATGCACGCACACACACACACACACACACACACACACACACACACAGAAACAAAGAAACAAACAAAAAAACAAAACAATGTTTGCACATCTGACCTTGGGTCTTAGGGAATAATGCTACTAGAAAAGGTGGCCTTTCATATGCACAGAATCTGATGGAAAATGAGCAAGATTGTTTATATTTAAACTCACATATACACATAAATACCATTAGTTATTTCTATTTACCTACTTGTTTTTATTTAGCAGACAAAATATTAGATTTCATTATGTCTTTTTAATAAGATTGTCTTTATTGATTCTTTTTCCACTCTATCCTTGACCTCCCTAATGCTTGCACCCAAGTATTTTCTCTTCTGTTTCCATATTACATGCATTCTCCTTCCCTGGCATGTCTAACAAAGCAGCCCATCTGAAGTTTACATCTCTGGTATCATGGTTACTTTCTTGCTGCTATGAGATAAAATATTCTGCTAAAAGCAACTTAGAGTAAAGGGGTGTTTATTTGGCACACAATTCCTGGTTACACTGCATCATTTCCTAGAAGTCAAAAATAGCAGTATTTTAAAGTAACTGGTTACATCAAATCAATAGTAAAGAGCAGAGAGCAATGAACTTATGCACACATGTCACTGCTTAATGTGTTCACTTGTTTGCATGATTTCAGGGTAAAGCCTATGAAATGGTGATGCCCTCATTCAAGGCAAAGTGGCAAGATATAAAATCAACTTACAAACATCAGTTGCCTTTCTGTATAACAACAAGATAGTCTAAGAGATTGGGAATATAATCCCATTCACAATTGCCTCAAAGAAAATAAAATTTTAAGAAATAAACCTAACTAAGCAAGTAAAAAATCTCTACAATGAAAACATTAAAATTCTAAAAATGAAAGAGATTGATGAAGACACTAGATAGAAAGACTGCACATGGTCATGGAATTGTAAAATTATTGTTGTGAAAATAATCACTGTATTAAGATAATTTAGCAAGTTAATGCTGTCCCACTCAAATTTCTTACAGTGTTCATGACAGAAACAGAAAAAACTGTCCTAAAATTTATATGAAACCAAAAAGATCCTGACAACCAAAGAAATATTAAGTAAAATGAACAGTGCTCAAGGGATTACCATCTAGATTTCAAGATATATTACAGAATCATAATAATATAATCATTATTGTATTAAACATGTAGATCAATGAAACAAAATCAAAAACTCTGGTATAAGCACATACAAACACATCTATTTGATATTTTACAAAGTTGCCAAAAGTATACAATGAAGAATAGACAACATCTTCAATGAATGTTGCTCAGTAAACTGGATATTCTAATATAGCAAAGTGAATTTAGTCTTGTTTTTATCAGCTGAACAATAATAAATTCAAAATATATCAGACTCCAATGTGAAACCAGAGATGTTGAATCTGCTGGAAAACAAAAACAAAAACAAAAAAAACCAATCAACCAACTAATCAATCATTACCACCACTTCCAAGACCAACAATAACACAACAGGCACTGCACAATAATGATACAGGAATAATCTTCATGAATTGGTCTAGCTTTGCTTAGAACTCAAGCCAACAATTGCCAAGTGGGACCTCATAAAGCTAAAAAATTTCTGTATAGTTAAGAAAAATGATCGGTCTACACAGAGGATCTGACAGAGGAACATATGCACACGATGTAAAGAACTAAAAAAACAGCAACAGCAGCAACAACAACAACAACAAAACAAAGAAAACCAATTGAATTGAGGTGTGGATCTGAACAGTAAGTTCTTACAAAATGAAAGAAATATCTAAGTACAATTATTAAGGGTTAAGGTCTAAACATCCTTAGCAGTTTGGGAAATGCAAAGGAAAATTGAGATTTCACCTTATTCTGGTCTGATTGGCTAAAATCAAAAAAAAAAAAAAAAAAAAAAAAAAAAAAAAAAAAAAAAAAACAGAAACAAAACAAACAAACAAAAAAAAACAAAAAAACAAAGAATGTTGTCTTAGTTAGGGTTTACAGCTGTGAACAGACACCATAACCAAGGCAACCCTTATAAGGACAACATTTAATTGTGGCTAGCTTAGAGGTTCAAAGCTTCAGTCCATTATCATCAATGCAGAAACATGGCAACTTCCAGACAGGCATAGTACAAGAGATGCTGAGAGGTCTACATCATCATCTGAAGGTTGATAGGGGAAAGACTGGCTCCCATGTTTTTAGGGGGAGGGTCTCATTGTCTACCCTAACAGTGACACACTTACACCAACATGGCCACATTTTCTAATAGTGCCACTACCTGGGCCAAGTATATTCAAACTACCACCTATGTCTAAGTTTATAAGTTCTGTTCAACAGGATGAAAATCATGCTTGTTCTGTAAATTAGGCCAACTATCTGTGCCTAGTGAGGTTATAGATCTAAGGAGAACCTTTTTTCTAAGACAGTATAATTTCTATCTGCATTGTAAACACCCATGCTTACACACATAGATACATGAACCTCTCACCCCTCAACAAAGAAGTCTCTTTTACAGTAGACAGAGACAGTTAGAAAAGTAAATAATTGGTCAAATGAAGAAATCAAATGACTATTAAATGCTCAATCCCACAATGATTCATCTCTAAGACAATCCCTACATCTAAGTCTAAAAGAACATCAGAGAAGAGGGAGCTGAAAGCTCTTAAGAGCCAGATGACATAGAAATCTGCTTCAAGATTTTGTCTTCCAGGTAGAGTGGAAAAACTGCACCAATAAAGTTTCAACAACATTATTTCCTAAAGAAGACTTGAACAATTCTAACACAATTTGGCATACTATGCTTGTTTGGTTTTTATTGTTTTGTTTTTGTTTGTTTTGGTTTGTTTTGTTTTTTTGAGACAGGGTTTCTCTGTGTAGCCCTGGCTGTCCTGGAACTCACTTGGTAGACAAGGCTGGCCTCGAACTCAGAAATCCACCTGCCTCTGCCTCCCAAGTGCTGGGATTAAAGTCATGCACCATCACCACTTGGCAATTTGGCATACTATGGGGGGGGGGGAAGAACTCTCATAGCTTAACAGCTTAATTCAGATTAACAGCTACCTACAATTAATTAATGATTGCTGAAAGGATTCTCCAGACTCCAAATTGGATACCCAGTACAAAGTAGTGAACTGTGAAATCTTATATATAGAAGCAGCAGTGTTAGCATATTATATGAACCGTATATATAACATATATATATAATATATATATATATGTACATATATGTATTATATATATATATATATATGAATTGGTAAATTAGAACGTGTGTATAGGATTGGAAGGATGAAAGAAAGAGAATGGAGGGGAAACCAGGAAAGGGGATAACATTTGAAATATAAATAAACAAAATATCTAGATCTTCTGTAGGGGATCAATTCCCTTCTGGTCTGTGCAGGCTCCAGATCACCTTGGGCGCAAACTCAGCAGATGGTCCCACAGTCCCCAGAGGACTCTCCACGTGATTTTAGGATCACTGCTGAGTGGAACACAACATCTGATCCAAACCAATTGTTACAGGCCTGTGACAGCAGGAGAAAGGACATGGGAGGCCTGCCTGACAAGTAGCTCTGATTGGTGCTTGTATACCTTGGTTTGGAACACCACCAGACAGCCCCACAGTCCCCAGAGGAGACACCACTTCCATGTAACATACAGGAACATGCCCAGGTTCTTGGGATTCCAGGATCCCAGGATAACAGGAGCTTGGTCAAACCAGGATCTCAGGGTCTCAGAGAAGCTTGACTCCCAAGAACTCTGACACACCAGAAATCTCAGGTACACAGGAGCTTGGAATCACAGGATCACAGAGAAAGCTGAACTCTGAGGAATCCTGAATCAACTAGGATTATAGGAAGGACAAGCTCCAATCAAATATATTGAGGGCAGCAAGCACTTGAGATAATCAGATGGCAGGAGGCAAGCATAAGAACAGAAGCAACAGAAACCAAGGTTACTTGGTAACATAGGAACCAAACTCCCCCACCATAGCAAGTCCTGGATACACCATCACACCAGAAAAGCAATACATGGATCTAAAGTCACTTCTCATGATGATGATGGAGGACTTTAAGAAGAAAATACAGGAAAACACAGGTAAACAGCTAGAAGCCTTTAAAGAGGAAACACAAAATTCCCTTAAAGAGTTACAGGAAAACATTATCAAACCGGTGAAAGAATTAAAAAAAAAAATCCAGGATCTAAAGATGGAAGTAGAAAAAATAAAGAAACCACAAATGGAGACAACTCTGGAAATAGAAATCCTAGGAAAGAAATAAGGAATCATAGATATGAGCATCAGCAACAGAATACAAGAGATGGAAGAGAGAATCTCAGGTGCAGAAGATTCCATAGAAAACATGGACACAACAATCAATAAAATGCAAAATGCAAAAATATTCTAACTCAAAAAATCCAGGAAATCCAGGACACAATGAGAAGGCCAAACCTAAGGATAATAGGTATAGATGAGAATGAAGATTTTCAACTTAAAGGGCCAGTAAAAATCTTCAACGTTTCATAACCTAAAGAAAGAGATGCCCATGAAAATACAAGAAGTCTATAGAAATCCAGATAGACTGGACCCAAAAAGAAATTCCTCCTGACACATAATAATCAGAACAAAAAATGCACTAAAAAAATACAGAATATTAAAAGCAGTAATGGAAAAAGGTCAAGTAACATATAAAGGCAGACCTATTCGAATTACACCAGACTTCTCACCAGAGACTATGAAAGCCAGAAGATCCTGAACAGATGTTATACACACCCTAAGAAAACAGAAACGCCATCCCAGGCTACTATACCCAACAAAACTCTCAATTACCATAGATGGAGAAACCAAAGTATTCAATGACTAAACCAAATTCACACAATATCTTTCCATGAATCCAGCCATTCAGAGGATAATGAAGGGAAAACTCCAACACACGGAGGGAAATGATACAATAGAAAAAGCAAGAAAGCAATCCTTCAAAAAAATCTAAAAGAAGATAGCTGCAAGAACAGAATCCCAACTCTAAAGACAAAAATAACAGGAAGTAACAATTACTTTTCCTTAATATCTCTTAAAATCAATAGATTCAATTCCCCAATAAAAAGACATAGACTAACAGACTGGCTACATAAACAGGACTCAACATTTTGGTGTATATAGGAAACCCACCTCAGGGACATAGACATACACTACCTCAGAGTAAAAGGCTGGAAAACAATTTTCCAAGCAAATGGTCCAAAGAAAAAAGCTGGAATAGCCATTCTAATATCAAATAAAAACAACTTCCAATCTAAAGTTATATACCACAAGAAGAAGCACTTTATAATCATCAAAGATATAATCTTCCAAGATGAACTCTCAATTCTGAATATTTATGCTCCAAATACAAGGGCTTCCACACATTGCTCATCACACAATAATAGTGGGAGACTTCAATACCCCACTCTCATCAACAGACAGTTCCTTGAAACAGAAACTAAACAGAGACACATTGAAATTAACAGAAGTTATGAAACAAATGGATTTAACAGATATCTACAGAACATTTTATTCTGAAACAAAAGGATATAGCTTCTTCTCAGCACCTCATAGTACCTTCTCCAAAATTGACCATATAATTGGTCACAAAACAGGCCTCAACACATATCTCATGCATCCTATCAGATCACCAGACTAAGGCTGATCTTTAATAACAGCATAAATAATACAAAGCCAACATTCAAGTGGAAGCTGAACAACACTCTACTCAGTGAGAACTTGTTCAAGGAAGAAATAAAGAAATTAAAGACTTTTTAGAGTTTAATGAAAATGAAGCCACAACATATCCAAACTTATGAGACACAATGAAAGCAGTCCTAAGAAGAAAACCCAAAGCTCTGAGTGCTGCCAAAAAGAAACTAGACAATGCATACACTAGCAGCCTGACAGCAAACCTAAAAGCTCTAGAATAAAAGGAAGCAAAATCAACAAAGAGGAGTAGACAGCAGGAAATAATCAAACTCAGGGGTGAAATCAACCAAGTGGAAACAAAAAGAACTATACAAAAAAATCAACCAAACCAGGAGCTGGTTATTTGAGAATATCAAAAAGATAGATAAACTGTTAGCCAGACTAACTAGAGGGCACAGGGACAGTATCCTAATTAACAAAATCAGAAATGAAAAAGGAGACATAACAACAGAACCTGAGGAAACCCAAACCAGCATTTGATCCTACTGCAAAAGGCTATACTCAACAAAACTGGAAAACCTGGATGAAATGGACAGTTTTCTAGACAAATACCAGGTACCAAAGTTAAATCAGGATCAGATTAATTATCTAAACAGTCCTGCATCCCCTAAAGAAATAGAAGCTGTCATTAATAGTCTCCCAATCAAAAAAAGCCCAGGACCAGATGGGTTTAGTTCAGAGTTCTATCAGNCCTTCAAAGAAGACCTAATTCCAATTCTCCTCAAACTATTCCACCAAATAGAAACAGAAGGTACTCTACCCAATTTATTCTAGGAAGCCACAATTACTCTGATACCTAAGCCACATAATTATTTATTTCTATAGTCTCCTGTTTCTCGGACTTGATGCAAACTCATTGTGTAGCCTATGATGACATTGAAATAATGATTCTTCTACTTTTCCATCTTCAGTGCAACACCTAACTGAATTGCACAGTGCTGTAAATAGAACCCTTGGCTTAAACCCCGGTTGGCAAATACTCTAGCAACAGAGTTGCATCTGCATCCTTTGCTTATTACTTACTTTTTCTTAATACAGATTCTTGACTTTGTGACTTATGTAACCACAGTTTTAGAAGATGAGTGGATCAGCTTCTTACATGCTATATGCAAAACTTTGACTGGAACATAAACACATGAGAAAAGGTAGAAAATATCTTGGTATAAGTTTCTGGTGACATGAGCCTCAGAGTCAAATAACTTCATACCATGAGACATGAATAAAGAAATAGAATGATCCATATAGTGCCTTCTTAAAGTTTTGCCAGTAAATGATGTTCAGGAGAGGTTTTAGCACATTTTTTTCTAGTTAAAAATGTATATATTTTATGAATTCCATGTTTTAATTAATGATTTTATGTTCTATATATTACCTTAGCTTATAAATTCAAATTTTGTCAGTCCTTCAGCTATAAAATGTCTTCCATAAATGTAAGATTCCTATTAATCTGGGTAATTCATATTTAATTTAAAAATGAATAATTAAGCGTGTCTTAATTCTACATTTCATGCAGTTCACACTTCATATCCAGGCCACAACACCTCACTGGTCTTTTTTTTTTTTTAATGTCAAAATCTATGCCATCTTTTCAGTTCGCATTTTCCCCCATATGCACTGCTAAAAGCAAGTTCTGTATGGGGGTAAGGGTTGCTTTGAGCAAAAAAGACGTTATTGGGTAATGTCATAAAGTAAAGGAATAGCTTCTCCTTTTGCTCAAAGCATCACTTTATAACATTCAGATATGTCATAAAGCAATGTATGGGACCACTGTACTTTCATTGTGTTTTATGTATGTCAGAGTATACATTTTCTGCAAGCATGTGTACACCTATGTGAAAATGTATGTGCTTGTGTGTGTGTGTGTGTGTGTGTGTGTGTGTGTGTGTGTGTGTGTGTGTGTGTGAAGGACAATGAGGGTTTATCCTTGAAATCCATCTACCTTGTCATTTAAGGCTGAAGCTTACTTTGTTTCCTAGGTGTCTGCCCAGCAATATGCCAGAGATTCTCTTTTCTCTACCTCCCTGCATCTGGAATGAGATACAATCACTACCACTCCTGCTATTTATTAATGCTGAAGCTATAACATAGGCTTTGTGCTTATGCATCAAACACTTTTTTTTACTGATTTCTCCAGACTCACATGGTCAACAGATCCAGGAAGAACAGCATACTACCATTGACTTCAGCCATCAGACAGAATCTTCTACTGTACCTACTGCCATGTGTCACTAGCTTCTGATGTGATAGAATAATATGATCATCTGCTTCATTAAGTCTAGGCCATATGGCCTTTCCTGATGCATGTAGCAGAATGGACATGTTTCTGAATATGAAATAGAATTATGTTCCATATACACAGGGATACATAGAAACTTGTTAAGGATTCAAACATATAAAGCTACCAAGGCATTTCCTATCCATGCCACCTATACCAAAGTGTAAGGTGGTATAGCTTTATCACTTGTTTTATCACGTTCTTGAGAATTCCAACACTCTGCCCTCTAATTGAAAATGTGACTTTCTAACTTTGTGTTCAAGGAATCCCTTGCTTTCTTGTTTATTTTGGCAACAGTTGATATATTATAATTTCCCTGAATGTCCTAACTTTAAAAGTAGTTAAAATTCTGATGTTTGAAATACGGGAGGTAGAAAGTGGAAAGGACTTGGAAGGAAGAGAGGAGAGGGAGGGGAAAGGGGGGCAGGATCAGGTATGGGAGAAGATGGTTATGATATACAGATGGTCAGGAATTTGAACAGAGGCATTTGTATAGCAATGGGCGATGGGGAACTTGGGGTAGCCACTAGCAAGTCCCAGATACCAGGAAAGCAAGAGGCTCCTGGGACCAAACAGGGATGAGATTAGCTGAAAGTCCCAACAAAGGGGAAGGAAAACCTATAGAGACCATATCAAGAGGTTAGGCAAGGCCCCAGGTTGGGGATAGGGCCACCCACCCATCTCCAATTTTTTAACCAAGAATTGCTCCTGTCTAGAGGAAATACTCGGACAAAGTATGGAGCAGAGACTGAAGGAAAAGTCATCCTGAGACTGCCCCACCTGGGCATCCATCCATCCAATAAACAGACACCAAACCCAGATACTACGACAGATGCCAAAAAGTGCTTGCTGATAGGAGCCTGATATAGCAGAATCCTGCGAAGTTGTACTTGAGACTGATAAATACAGATGCTGATGCTCACAGCCAACTGTTGGAATGAGCATAGGGACTCCAATGGAGGAGTCAGGGAAAGGACTGAAGGAGCTGAAGGGGTTTGCAACCCGTAGAAAGAACAACACTATCAACCAACCAGAAACCAGACTCCCCAGACATCGCAGGGACTAAATCACCAACCAAAGAGTACACAAAGAGGGACATTTGGCTCTAGCCGCAGTCTCATATGTAGCAGAAGATGTCCCTGTCTGGCATCAATGGGAGGAGAGGCCCTTGGTCCTGTGAAGGCTCGATGCCCCAGTGTAGGGGGATGCCAGGGTGGTGAGGTGGGTGTGGGTTGGTGGGTGTATTAGCACCCTCATAGAAGCTGGGGTAGAATATTTAATATTGATAAAGTATCCAATAAACAAAAGAAAAAAAAAAAAGAAACTCAACTATTTTACTTCATATTGTACCGTTACTTCCTCCCTCTTCCTCCCCCTCTCCCTCTCCCTCACCCTCTCCCTCTCCCTCTCTCCTTCCCCCTCCTGTCCTCCTCCCCCTCCCTCTCCTCCCTCTCCCTCTGTATGTATGTGTGTGTGTGTGTGTGTGTGTGTGGTGTGTGTTTTGGTATTAACATGCTTCAATACACATGAGGACTTCACAAATCACTTTACAGAAGTGGGTACTGTAAATCAAACTCAGGTCATCAGTCTCAGTGACAAGTGCCTTTACTACTGATAGTATCTCAATGGTAACAAACTAGAAAGATTTAACAAAGTATTTATTAAAAAGTGACTTTAATTTTCAACAAGTCTGTCCTTTTCCCAACCCTCATGGATTATTAGCCTATCCTGTTCACATGGTCAAAGAGAGCAAAGATAATGAACGGAAGGTTCTCAAGCCCTGTGAGTACATGTGTGAACAGCTCACGTGGGGACCAGCTGCAGGGAATCAGATCAACTTTACTTTGGGTGATTTATGGCTTATAAAGTTTTAGGATTTAGCAGCTAGAAGCATAGGCTAAGAAGAGGCAAAGCCCCCATAGGCTGGGGGCTTAGGGAGCCAAAATTCCTCATTAACATGGGGAAGCATTTTAGGAATCTAGATGCTAGCTAGCTATACAGGTTCTTATCAGGAGAAGGGCAATTGATTGTGTGCTATAACTAAGGCGATGTTACTTTTCTCAGGTAGAGATTTGTGTTAGGACTCAGAATCCCCAAGGCAAGGTCAGAGAAGGAGAAGCCCCACAAAAGAAAGAAATCTCCCATTATGGACTGAACCCAGAGGCTACCTGGTCAGTAGTGGACTTCAACCTTAATTAGCAGTGCTTTCCCAAACAGCTAAACATGATTCACGTAAGTGGCTGTTGAGTTCTCAGTCCCAATATAAAACATAAAACTGTAAATAAGTGAAACTGGATCAAAAAATTCTTCAGAAGGTATCAGAAAGATGTTACTTCCAAGCCTGATGACACTAGTATGATCTTTGTAGCCCACATGGACAAATGAGACAACCAACCCTTGAGAGTCAATCTGTCACCTCTACAGGAGCTATGTGGCCTGGGTTCACCTATTAATTGTGTAAAATATTTCTGAGACATGAAAATAGGAGGATTATTTTGGGGGAAAAAGTGACTCAGTGGGAAATAGAAGTATGAGACCGAGAATGATATGGAAGACTATGCTCAAACTGCATTATGTGTATTTTATGAAACAAAAAATAAGTTACAGAGAATACTGTGAAAAAAACTGAAAATCCCAACAATAAAGGCAAAACTGAGAATATGACAGTGTATGTTCATCAGAATAGTATATTTGTTATATAAGTTGCATTTGTTTTTAGTCGTTTATAAAGCATGTTTATTCATGTGTGAATATGTTTATCCTATAGTGTGACATACTAGGAAATAGGCTGTTTCTAACATTTAAAATTGCTGTTTCTAACATTTTTCTTCTGTGTAGAGGAATACACCTCATTCTATGAGTTCGCATATCATTAGAGACTCAGCCCTGGGGATCCCTTAGGCCCTGAGCAGGGACAGATAAACAAGATCTCTCTATATTTTGCCAGTGCATTATTTAAAGGGCTTTGAATATAAACTTAAGCAGTTTACAAAATGCTTGAAATGCTGTATTAACATTTTAATTGCATTATAATATATGTATACATTTCAGGTTCTCAATAAAATTGATGATTCATTTCATAAAAACAAAATTGCTTACTCAGGAAAAATAATTTAAATAGAAAAGACTACAAATCAAAATCCCTAATATTTCATTGTGCACTCATGCTTTTTATGATTCTTGCATTTTCCAATTTCATTATTGTAGTAGATATAATATTATATTAAATTTAGGCATATAAGTGTAACACAAGCCTACAGGTTTCAAAATTTAAAGAAAAATCTCTACAACGTGTTTTATTCCAATTATGATATTCTACAAAGTGCTCCATGATGGTCTAATGTCTCTTAGAGCAAATTTTTGTTGTTGTTAAAATAATTTTTAGAGTGCTGTACGTGCTCTCTCTCTCTCTCTCTCTCTCTCTCTCTCTCTCTCTCTCTCTCTC
>NC_034594.1:91609309-91616669 GCF_900095145.1 Mus pahari
AGAGATACAGAGAGACAGAGACAGAGAGACAAAGAGAGACAGAGAGAATGTTTACAGATGCACACAGATGGAGGACAGAGAAGAAATTCTGGAGTCTTCCTCTGTGGTTATCTACAGGATTTCCTGAGAGAGAGTCCTTTATTTAAGCCAGAATTGCTATTATGTTTTTCAACTGGTCTGGTGTCTGGCAAGCTCCAGCAATTTTCCTAACTCATTTTCCATCAGTGTAGGAATCGCAAGTGTGTGCTTGTGTTATAAACATATACACGGATACACCTGAATATTTACATGGGTGCTGAGGATCAAAATGTAGGTACTTGCTTCCATGGCCAAGACTGACTTACAATTTCTGCATTGTACCACACTTTTGAAAATGTTTTTAAAGCAACTTACAAAACAGATGTGTATAATTTTTCTCTTGATTCTTTTTTTAATGGTTTATCTTAAAGTGCTTGACCAAATCAGTAAAATATATTATGAATAAATCATATCTCTCTGAACTGACCATGTACTAAATTTGTTTGTCCCTGTCTCTAAATGATACTGTAAAGCATGCACAAGTGATAGGGCTAAAGGATGAAAATGGGGATACTGGGCACTTTTATTTGAGGAACAAGTACACTGGGAGGTAGTAAACTGACTGAAACTTGCCTAGAATGTCTACAACACTGGCTTTGATATTTCATACTGCTTTTGATAAAATATATACATATGTATATTTATGTATATACATATGTTACATACATATATGTGTATATATGCATATACATATAAGTACATATACTGATATATATGAATATACATATGTATACAAACATGTACATATACATATTGTATATACATTATATGTACACACATTATATGTGTATACACACATGTATGGCTTTATCTACATACATATATCCTTTACCAACTAGGATAAACATCAACACTTATAATTTGTTTTGACATAGTGATTCACAAACCTAAAACTAACATTTAAACTGTTGATTTGTTAGTACAAGTGCCGAATGTCAGTGTTCAGCTCTAAATATTGCATATTAGCTTTACTTTTATACTCCAAAGATAAATTAAAGCATATGAAAGACTTCCCCCCCCCTCCTGCCATTCCACCACCACCACATTCTTATCTTTCTTCTTTTGGGTAAAATATAATTATGTATCTTACAGCCTGGCTTCAACTCACCCTCCTCATGCATCTTCTGCTCTCGTACTGACATGGCATCTACTATAGCAGAAGACAAATAATATGTTCTATGGAATTCTGTGAGAAGATTGGAGGCACTGCACAACTGGTAGCTATCAGAAAATGGAAGCCCTCTTGGTGAGGTCACAAGGCTTTAAGTAGAGAGAAGCACATACACCTGTTTAAGAGTTGCTGCTTCTAGTTTGTGCCCAGAGTCTTGAACTTGTAGAAATCTGTCTAAAAGGAGATGCACATAAGTGAATGTAATCTAAAGTTAAAAAATGTGACTATAGTTTGTCTTTGGGAGAAAGAAAATGAATGGGTATTTTTAGAGAGGATTGTCTCTGGATGCTTATGAGCACTTTTCTTCCTTTTGCACAAGGCTTTGTACTTTCCTGCTGACTTTACAACAAACCATACAGCAAAGGCACTACAATTACTCAGGCCCCATCAAAGTACTGTGAATAATTTTAACTAAGCTTGTGAGATGGCAGGTACTTGTCATGCATTTATTCTACTAAACAAAAAGATTTGAAGAAGACTGATTCCCAAGACTCCCAAAAGTTGTGGCTGATTTCGTTTTTTTTTTTCTTTCATTTTTTATTGGTTATTTTATTTATTTACATTTCAAATGTTACCCTCTTTTCCAGTTTTCCCTCCAGAACCCCCCTGTTTCCTCCCCTTTCTTCTGCCTCTATGAGGATGTTCCCTCACATGCCCACCCACTCCTTTCTCAGGACCCTGGCATTCCCCTACCTTGGGTCATCAAGTGTCCACAGGTTCCACTTGGTGTTCTGTAGGCTTCTTATATGATCATGGGTATCTCTTTTTTTAGGTTAGGGAAAGTTTCTTCTATAATTTTGTTGAAGATGTTTGCAAACCCTTTGAATAGGGAATCTTCACTCTCTTCTATACCTATTAGTTTTAGGTTCAGTCATTTCATTGTGTCCTGGATTTCCTGATTGTTTTGAGTTAGGAGCTTTTAGCTTTTTGTATTTTCTTTGACTAGGATATCTTCTATGTTTGTGATTCCCTCTACTTTCTCTTGTCTTCTGTTGGTTATTCTTGCATTTGTGAATCTTGATATCTTTGCTAGGTTTTCCACATCAAGTGTCGTCTCCCTTTGTGTTTTATTTAATGTTTCTATTTCCATTTTTAGATTCTGTATGGTTTTGTTCAATTTCTTCACCTGTTTGACTGTGTTTTCCTATAATTCTTAAAGGGATTTATTTATGTGTTTCATCTTTAAGGGCTTCAACTTGTTTACCTGTGTTCTCCTGCATTTCCTTAAGGTAGCTATGTCTGTCTTTCTTTAAGTTCTATATTCATGAGATAGGATTTTAGATTTGAATCTTGCTTTTCAGATATTTTAGGGTATCCAGGGCTTGGTGTGGTGGGAGAGCTGGATTATGATGTTGTCAATTAGCATTGGTTTCTGTTGCTTATGGTCTTATTTTTGCCTTTTCCATCTGGATATCTCTAGGCCTAACTGCCCTTGTTGTCTCTGAAAGGAGCCTGTCCCTCCTGTGATCCTGATTATGTCAGAACTCCTTGGAATACAGCTGTCTCTGTGATCTTGTGATTCTTGAATCCGGGGATCCTGAGATCCTGAGTGTGGCAGAGCTCCTGGGATTCAAGCTGCCTCTGGGATCCTGAGATCCAGATGTGTCTGATCCTGCTATGCTAGAGCTCCTGGGATTCAAGATTTCTCTGGGTGATACAGGTGTGAGTAGGGAGCCAGAGTTCTGTGTCTGCTCAGAGCACAGGTGCAAGCCAGAAGTAACCTATGTTTCTGGCTTGGTGGAGGTTCCTGTGGCCCTGGAGTTCAGGGGTCCCAGTTATGCTGGGTGTTGGGGAGGTATTGTGGCTTCACCTGTGTTCCTAGGAATGTCAGAGCACGTGGGAGTCAAACTTCCTCTAAATGTTGTGGGAGTGGGTGCAAAGCCAGTGCCTGGAACCACTCTGGGCACAAGTTCAAACAGGAAGGACATCTTCTGATTTCTCCATGTGCCCTGTGGCACACACATGACACAATAAATAAATAAATAAATAAATAAATAAATAAATAAATAAATAAATAAATATACTTTAAAAAATTATTACTGCAAGTTGGACAGATAGCTTATTTTAAGCATGCTTGCTATGAAAGCATGAGATATCTAAGCACACTCAGTGGTACATAGGTCAAGAAGCTGGGCATGATGGCTAATACTTGTCATTCTAGTGTTGGACAGCTAAAGATGGAAGAATCCATGGGCTAGTGGTAAATTGGTTAAAATTTAATGATAGACTCTGTCACCAAAAATAAGTTGGAGCACAACTGGAGAAGATACATGCTTCCACATGCACACATGAAGAGCCACCTCACGCAACCGCAAATATAAAAATGTAAGTGATAACTGAAAAGATTCTTCACTGTAAGTGCCTGTTGTAACCCAGGCTAACATCCAGAAAGAAATTTAGTAGACATAAGTCAACATGAATTCTCTCTCATTTAAAGGAAGTTTCACAAAGTAGGGTCTTTATCTGGACTGGTTTCTTCCATAAAGCATTTCTTTTCCATTAGAGGAGGCTGAAGCCAGAACTGTGTGAACCACATTGTTCACTGAACCTAAATTTGTCTATTCTTTCAAACCAACTTTTCCCCCTCTTGTCATGAAGCTTTTTACTTTACATTCAATTTCCTAATACAGTACTTTTTCCCTCCTCCAATCTTTTGCAATATGTTATTAAAGCTGTTTGTGTTGTCTATCGTGCTTGGTACAATTTCGTTCTCTCTGTTGTGCTGTTTAATCAACAGTTGCCTGGCTTTCATTGTTAATGCACCTTTGCCTACCCTTTTAAATTCTCTTTCCTCTCTGCTTACAACTCATTAAAATAATTAACTTTTTCAACCTTTTATTTTAACTATGACATAAATTTGCCTTCTGAAACTAACTGCCTAAGTGGTTTTAAAGAATGTTAGGTGATTATAATAACACATGCCTTTAGGAAAAAATAATCTGAAGTGAAGGGTGGGGAAATCCTATTCCCATATAAGTGAACAGACAGAATGGGCTTACTCTGAGTGCAGTAATTGAAGAGCCTCTTCCCAGAACCTCCTTAGGATAAGAGGCATAGACAAAGAATAGAGAGTTAAAGCAGAAGGCCTACAGTGTGCTTTCTGGGTGGAAAATTAAAACCACAAAACTCCCAACATATGCAAATTAGTAACTAGGAAAGTTGGAAAAGGCATAGCTATGTGCCACTGCCTACAGTCTGATGAATTCCCTTTCCTCCAAGAGAACTTTACTCAAGCAAAACCAGGATTATTTGCTTTGATGTTGAAAAGAATTTCAGTCACTAAATCAGCAAAATTTATCAGAAAGCTATGAATGAGCTACCTTATGATCAGGATACAT
Source organism: Mus pahari (assembly GCF_900095145.1). Taxonomy (NCBI): domain Eukaryota; kingdom Metazoa; phylum Chordata; class Mammalia; order Rodentia; family Muridae; genus Mus; species Mus pahari. The sequence goes on from NC_034594.1 coordinate 91,613,897, forward strand.
CATTACATTATATATACCCAAAGAACTCTATATCCCTGACAGAGATACCCATCTATCCATGTTAATTTCTATTCTATTTGTGATAACTAGTAATTTTAATCAGCCATGACATCCATCAACTGATAAATGGATAAAGGGTATATAATACATACATAGAATGCAATTCCATTCAGCAGTAAGAAAAAATAAAATTATGAAATTTGTAGAAAAATGAAACTGGAAAAACATAAAATGGAATAACACCAAAATAGAAAAACACAAGTAACAACAAACACCAGAACCATGTCTCTAATATTCAACTGTAACAAGCAGAAAGCTACAAAGAGACCACTGGCATAGAAAGTCCTCAAGGATCAGGAGAGTAGAAGGTAGGAAATAGGAGTATACAGAAGGAATACTGGGGTTGCTATGGGAGATCTGTTGTTTGTCTAAGTTTACATAGTTTCAGCTTCAAGGGCTATTTCCAGTCTTTTTTTTTTTTAATCTTTTTGTTATTAGATAATTTATTTACATTTCAAATGTTATCCTGTTTCCTAGTTTCCCCTCCCAAAATCCCCTATCCCCTCCCCTGTCCCTTGCTCCCTAACCCACCCACTCCCATTACTGTACCTGGCATTCCCCTATACTGGGGCATAGAGCCTTCACAGGTCCAGGGACCTCTCCTCCCATTGATGATCTACTAGGCCATCCTCTGCTACATATATAGCTAGAGACACAAGTTCCATCATGTGTTTTCTTTGACTGGTGGTCTAGTTCCAAGGAGCTCTGGTGTTACGGGTTAGTTAATATTGATGTTCCTCCTATTGGGCTTTAGCTCCCTGGCTACTTTCTCGGGCTCCTTCAGTGGGACCTTGTGCTCTGTCCAATGGCACTGGCAGAGCCTCGAAGGAGACAGCTTTATCAGGCTCCTATCAGCAGGCTCTTGTCATCTGCCTAGTGACTGGAATTGGTGGTTGTTTAAGTGGTAGATCCCCAAATGGGGCAGTCAATGGATGGTCATTCCTTCAGGATCTGCTCCAAACTTTGTAACTCCTTCCATGAGTATTTTGTTCCCCATTCAAAGAAGGAACAAAGTATCCAAACTTTGGTCTTCCTTCTTCTTGAGTTTCATGTATTTTGCAAATTGTATCTTGGGTATTCTAAGTTTCTGGGCTAATATCCACTTAGCAGTGAGTGCATATCATGTGTGTTCTTTTGTAATTGGGTTACCTCATTCAGGATGATATCCTCCAGATCCATCCATTTGCCTACAAATTTCATAAATTCATTGTTTTTAATAGCTGAGTAGTACTCCATTGTTTAAATGTACCACATTTTCTGTATCCATTCTTTTGTTGAGGAACATCTGGGTTCTTTCCAGCTTTTGGCTATTATAAATGAGGCTTCTATGAACATAGTAGAGCATGTGCCCTTATTACCAAGTGGAACATCTTCAGGGTATATGCCCAGGAGAGATATTACTGGATCTTCAGGTAGTACTAGGTCCAATTTTCTGAGGAAATGCCAAACTGATATCAAGAGTGTTTGTACCAGCTTGCAATCCCCTCAGCAATGGAGGAGTGTTCCTTTTTCTCCACATCCACGCCAGCATCTTCTTTCACCTGAAAATTTGATCTTAGCCATTCTGACTGGTGTGAGGTGGAATCTCAGGGCTGTTTTGATTTACATTTCCCTGATGATTAAGGATGTTGAAAATTTTTTCAGGGATTCTCAGTCATTCAATATTTCTCAGTTGAGAATTCTTTATTTAGCTCTGTGCCCTATTTTTTAATGGAGTTTTTTTATTTTTCTGGAGTCCATCTACTTGAATTCTTTATATATAATGGATATTAGTCCCCTATCTGATTTAGGATTAGTAAAGATCCTTTCCCCATCTGTTGGTGGCCTTTTTGTCTTATTGACAGTGTCTTTTGCTTTACAGAAGCTTTGTAATTTTATTTTGTCCCATTTGTCAATTCTCGATCTTACAGCACAAGCCATTGCTGGTCTATTCATCAATATTTCCCCTGTGCCCATGTCTTCTAGGCTTTTCCCTACTTTCTCCTCTATAAGTTTCAGTGTCTCTGGTTATATGTGGAGTTCCATGATCCACATAGACTTGACCTTAGTACAAGTTGATAAGAATGAATCAATTCATATTCTTCTACATGATAACTGCCAGTTATGCCATCACCATTTTCCCACTAGTTCTGGCTCCCTTGTCAAAGATCAAGTGACCATAGGTGTGTGGGTTCATTTCTGGGTCTTCAATTCTATTCCATTGATCTACATGTCTGTCACTGCACCAGTAGCATACAGTTTTTATCACATTTGCTCTGTAGTACAGCTTGAGGTCAGGCATGGTGATTCTGCCAGAGCTTCTTTTATTGTTGAGAATAGTTTTTGCTATCCTAGGTTTTTTGTTTTTCCAGATGAATTTGCAAATTGCCCTTTCTAACTCTGTGAAGGAGTGAGTTGGAATTTTGATGGGGATTGCATTGAATCTGGAGATTGCATTTAGCAAGATAGCCATTTTTACTATATTAATACTGTCTATCCATGAGCATGGGAGATCTTTCCATCTTCTGAGATCTACTTTGATTTCTTTTTTCAGAGACTTGAAGTTCTTATCATACAGATCTTTCACTTCCTTAGTTAAAGTCATACCAAGGTATTTTATATTATTTGTGACTATTGTGAAGTGTGTTGCTTCCCTAATTTCTTTCTCAGCCCATTTATCCTTTGGGTAGAGGAAGGCCACTGATTTGTTTGAGTTAATTTTATATCCAGCTAC
>NC_034594.1:91617264-91659617 GCF_900095145.1 Mus pahari
ATTGGGTAGAGTACCTTCTGTTTCTATTTTGTGGAATAGTTTGAGGAGAGTTGGAATTAGTCTTCTTTAAAGGTCTGGTAGAACTCTACATTAAACCCATCTTGTCCTGGGCTTTTTCTGGTTGGAAGACTATTGATGACTGCTTCTATTTCTTTAGTGGAAATGGGACAGTTTAGATCCTTAATCTGATCCTGATTTAACTTTGNTACCTGGTATATGTCTAGGAAGTTGTCCATTTCATCCAGGTTTTCCAGTTTTTTTTGAGTATAGCCTTTTGTAGTAGGATCTGATGATATTTTGGATTTCCTCAGGATTCTTTGTTATGTCTCCTTTTTCATTTCTGATTATGTTAATTAGAATACTGTCCCTGTGCCCTCCTGTGAGTCTGGCTAAGTATTTATCTATCTTGTTGATTTTCTCAAAGAACCAGCTCCTGGCTTGGTTGATTCTTCGAATAGTTCTTTTTGTTTCCACTTGGTTGATTTCACCCTGAGTTTCATTATTTCCTGCTGTCTACTCCTTTGGTTAAATTTGCTTCCTTTAGTTCTAGGGTTACTAGGTGTTCTGTCAGGCTGCTAGTATATGCTCTCTCTAGTTTCTTTTTGGAGGCACTCAGGGCTATGAGTTTTCCTCTTAGGACTGCCTTCATTGTGTCCCATAAGTTTGGGTATGTTGTGGCTTCAGTTTCATTAAACTCTAAAAAGTCTTTAATTTCTTTCTTTATTTCATCCTTCACCAAGTAATAATTGAGTAGAGTGTTGTTGAATTTCCACGTGAGTGTTGTCTTTCTATTATTTATGCTGTTATTGAAGATCAGTCTTAGTCGTTGGTGATATGATAGGACTCATGGGATAATTTTAATATTTTTGCATCTGTTGAGGCCTGTTTTTGGTCAGTTTTGGAGGAGGTACCATGTGGTGCTGAGAAGTTATATACTTTTGTTTTAGGATAAAATGTTCTGTAGATATCTATTAAATCCATTTGTTTCATAACTTCTGTTCATGTCCATATGTCTCTCTTCAGTTTCTGTTTCCAGGATCTGTCCATTGGTGAGAGTGAGGCCGTTGAATTCTCCCACTATTCTTGTATAAGGTGCAATGTGTGCTTTGAGCATTATTAAAGTTCCTTTAATGAATGTGGCTGCTCTTGTATTTGGAGCATAGATATTCAGAATTGAGAGTTCCTCTTGGTAGATTTTACCTTTGATGATTATGAAGTGCCCCTTCTTGTCTTTTTTGATAACTTTGGATTGCAAGTCAATTTTATTTGATATTAGAATGGCTACTCCAGCTTGTTTCTTTGGACCATTTGCTTGGAAATTTGNTTTCCAGCCTTTCACTCTGAGGTATTGTCTGTCTTTTTCCTTGAGGTGGGTTTCCTGTAAGCAGCAAAATGTTGGGTCCTTTTCGTGTAGTAAATCTATTAGTCTATGTCTCTTTATTGGGGAATTGAGTCCATTGATATTAAGAGAAATTAAAGAAAGAATTGATTCCTCTTATTTTTGTTGTTAAAGGTGGGATTCTGTTCTTGTGGCTATCTTTTTTAGGTTTGTTGAAGGATTAACTTCTTGCTTTTTTTAGGGTGTAGTTTCTGTCCTTGTGTGGGTGTTTTCCCTTTATCATCCTTTGAAGGGCTGGATTTGTGGATAGATATTGTGTGAATTTGGTTTTGTCATGGAATACTTTGATTTCTCCATCTATGGTAATTGAGAGTTTTGCTGTGTTTAGTAGCCTGAGTTGACAATAGTGTTCTCTTAGGGTCTACATAACATCTGTCCAGAATCTTCTTGCCCTCATAGTCTCTGGTAAGAAGTCTGGTGTAATTCTAATAGGCCTACCTTTATACATTACTTGACCTTTTTCCCTTACTGCTTTTAATATTATATCTTTATTTAGTGCATTTGTTGTTCTGATTATTATGTATCTGGAAGAATTTCTTTTCTGGTCCAATCTATTTGGAGTTCTGTAGGCTTCTTGTATGTTCATGGGCATTTCTTTCTTTAGGTTTAGGAAGTTTTCTTCTATAATTTTGTTGAAGATATTTTCTGGCCCTTTAAATTGAAAAATCTTCATTTTCATCTACTCCTATTATCAGTAGGTTTGGTCTTCTCATTGTGTCCTGGATTTCCTGGATGTTTTGAGTTAGGATCTTTTTGCTTTTTGTGTTTACTTTGATTGTTGTGCCCCTGTTCTCTATGTAATCTTCTCTACCTGAGATTCTCTCTTCCATCTCTTGTATTCTGTTGCTGATGCTCACATCTATGGTTCATTATTTCTTTCCTAGGGTTTCTATCTCCAGAGTTGTCTCACTTTGGATTTTCTTTATTGGTTCTGCTTCCCTTTTTAGGTCTTGAATGGTTTTGTTCAATTCCATCCCCTGTTTGGTTGTTTTCCTGTAGTTCTTTAAGGGATTTTTGTGTTTCCTCTTTAAGGACTTCTACCCGTTTAGCAGTGTTTTCCTGTAATTCTTTAAGGACTTCTACCTCTTTAGCAGTGTTCTCCTGCATTTCTTTAAGTGAGTTATTAATGCCCTTCTTAATGTCCTCTACCAGCATCATGAGATATGATTTTAAATCCGAGTCTTGCTTTTTGGGTGTATTTGGGTATCCAAGACTGGCTGAGGTGGGAGTACTGGGTTCTGATGATGGTGAGTGGTCTTGGTTTGTGTTAGTAAGATTCTTATGTTTGCCTTTGCCATCTGGTAATCTCTGGAGTTAGTTGTTATAGTTCTCTCTGGTTGGAACTTGTTCCTCCTGTGATTCTGTTAGCCTCTGTCTGCAGTCCTGGGAGTGTAGTTCTCTCCTGAGTCTCAGTGGTCAGAGTACTCTCTTGCAGGGAAGAGGCACAGAAGTCTGGCATTCAGACCTGCCTCCTGGATGGAGATGTAGGCTCGAAATGGGGCCTGTCCCAGAAGATGTGTCGCCTCTGCAGTCTGCATACTCACCTTCACAGACCCTTCTCAGCTCAAAACTTTGTCCCTGTAACTCCTTCCATGCGTATTTTTGTTCCTCATTCTAAGGAGGAATGAAGTATCCTCAAGCTGATCTTCCTTCTCCTTTTCATGTGTTTTGCAAACTGTATCTTGGGTATTAAAAGATTATTGGTTAATATCCACTTATCAGTGAGTGCATATCATGTGAGTTCTTTTGTGACTGGGTTACCTCACTCAGGATGATATCCTCCAGATCCATCCATTTGCCTAAGAATTTCATGAATTAATACTTAATTAATAAGAATTTCATTAATTAATACTGCTGAGCAGTATTCCATTGTGTAAATGGACCAAATTTCTGTATCCATTCCTCTGTTGAGGGACATCTGGGTTCTTTCCAGCTTCTGGTTACTGTGAATAAGGCTGCTATGAACATAGTAGAGCATGTGCCCTTATTACCAATTGGAACATCTTCTGGGTGTATGCCCAGGAGGGGTATTGCTGGGTCTTCCAGTAGTACTATGTCTAATTTTCTGAGGAACTGCCAGAGTGATTTCCAGAGTGGTTGTATAAGCTTGCAATCCCCCCTACAATGTAGGAGTGTTCCTCTTTCTCCACATCCTCACCAGCATCTGTTGTCATCTGAAATTTTGATCTTAACACTTCTGAATGGTGTGAGGTGGAATCTCAGAGTTGTTTTGATTTGCATTTCCCTGATGATTAAGGATGTTGAACATTTTTTTAAGGTGCTTTCTGCCATTCGTTATTTCTCACTTGAGAAATCTTTGTTTAGCTCTGTACCACATTTTTTAATGGGGTTATTTGAATTTCTGGAGTACAGCTTCCAAGTGGATCAATGAACTTCACATAAAACCAGAGACACTCTAATTTATAGAGGAGAAAGTGGGGAAGAGCCTCGAAGATATGGGCACAGGGGAAAAGTTCCTGAACAGATCAGCAATGGCTTGTGCTATAAGATCCAGAATTGACAAATGGGACCACATAAAATTGAAAAGCTTCTATAAGGCAAAAGACACTGTCAATAAGACAAAGAGGCCACCAACAGATTGGGTAAGGATTTTTACCAACCCTAAATCTGATAGGCGACTAATATCCAATAATATATACCAAGAACTCAAGGTACCTTTCAAGCTATATCTCTAAAGGCTCCTGAGATATTCTGACTTTCTTTTTAACCTTGCCTGAAGAACACATTTTACAGTGTTATAAAATGGTTACAAACAATATGTTGAAATTGGTAGATGAGAGAGATTTAGAGCTCTTGTAAGCATTAGAATTGAAGAGAAGTGCTTGTAGAAGTACTTAAATATAGCAATATGTCAGATCAGGCAAGCGATCATATTCAAACATCTTCTACGTCTATATGATCTGGCCAGAGGGAAGACAGGCACTGGATTGCTGTATTATCTTCCTAGAATACAGACACATCCTTAGTGCATACCTTCAATCCCTAACAATGAAGTTAAGATTAGTTTACAGAAGGAAACAACCATGTTTGAAAGTGACATCTAACAGAGGGATTACAAAGTGATGAATCTGAGAATGATTTGGCAGAATGAGTCAGAGATAGGATATGCCCAACTCTCATGAGAACAGCACAGGAAAGAGAAACTACTTTAGAGCAGTGCAAGAAGAGAAGAATGTGCGTGGCAGAGTAGTGTTTATGGAATTATATAGAGAAAGGTTGTACAGAGAGCAAGCTAGATACAGATGAAGAGAGAATAAGCCAGAGAATAAGAATGTCAGAAGCTTAGAATATATTGCAAAAGTTAATATGAGATCAAGCAGAACAATTCAGTGAGAAGCCAAAAGAAGCTGGACTCAATCAGTCAGCACTCTATTTGACTATTACTCTATTCCTACTGTTGTTTGTTTGTTTGTTTTATTTGTTTGTTTTTTGAGGCAGGACCTCTCACATACCTGGAGCTCACTAATTAGGCCAGGCTTGCCAGGCAGAGTGCACCTTGGATCTGTCTCTACCTCTTCTGCACTGAGATTACAAGTGTGCATCTCCAGGCTTGCCCGTTTTATGTGGATTGTGGGATTTATCTCTTATCCCCATACTTGTACAGCAAAGCTCTTGACTAATCCATCTTCCCTGATCTAGTGCTATGAGGTATTCTGGTTTTTATTTCCAAGTGACACAATTTTCTGAGTCTTGACTCCTATTAATTTGAACTCCCCAATCTTCAATGCAGAGATAATTTTAGTAGCTCATGAATATTTTGTTATATTTTTTTAAAAAATTGTTGCAATGTCTTGGCAGAATCTGTTACTGGTTTCATCATCTCCCAAAATACAAGTTGAAAATATGATGGCACCTGGAAAACAATCAGATTTTAATAGGTGTTTAAAAATAATATTAATTAATATTAATAATAATATTAATTGTCAAATTCCTTGGATTGTATTAATTATGGGTCTGGGTGCCAGAGGTTTTCCAAGAGGATCTCTACCCAGGCCAGGTGGGAAGGCCCCAGAAGGGGGGGAAAGTGAGTGCAGGCAGGGAGACAAAGCCTCTTCCAGGTCTGAGCCTATCTGAACCAAGCTGGTTTAGGCTGGGTCAACACAAAAGCCCCAGTGAGGAATGCAGCAAGCCCCAGGCAGCTCTTTGGGAGAAAAGATCTCTCCCAAGTGTTACAACTCTTGGAACAAACAGCTCAGACAAAGGAATGGTTCTCCCATACCTTTAATTCCCTGCATGACCCTCTCTATATACAGTTCTGGCAGTAATTTAGGGTCTGAAGCAAGCCCCTCTCATTGACTTGGACTGAGAGTTTGGGGGAAACCTTATTTACATGTGGGAGGGCTTCATGCTGTTCCTAAGTGACTAATAGCCATGTCTCTCCTGTGGGGTTTGTGGGAGCAGTAACTCCAACAGGGGCCAGGGGCCAGGAGACATGGAGGAACTCCTTCTGTCCCATGCAATTATCCCATGAATTATCACTACCGGGGCCTGGGGTTCAAGATCTAGCCTCGACTGGAAACCAGGCTGTCTACGCCTAGCCCATTGCCCCTCAATTAACTTTACTAACTTTTATTGTTTTATGTGTATGATAATTTTGCCTGCATATGTTTCTGTTTCTCACTTTAGTGCCTGGTTTTGAGAGAGGATAGAAGAGGGTATGAGATACCCTAGAACAAGACATGTAGACAGATGGTTGTGAGATGCCATGTGGGTGGTACTAATTGAACCAAAGAATCAATGTCCTCTAGAGAAGCTTCTAATGTTCTTAATTATTGAGTCATCTTTTCAGCTTATTGTGAATGCATTCATATCATAGGACCAATGGTCTCTATGAATTATGACAAAGCAGTGTCTTAAGATCTTCATAATAGAATGAACATTATGAGATCATGTTCTGGCAGATCGTCATTTTGTTTGATCCCCTGAAGACTCCAGGTCTGAAGGTCTTCCAGGAGATCAGCTGCACTAGGGAAGCTGGTAATGGACTCTCCCAAATGATGGCAACAGGTGAGAATCAGAGGAGCTCAGTGGACTTGGGATCACACTGAACTCCACCCTCTTCTAACCTTTACCTTTTATCAGAGCAAATCATCAGCTTGACTACTTCTCTGAAGACCTAACAGTCTTAAAGACTCTCGGAATACCAGGTACATGCAATGCAACAGGTAAAGAACCTTTTGAATTAACCACAGCAGCTGTGAATTCTGAGGAACCCAGTGGACTCAGGACCCACCCTCCCCAGCTCAAATCCCACCACTTTTCTGTCATGCACCTACATCCAGGGAAGATCATCAGTTTGACTTCTCCTCTGAAGATGCCATAGTCTGTAGGCCTCCCAGGAGATCTGCTGTACACAGGGCAATAGATCAGCAGTTTATCTGACAATGACAAAAGGACAAAAATGAGGAACTACAATACTTCTTTTAGGACTGAATCCTAATACAAGATTAAACACTGGATTCAAAATCATAGAGAATATTATAAGAAGCCCAGGAAAAATATATGATAAAATCTTAAGGGTTCCATCATCACCATAAAAACATTTGCTCAACTAGGTTCGTAGGAGCTTAATTTGTGAAATCCAAAGTATGTTATTACCTAGATGGAAACATCATCTGAAAAATGGATAAAGAAAATGTGGTACATCTACACAATGGAATAATATTCAGCTACAAAAACTAAGACCTCATAATTTTGGAGGCAAATGGATAGAACTTGAGGATATTTTACTGTTTGAGGTATCCCAATCCCAAAACATCATACATAGTATGTACTCACTTTTAATTAGATATTAGCCACATGTGTCCTTGTTATATATTACATAACTTTTGAGGCATATGCTGAGAAGTGATACACCTGGTTCTTCAGGTAGAACTATTTCCAAATTTCTGAGGAACCTCCAGATAGTTTTCCAAAGTGCTTTTTACAAGCTTGAAATCTTACCAGCAATGGATACAAAAATAGTAAAATTCTTGTAAAATAAATTCAAGAACAGATAAAAAACATCATTTATCATGATCAGTTTTCATTTTTTACTGCATTTAATACTTATATAGTATTCACATCTTCAATATTTTATATTTGGGCATTTCTAACATTGGACTCTGCTGACTTGTTCTTTCTAGTATTGTGGCAGTGAACTCTGTCATGTTCCATTTCTATTCAATATCATTGAACACATGGTAGTTTGCAAACCCTTCTTCAGAATGCTTTGCCCTTGCATTCCCCTACAAAGGAGCACAGAGACTTCACAGGATCAAGATCCTCTTCACCCACTGATGCCCAACAAGACCAACTGCTAAACAAGTATCTCATATAGAGGCAACAAGTGCAGACACTATTGTGGGTGCCGAGAAGGGCATGCTGACAGGAGTCTGATATAGCTCTCTTGAGAGGCTATGACAGAGCATGACAAATTCAGAAAACAACTTTTGACTTATTGATTTTATACCAAATTGAAGCAAAATCAAATTTAGATAGAGGCATCTTATTTATTGTTTCTGTAACTGCACGGCTTTTTATGACACCAATCTTAAGGAAGAAATCTTATTGAGTTTAGAGAAAATTTATTTTATCAAATTTTAATTTTTAGTTCTTACAAAATTGCTGTTTACTTGTTTTTTTAAAATGTTTTTATGTAATCAGGAAGATCATTGAAAAATATGTATTTTGAAAAGCTGTGTAATCAATGCATAACATTTCTTAGGAAATGATTTTATATAAAGAAAGCTTGAGAGAGACAAGAGTTATCAGAGTAGGAAAAGTCATACAGAGATGTGCTTCCTCTTGTCCAGTCTCTCATGAAGTGACTAACATTCCCTGTATGATCCTTCCTTCCTTCCTTCCTTCCTTCCTTCCTTCCTTCCTTCCTTCCTTCCATCCTTCCTTCCTTCCTTCCTTCCTTCCTTCCTTCCTTCCTTCCTTCCACTGCCATTGCATCCACCCTTCTCCAGACCCTGCACTCAACCAAGGCTGATCACTGGCACTTAAAGAAGTACAGGAGAGCACAAGTAAACAAGCAGAAGCCCTTAAAGAGGAAACACATAAATCCCTTAGAGAAATTTAGGAGAAAACAATCAAACAGGTAAAGGAATTGAACAAAACCATCCAGGATTTAAAGATGGAAATAGAACCATTAAGGAAACTTCAAAGGGAGACAGCCCTGGAGATGGAAACCTAGAAAAGAGAACAGGAGTCACAGATGCAAGCATCACCAACAGAATACAAGACATAGAAGAGAGAATCTCAGCTGTAGAAGATGCAATAGAAGACATTGACACAACAGTCAAGGAAATTACAAAAAACAAAAATATCCTATGTCAAAATATTCAAGAAATACAGGACACAATGAAAAGACAGAACCTGAAAATAGTAGCTATAGAAGAGAGTGGAGATTCCCAACTCAAAGGGCCAGCAAACATCAACAAAATTACAAAAGACTTCACTTACCTAAAGAAAGAAATGCCCATAAGCATACAAGAAGCCTACAGAACACCAAAAAGATGGGACCAGAAAAGAAATTCCTCTCATGATATAATAATTAAAACACCAAATGCACAGACCAAAGAAAGAATATTGAAAGCAGTAAGGGAAAAAGTAAAGTAACATTTAAAAGAAGACCTAGCAGAATTACACGCATCTCACCAAAGATTATAAAAGCCAAAAGATCTTAGACAATGTCATACAGACCCTAAGAGAACACAGATGCCAGCCCAGGCTACTATAACTAGAAAAACTCAAAATTACCAGAGATGAAGAAATCAAAATATTCTAAAACAAATCCAAATTAAAAGAAATTAGGGAACAAACACCCTTTACAGTAGTCACAAATAATATAAAATACCTCTGTGTGACTCTAACCAAGCAAGTGAAAGAACTCTAGACAAGAACTTCAAATCCTTAAAGAAAGACATCCAAGAAGACCCCAGAAGATGGAAAGATCTCCCATTCTCATGGAATAGCAGGATTAATATAGTAAAAATAGCCACCTTATTGAAGGCAGTCTACAGATTCAATGCAATTCCCATCAAAATTCCAACTCAACTCTTGATAGAATTAGGAAGAGCAATTCTAAATTCATTTGGAATAACAAAAGCCCTAGGACATAGAAAACTAATTTCAACAATAAATGAACTTCTGTGGGAATCACCATTCCTGAACTCACAATATACTATAGAACAATAGTGATACAAACGGCATGGCAGTGGAACAGAGACAGTCAGGTAGATCAATGGATTAGAATTGAAGACCCAGAAGTGAACCCACACACCTATAATCACTTGATCTTTGACAAAGAAGCTAAAACTATCCAGGGGGGAAAAGGACAGCATCTTCAACAACTGGTGCTGTTTCAAGTGGCAGTCTGCATGTAGAAGACTGAAAATTGGTTCTTACAAATCTCCTTGCACAAAGCTCAAGTCCAAGTGGATCAAGGACCTGCACATAAAACCAGATATGCTGAATCTAATAGAAGAGAAAGCGGGGAAGCATCTCCAATACTTGGGCACCGGGGAAATTTCCTGAAGAGAACAACAAAGGCTTATGCTTTAAGAGAAACAGTCAATAAGTGGAACCTCATAAAATTGAAACGCTACTGTAAAGCAAGGGAAACTATCAATAAGACAAAACAGCAACCCACAGATTGGGAAAAGATCTTTACCAACCCTACATTCAATAAAGGTTTTTATCTCAAGTATACAAATAACTCAAGAAGATAGACTTCAGAGAACCAAATAACCCTATTAAAAATTGGAGTGCATAGCTAAATAGAGAATCTCAGCTGAGGAATCTCAAATGGCTGAGAAATCCTTAAAGAAATGTTCAACATACTTAGTCATCAGGGAAATGCAAATCAAAATGTCCCTGATATTCTGCCTCACACCAGTCAGAATGTCTAAGATCAAAAACTCAGGTGACAGCACATGTAGGCAAGGACGTAGAGAAAGGGGAATACCCCTCCATTGCTGGTAAGACTGCAAGCTAGTAAAACCACTTTGGAAATCAGTCTGGTGGTTCCTGAGAAAATGGAAATAGTTCTACCTGAAGTACCAGCTATACTGCTCCTGAGCATATACCCAAAATATGCTCCATCATATAAAAAGGACATATGGTCCACTATGTTCATAGCAGCCTTATTTGTAATAGTCAGTAGCTGGAAACAACCCAGATGTTGCTCAGCAGAAGAATGGATACAGAAATTGTGGAAGATATACACAATGAAGTACTATGCAGTGATTAAAAACAATGACTTCATGAAATTCGCAGGCAAATGCATGGTAGGAAAAAATATCATTCTGAGTGAGGTAACCCAGTCACAAAAGAAAACACATGGTATGTGCTCATTAATAATTGAATACTAGTCCAAAAGCTCACAATGCCTATGATACAACCTACAGACAATATGAAGTGTAGAAGAAAGAAAGATTGGGGAGATGGGTGAATGCTTCAGTCCTGCATTGAGGGAGAAACAGGATGATTGTGGAAGGTAGAAGGAGAGGGGGCACAAGGAAGGAAGAAAAAGAGATGAGTAAATAAGGGTGGAAGTATCAGAAACTGGAGGCGACATGAGAAAGGTACAGTGGGTCAGAAAATCTAACAAAATTAAGTAGAAGGTGAATGACGAACTGCAGATAGTCACTGGAGGGTTCCAGAATCCAGAGAATCATGAGACTCCCAGGGACTCAAAGTGATTGACTTTCTCTATAATGTGAAGAGAAGGTAGAGACAGAACCTGTGAAAAACACCTCCAATAGACGGAGCCACCCACCCATCTCAGCTTTTTAAACCATAAATGTTTCTGTCCAAAGGAAGAACAGGGAAAAAATGGATCACAGACTGAAAGAAGGGGGATCCACCCAACCTAGGGATCCATCATGTCTGCAGACACCAAACCAAGAATAAAGTAGGCTAGTCTATTACCCAGTTCTCCCAAAGTCTAGACCACCAACCAAGGATTTTACCTGGAGAGATCCATGGCTCCAGATACACATGTAGCAGATGGCACCATCCAGCAACAGTGGGAAGGGTAGCCCTTGGTCCTGGGAAAGTGTGATGCTTCCAGAGTAGGAAGATAATGCAACAGCTTCCAGAGTAGGAAGATAATGCAACAGTGGGGAAGGAGAGTGTGAGTGGGTAGGAGAGCACTCTCATACAGGCAAACGGGAGGGGGAGGGCAGATGTGTGATGGGCAGTTTGTGGAGGGGTAACTGAGAAGTGGGATATCATAGGATAGGGGGTTGGTGAAGGGGATAACCAAGAAGTGGGATATCATTTGAGATGTAAACAAATGGACTGATTAAAATAAATAACTAAATAACTAAATAAATGAAATAAGAACTCTGTTTAGCTTTGTATCCATTTTTAATTGACTTGTTTGACTTGCTGTTGTCTAATTTCTTGAGTACTTTACATATTTAGATATGAGTCATCTGCCAGATGTCAGGATAGTGTAGTTCTTTTCCATAGGCTGTCATTTCAACCTATTAATGGCATCATTTGCCTTGCAGTGGCTTTTCAGCTTCAGATCACATTTATAAATTGTTGAACTTAGAGCCTGAGCTATTGCTATTCTGTTCAATATGCTGTGTCCTATACCATTGCATTCAAGACTATTTCCCACTGTTATGGTTTGTATATGCTTGGGCTGAGGAGTAGCATGGGAGAGGAGTTGTGGCCTTGTTGAAGTGGGTGTGTCACTCTGGGCTTTAATACCCTAGTCCTAGCTGCCTAGAATTCAATGGTCTAAAAGACTGCAGATGAAGATGTAGAACTCTCAGCACCCCTTGTACCATGCATGCCTGGACACTGCCATACTGTTGCCTTGATGATAATGGATTGAACATATGAATCTGAAAGCCAGCCCCAATTAAATGTTATCCTTAGAAAACTTGACTTCATCTTGGTGTCTGTTCATGGCCACAAAACCTAAAGGAAGATACCCACTTTCTATTTTTTTTTTTTTTTTTTTTCGAGACTGGGTTTCTCTGTATAGCCCTAGCTGTCCTGGAATTCACTCTGTAGACCAGGCCTGCCTCAAACTCAGAAATCTGCATGCCTCTGCCTTCCAAGTGCTGGGATTAAAGGCGTGTGCCCCCACATGCAGCTTATTTTCTATTTTATTAGATGTAGTGTATCCACTTTTATGTTGCGATTTTTTTTTGGTCTACTTGCACTTGAGTTTTTGCAAAATGATATATATGGATCTACTAGCATTCTTAAACATTCAGAAATCCAGTTAGACCACCACCATTTATTGAAGATTACTCTTTTTCATTGTATGATTTTGGATTCTTTGTCAAAATTCAAGTGCACATATATATGTGGATTTATTTCTTGGATTTCCATTCGATTCTATTGATCTACCTATCTGCTTCTATACCAATACCATGCAGGTTTTATTACTCTTACCTTGAATCCAGCTTGAAGTCATGGATGGTGATTCCTCCAGAAGTTCTTTTGGAGTACATGGTTATTTTAGCTATCTAGAGGTTTTTTTGTTTGTTTGTTTGTTTGTTTGTTTTGTTTTGGGTTTTTTTTTATTTTTCATATGAAGTTGAGACTAGTTCTTTTAACATCCATAAAGAATTTTGTTGGACTTTTGATGGGAATTGCATTGAATCCATAGGTTTCTTTTGGTATGATGGACAATTTACTAAGTTAATCCTAACAAACCATTATCATGGGAGACCTTTCCATCTTCTATCTTCTTCAGTCTCTTTCTTCTGAGCTCTGAAGTTGTTGTGATAGAGGTTTTCTCTTCCTTGGTTAGAGTTATGCCAACGTATTTTATTTATTTCTGGCTGTTGTGAAGAGAGTTATTTCCATTATTTATTTCTCAAACCATTTATTATTTGAATAAAAGATGGCTACCAATTTATTTTTTGTTTTTTTAGTTAACTTTGTAACAAACCACTTTACTGAATGTTGTTTTAGCTGTAGGACTTCTCCCATATAGGTTTTGTGGTCATTTGCATATATTATATTATCATCTGAAAATAGTAATATTTTAACTTCTTTCCCAAATTTCTATCTCCTTTGCTATCTTATTGTACTAACTAGAACTTCAAGTACTATAATGAAGAGATAAGGAAAGAGAGGCCAACCTTGCCTTGCCCTTGTTTCAGTGGATTTTTGTGTTTATCTCTATTTAATTTATGCTGCCTATTAGATTGCTGGACATTGTTTTTCTTGTATTTTGATATAGACCTTCTATCTCTGTGCTCCCTAAGACTGTAGACATGAAGAGGCATTGGTTTTGTTGAAATGATTGTTCAATGTCTAGCGTGATCAGTTTGTTTATTTAATGGATTATGATGATAAATTCTCTTTTATTGAATGAAGGCTTTATGCTTGTCATGACTCCTATTTGATTATGTTGGATGATGTCTTTATGTGTTCCTGGATTATGTTTGCAAGTATGTTTGCTTCAATGTTTATAACCAAAATTATTCTGAAACTCTCTTTCTAGGGTATCATGGTGACTGTGGCTCCACATAATGAGTTTAGCAATGTTCCTTCTGTTTCCATTTTGTGGAATACTTTGAGGAATCTTGGTATTGGATCTTCTTTGAAAGTCAGGTAGATCTTTAAAAGTACCTAGCACTGAAATTCTTGTTGTTGGTTGCTTTTAGGAGATTTCAATCATTGCTTCTGTTTCCTAAGGGTTGATGAGACTATTTAGATTGTTAATGTGCCTTGATTTAACTTTGGTAAGTGTAAGTATCCAGAAAAATCATTTCTATAACTTTTATTTTCCAATTTTGTATTGAACAGGTTTCTGAAATAAGACCTAATACTTCTGTGGATTTCCTTAATGTCTGCACGTATGTCCCCATTTTCATTTCTGATTTATATCTTGGATATTGACTTTCTAGTGTTTAGTTAGTTCTGGTAATGTTTAGTCTATCTTGTTGATTTTCTCAAAGAACCAGCTCTTGGTTCTTTGTGTTGCTCTCTTTGTTTTAGCCATGAGTTTGTTTATTTCCTGTGACTATTCCTCTTTGTTGTGTTTGTATTTTTGTTGTTGTTGTTGTTGTTCTAGAGCTTTCAATTATGCTATTAACTGGTTAGTATAAAATTTTTTTCCTTTAAGAATCAGTTATTGTGATGTATTTTTTTAGTACTGCATTTATTATGTCCCAAAGATTTAAGCATGTTCTTCCTTCATTTTCAATGAATTTTTGAATGTTTTTAATTTCTTTCTTTTTTCATCTTTGATCCCATGATAATGGAGTAGAGAACTGTTCACTTTCTATTAGTTTTTGTTTGTTTGTTTGTTTGTTTGTTTTGTTTGTTTTGTTGTTGTTTTGTCTTTTTGTTTTCGAGACAGGGTTTCTCTGTATAGTCCTGACTGTCCTGGAACTCACTTTGTAGACCAGGCTGGCCTCAAACTCAGAAATACACCTGTCTCTGCCTCCCAAGTGCTAGGATTAAAGGCATGAGCCACCACCACTGGCACTCTATTAGTTTTGTAGGCACTTGTTATGTTGTTCTCTTGTTGAAGTCCAGTTTTAATCCTTGTTACTCTGAAAAGATGTAAGGGGTTATTTTGATCTTCTTGTATCTGTTGACACTTGCTTTGTGACTAAATGTATTGTCAAGTAGGAGAAGGTTCTTTGAGCTGCTGAGTAAAATATATATATATATATATATATATATATATATATATATATATATTTGTGTTTAGTTGAAAATGTTCTCTAAATATTTGTTAGTTCCATTTGATTCATAATGTCTGTTAGTTTTATTATTCTTCTGTTTAGTTTCTGTTTTGATTACTTGTCCATTGGTGAGAATGGTTATTGGAGTCATCAGTAGTACTTTGAGTGGTTGGATTATGATTCAAGCTTAGTTAATGTTACATTAATAAATGTGGGTGCCCATGCATTTTTAGTATAGAATTTCAGAACCAT
Source organism: Mus pahari (assembly GCF_900095145.1). Lineage (NCBI taxonomy): Eukaryota > Metazoa > Chordata > Mammalia > Rodentia > Muridae > Mus > Mus pahari. Next base: position 91,632,595 of record NC_034594.1, read on the forward strand.
ATTGTCCTCTTGGTAGCTTTTTTCTTTGATGAATATGAAGAATCCTTGTACATCTGTTTTGAGTACTTTTGATTAAATGTCTATTACATTAGATATTAGAATGAATACTTCAGTTTGTTTCTTGGAACTGTTTCTTTGAATTGTTTTTCTTTTATGCATCAAGATGATGAGATCAAACCTAAAATTATTTTTTTATGAAATCCTGTTCATGATCCAATCTTTTAGCTTGTGTCTTTTTATTGGTACAGAGTCACTTGATTATGAGATAATGATTATGAATCCTTTTGTTGGAATTATCCATCTAGTATCTCTTTTAGTCAAAGTAGTGAAAAGTACTGTTTATTTTTTGCTGTGTCATGGATATTTTTGTTTACTCCATTGATGCTGACTTAGTGTTTTGTTGGATATTGTTTCTAGGCTGATATCTGTGGTCTCTTAAGATGTGTAAGGCATCTACCCAGACCCTTCTGTCTTTTAGATTTTGTTTAGAGAAATCAGGTAGATTATGATAAGTTTGTCTTTATATGTTACTTGACATTTTTCTCCTGCAGCTTTTAATATTCTTTCATTATATTGTAAATGTAGTGTTGTGAATATTATGTGGCAGTAAGGTTTTATTTTTTTTTATTGTCAAATCTATTTAGTGTTCTATGAGCTTCTTGCAGGTTTAAAGCCATATTTATTTATTTATTTATTTATTTGAGACAGGGTTTCTCTGTGTAGCCTTGGCTGTTCTGGATCTCACTCTGTAGACCAGGCTGGCCTTCAACTCAGAAATCTGCCTGCCTCTGCCTCCCAAGTGCTGGGATTAAAGGCATGCTCCACCAGGCCCGGATCAATATCTTTCTTTAGTTTAGAAAAAATATTCTTTGGTGATTTTGTTGGAGATATTTTCTGGGCCATTTACCTGGTAATTATCTACTACTTCTATTCCATTTTTTAAAAAATTATTTTTTAGGTTTGGTCTCTTCATAGTGTCCCAAATTTTCTGTACATACTTTGGTAGAAATATTTTACTTTTGGCATTTTCTTTAATCAATGTGTCTATTTCTTCTATTGTATCTTCCAAGCCTGTGATGTTGTCATCCATTTCTTATATTTTGTTGTTGATGCTTTTGTCTAGAACTACTGATCACTCTTATATGTTTTCTGTCTCCAAGATTGCCTCAGTTTGTGTTTTATTCATCACTCCTATTTTCATTTTGAGTCTTAATATCTTATTTCCTTTATCTGTTTAATTTTATTGTTCTGTACTTCTTTGCAATAATTGCATTTCCCTTTAAGGACCTCTACATGTTTAATTGTATTTTCTGTTATTTCTGTAAGTGAATTTTATTTATTTATTTTTTAAAAGGTCAACATTATCTTCATAAGATTAAACTTAAGGTCATTTTCTTGTACTTCAGGATTGCTAGGCAATTCAGGATTTGGTGTTGTGGAATAGCTATGTTGTAGTAGTGCTATATTACCCTTGTATTTGTTGGTTACATTCTTTCTTAGTCATTAGGCCATCTGGAGATCCCTGATGTTTGAAGACCTGGTAGTTCCAGATTGCTATAGGACTCTGGGACTGAAGGTAGTGCTGTTAGCTCCTGGTAGGCCCAGGCCTCTCAGATTTGAGACAACCATGGTTTCCTATGGGTGGCAGCAGGCTTCCAAGTATGCAGGCAGAAAAGTTAGCCTGAGATAGGTTCAGACTTCTGGTTGTCCAAGGTGTTACCAGGTCTCAAGGGAGGCAAGCAGATTTTGTGGTTCCTAATGGCTGCAAGAATCTGGAATTGCAGAAAATTATGTAGACTAGATGATGTAGCAGAGCCTAGTTAGGGCAGTACTCATGACTCCTGTGCTTTCTAGGGAAACCAGGGGGGAGAGTATTGGGCATCTCACCTGGTTATCCCGGATGGCAGCAGAATGCAGGTATACAGGCAGATCTTTGGCCCAGTGAATGATGTGCATATCAGGGATTCTGAAATTAAAATGTAAATAATGTGTAAGTGTTCAAATGTCAGATAATGAATTTCATATTTAATATTAAAGTTTCAAATTATAATATGGCTAGAAAAGTGATTTAATGCACATCAGGACATTTACCATGTTGACAAATAAATAGGATTCTTTAGAATTTTTCTGCCTCAGTGAAATGTCCTATATGACATTTGAAATCCTGTACTATCATGTATGTGATATGTGTTTTAATAGATATACTTAAGATTTTATCATGTCTTTACATATTTTCATTTTTAAACTTTTTATCATATTCTATTTTTAATTTAATTTTTTGCTTACTCACTTTACATTGACTCACTGACTCCATCACAATAAGCCCTCCCAAGATTTTTCCCACTTCCCCTATTCTCTTCTGCTTTGAGTAGGTAGGGATTTTATGTGTATATCCCAAAGATGTGGCCTCAAGTCCCTGTGAAGCTTGGCACTTTCCCTCACAATGTGGCCAGACAAGTCAGCCCAGTTAGTAGAACATATCACATGTAGAGACAACAATTTTTAGGATAGCCCCCATTCCAGTTGTTCAGGACTCAAATAAAGGTCAAGCTGCAAACCTGTTAAATATATGCCTTGGTCTAATCTATGTATGTTGGTTACTGGTTTTGATTCTTAAAGCTCCAATGATCATGGTTACTTGACTTTGTTGGTCTTCCTGTTCAGTTCCAACCCCCCTCAGGGTAGCCATCCAACTTCCTATTCTTCCTTAAGAGTCCCCAACCTTCAGCTGCTGTTTGTCTGTTGGTGCCTTTAACTGTCTGAGTCAAGTGATGTGTGGAGTCTCTCAGAGGACAACATGATCCTGTCTGCAAACATAACATAATATCATTAATAGTGTCATGGATTGGTCCTTGCACATGGGATGGGTCTCAGTTTAATCCAGTTATTAGGTGGATATTGCTTTAGTCTTTGTTCCACTCCCACTTCCTGCATTTTTTATACACAACAAAAATTTTGTGTTGAAGACAACTTCAACAAAATTATAGAAGAAAACTTCCCTAACCCAAAGAAAGCAATGACCATAAATGCACAAGAAAAATGGGACCAGAAAAGAAAATCCTCTAGTCACATAACACAAAATAATTGAAACATTAAACACACAGAAATAAGAAAGAATACTAAAAACTGCAAGGGAAAGGGCCAAGTAACATACAAAGGTAGACCTATCAGAATTACACAAGACTTCTCAAGAGAGAATATGAAAGTGAGAAGAGCTTGTTCAGAGGTCAAAAAAGAAAATTCTCAATCAAAATAGATGAAGAAAACAAAATATTACAGGACAAAACCAAATTTAACATGTATCTATCTACCAGTCCAGCCCTACATAGGATCCTAGAAGGAAAATATCAACACAAGGAAGGTACCTGCACCAAAGGGGAAAAAAAGAAAAGAAAAAACAAACAAAAATCAAATCAAATCAAATCAAAACAAAACAAAAACACAAGATTTGTAAGCATCTTACAGCAAAGTCAAAAGGAGAGAACCACAAGCACATAGAGCCAACTACAAAAACCAGCATATCAGGAACCAACAGTCAACTCTCTTTAATATCTCTCAATATTAACAGATTCAACTCACCTATAAAATACATAAGCTAAAAGACTGGATACACAAGGATACCCAACAATTTGCTGCATACAAGAAACACATTTCAAGGACTCGAGAGATGGCTTAGCAGTTAAGAGATTCGACTACTCTTCCAGAGGTCATGATTTCAATTCCCAGCAACTACATGGTGGCTCCCAGCAATCTGTAATGTCATCCAATGCCCTCTTCTGGAGTGTCTGAAGACAGCGACAGTGTATTCACATATATAAAATAAATAAATCTAAAAGAGAGAGAGAGAGAGAGAGAGAGAGAGAGAGAGAGAGAGAGAGAAACACACCTCAATAACAAAGACAGACACTGTCTCACACTAAATGGCTGAAAAAGTGTGTTCCAAGCAAATGGTCCCAAGAAACAAGCTGGAGTTGCTATCCTAATATCCAATAAAACAGACTTTCAACCAAAAGTTATCAAGCATGATAAGGAAGGGCACTTAATATTCATCAAAGTAACAATCTACCAAGAGAAAGTCCCAATTCCAAACATCTATGCCCCAAATGCAAGGGCAACCACACTCATAAAAAAAAAAAAAAAAAAAAAAAAAAAACTTACAAAAGCTCAAAACACACATTGAAACTCACACTATAATAGTGAGAGACTTCAACACCACACTCAACAATGGACAGATCACTGAAATAGAAATTGAGCAGAGACATAGTGAAACTAATAGAGGTTATGAACCAATGGAATTAACTGATGTCTATACAATATTTCATTCTAAAACAAAAGAATACACCTTCTCACTATCTCATGGTACCTTCTCTAGAATTGATCATATGATTTGTCACAAAACAACCCTCCATGAATACAAAAAGGTTGAAATAATCCTGTGCATCCTAACAGATCACCATTGACTGGTCTTCAATACCAGCAAAAAAACCAGAAAGCCCACATACACATGGAAACTGAACAACTCTCTACTCAATGATTACTTGGATAGGGAAGAAAGAAAATAAAGAAATGAAAGACTTGCTGGAATTTAACACATCATCATACCCAAACTTATGGCACACAATGAAAGCAGTGGGTAAGAAGAAATTTTATACCACCAAGTGCCCTGGTAAAGAAACTGGACAGATCATAGAGTGGCAACCTAACAGCACACTTAAGAGATCTAGAACAAAAAGAAGCAAACTTACACAAGAGGTATAGAAGGCAGAAAATAGGTAAATATGGGGCTAAAATCAACCATGTAGAAACAAAGAGAGCAATACAAAAAATCAACAAAACCAGAAGGTAGATCTTTTAGAGAATCATCAAGATTGATAAATCCCTAGCCAAACTAACTGAAGGGCTCAGAGGCAATATACAAATTAATAAAATCAGAAATGGAAAGGGAGACAAAACATCAGAAATGGAGGGAATTCTAAAAATCATCAGATCCTGCTAAAATAGCCTATACTCAACAAAACTGGAAAATCTAGATGAAATGGATAGTTTTCTAGACAGATAGCACGTATGAAAGTTAAATCAAGGGCAGATAAACTATATAAACAGGCCCATAACCCTAAATGAAATAGTCATTAAATACTTCCCAACCAAAAGAAGCTTATGGCCAGGTGGATTTACTGCAGAATTCTACCAGACCTTCAAAGAAAAGCTGATACTAATATTCCTTAAACTATTCCATACCACAGAAACATAAGGAACACTAACTAATGCATTCTATGAAGCTACAATTACTCTGATGCTTAACCATACAAGGACTCAACCAAAAGAGAGAACTTCAGACCAATCTCATTTATGAATAAGAATCCAAAAATACTCAATAAAATTCTTGCAAACCGAGTCCAAGAACACATCAAAACCATCATTTGACACCATAAAGTATGCTTCAACCCAAGGATGCAAGATTGGTTCAATATATAAAAATCCACTAACTAATCCACCATATAAACAAACTCAAGAAAAACTCACATGATTATCTTCTTAAATGCAGAAAAAGAATTTGCCAAAATACAACACACGTTCATGTTAAAAATATTTGAGAGATCAGGAATTCAATTCCCATACCTAAACATAATAAATGCAATATACAACAAAGCAACAACCAATATCAAATTAAATGGAGGTATACATGAATTAATACCATTAAAATTTGGGAAAAGACAAGGATGCCCACTCTCCCTATATCTATTCAATATAGTACTCAAAATGCTAGCTAGAAGAATAAGACAACAAAATGGATCAAGTGGATACAAATTGGCAAAGTAGAAATAAATGTATCACTATTTGCAGATGATATGATAGTATATGTAAGTGACCCCAAAATTCTACCAGAGAACTTCTCTAGCTGATAAACAGTTTCAGAAAAGTGGCTGGATATAAAATTAACTCAAATAAATCAGAAGATTCCTTTTTAATTTATACAAATGATAGTCTGAGAAAGAAATTAGGGAAGCAACTCCCTTCACAATAGCCACAAATAATATAAAATATCTTGGAGTAACTCTAACCTAACAAGCGAAAGGCCTGTATGATCATAATTTCAAGTCTCTCAAGAAAGAAATTGGAGGTCTCAGAAAATGGACAGATCTTCCATGCTCATGGATTGGCAGAAATAATATAGTAAAAATGGTCATCCTACTAAAGGCAATCTAGAGATTCAATGCAATCTCCATCAAAATCTCAACACAGTTCTTCAAAGGCATGGAGAGAGCAATTCTCAAATTCATCAGGAAAGGCCAAAAAAAAAAAAAAAAAAAAAAAAAAAAAAAAAAAAAAAAAAAAAAAAAAAAAAAAAAAACAAAACCAGAAAAGCAAAAACAATTCTTAACACCAAAAGAATGGCTGGGAAATCTCCACTCTTGAACTCAAGAATTACTGCAAATGAATTGTGGTAAAAACTGCATGGTAGCGGTACAGAGACAGACACATTGATCAATGGAATAGAATTAAAGTCCCAGAAATAAATCCACACACTTATGAACACTGAATCATTGACAAAGAAGCCAGAAATATACACCGGAAAAAGGAAAGCATCTTCAATAATTAGTGCTGGTCTAACTGTCTGGCTGTATGTAGAAAAATGAAAATAGATCCATACTTGTCACCTTGTACAAAGCTCAAGTTCAGGTGGATCAAGGACCTCAACATAAAAAAAGATACACTGAATTTAATAGAAAAGAAAGTGGAAAAGAGCCTTGAACTTACTGGCACAGGGGAAATTTTCCAAAACAGAATTCCAATCAATGGCTCACTATCTAAGACTAAGAATTGATCATTGAGACCTCAGGAAACTGGAAAGCTTCTTTACAGAAAAGTACATCATCAATAAGACAAGTCAGCAATGTACAGATTGGGAAAAAAGTCTTCACTATTCTCTCATCTGATAGAGGGCTGATACACAAAATATATAAAGAACTCAAGAAGCTAACCACCGTAAAACCAAACCACCCAATGAAAAAATGGGTACAGAACTAAACCAAGAATTTACAACAGAGGAATCTCAAATGGCTGAGAAGCATCTAAGTCCTCAATGATGAGAAATGCAGGTCAAAGTGACCCTGATATTCTAGCTTACAACAATCAGAATGGCTAAGATCAAAATCTCAGGTAACAATACATGTTGGCAAGGATGTGGAGAAACAGGAACACTCTTCCATTGCTGGTGGGATTGAAAACTGGTACAACCACTCTAGAAATCAAACTGGAGGTTACTTAGAAAATTGAAGATAGATGTACCTGAAGATCTGGCAATACCACTCAGTTTTGGGAATATACCCAAAATATGCCCCAGCATGCCACAGGGACACTTGTTCCATTATGTGCATAGTGGCTTTGTTGGTGAAAGCCAGAAGCTGGAAACACCCCAGATGTCCCATGACAGAAGAATGGATACAGAAATATGTGGTTCATTTACACAGTGGAATACTACTCACTGTCCCCTGTGAGGCTATGCCAGTGTGTGGCAAATACAGAAGTGGATGCTCACAGTCATCTATTGGATGGAACACAGGGCCCCCAATGGAGGAGCTAGAGAAAGTACCCAAGGAGCTGAAGGGGTCTGCAACCCTATAGGAGGAACAACAATATGAACTAACCAGCACCCCCTGAGCTTGTGTCTCTAGCTGCATATGTAGCAGAAGATGGCCTAGTCAGCCATCATTTGGAGGAAAGACTCTAGCTCTTGCGAAAATTGTATGCCCCAGTACAGGTGAATGCTAGGGCCAGGAAGTGGGAGTGGGTGGGTTGGGGAGCAGGGCAGGGGGAGGGTATAGGGGACTTTCAGGGTAGCATTTGAAATGTAAATGAGGCTGTCTGGCCTGGGCTGGGCGGGGCACACGCTGGCATCGAGCACTATGGCAACTGATGGGGATGGCAGAATTTCTATGAGTTCCAGGAGCTGGCCAGGAGTGTCCAGAAACAGGAGAACTGTAATGGGAGCCCAGAGGCTGGTGTGGGCCCCACGCTGGGAGCGACAGCTTGGAGGAGAAGCTGAGCCTGTGCTTCCGCCCCACTTCGGAGGCTGAGCCCTCACGGGCAGCCATGCGGCCCATCATGGAGTGCACCCTCCTGCAGGAGAACAGGGAACGAGATATGGAATGCCCTGACAGATAACTATGGGAATGTCATAACTGTAGACTGGAAGTCGACCTTGCGTTTGCTTACTCTGAACCTCTTAGAGAAAGGGATGAAAGATGGCTTGCTCTTTGATACCTCAGATGAGGAGGAGCAGAGGTAAAAGTTGGATATGCATTCAATCATTGTCTCCTGTGTCAAGGAGAAGAAGCCTCTCTTCACTGCAGACCAGGTGATTGAAGAAATTGAGGAAATGATGCAGGAGTCACCAGACCCAGAAGACGATGAGACACCAACACAGTCAGACCGTCTCTCCATGCTCTCCCAGGAGACTCAAACTCTCAAGAGGTAGTCTAGCATGAGCAGCTATGAAGAGCGAGTGAAAAGGCTGTCGGTGTCTGAGCTAAACGAACTGCTGGAAGAAATTGAGATAGCCATTAAAGAGTACTCTGAGGAGCTGGTGCAACAGTTGGCCCTGAGAGATGAACTGGAGTTTGAGAAGGAAGTAGAAAACAGCTTCATTTCTGCTCTGATTGAGGTGCAGAACAAGCAGAAAGAACACAAAGAGACAACCAAGAAGAAGAAGAAGCTCAAAAGTGGCAGCTCTCAGAACGGGAGGAGTGAGAGAAGTCACATGCCAGGCACATATTTGACGACAGTCATCCCTTACGAGAAGAAGAATGGCCCACGCCCACCGTCCCTTGAAGATCTTCAGATATTAACCAAAATTCTGCATGCCATGAAGGAGGACAGTGGGAAAGTTCCAAGCTTGTTAACCGACTATATTATACTGAAAGTTCTGTGTCCGACATAGAGCGGCGTTATGGTGGGAGCTGCTTCCTGTTCTGTGGACCCCAGGCTTGATTGACTTCCTATGGTGTTACTGTGGAACATGCTGCCACGAGTCCCGGCTTTTGGAGACCCAGCACACTTGAACTTGGATTTGCAATTCAGTATTCATAGATCGTTACTTCACTAATCCATCACATTATAGCACCACGAGAGCTACAGGACTCCTGAATTGTAGAGATAGGTTTTGGTACATGTGAACTTGTTTCTAAGTTAACAGTCAACGAGAAGGACATGAATCGCGCTTGTTGTTGTTTTTGACAGTGTGACTGTCAGTTTTGATTCCTCAGTCTGACCTGCACAGAAGAACTAGACTAAAGCACCGGTCGGTCCAACTGTGGCTGTTCTGTAGTGAGGGTGAGAATCAGTGTTTTAGAGCATCTTCAGAATATTACCTACCAGTATTGTCCAGAAACAGAAATTCAGCGTGGCTGTTGTGAGGCCGAGTGCCACCCACCTGCGCTGCTCTCGCCTAACTGTGCTCGCCAGACACTGTTGGAAACTAAGTTTTGGAATTTCTGCCTGATTCACCCTTATTGGCATGTGAGCCATTGGGATGCCTTTCAGAATCATGACGAATTGGTGATGCGTCTTTGGGTGCGTCTGTCCTGTGAAGAAGTGTCTTTGGAAAGGGGTTCATGCCTCCAATGTACTTAAGGAGCTACTGAGGTACTGCCTTTTCTCATGGGTGTGTTCAGTTTTCTTTACACCTGTGTGCTTTTCTAGAAAAAAGCTGCTAATGGTTGCAACACTAATCATGAACACGTTTTGCCAGTTTCAATCAAGTCAGTGGCATTTAATAAAATTATACACACACACACAAAAGAAAGAAAGGTAAATGAAGAAAATATCTAATAAAAATTGTTTTTGAAAAAAAGAATGAGGACATTCTGAGTTAAGTGGTTATTAGCAAAAAAAAAAAAAAAAAAAAAAACCCAAAAAACAAAAAGAAAAAACAAAAACAAAAGCAAAACAACAACAACAAAATAAACCCTCAAGATACAGTCGATAGAACTCAAAAAGGTCAACAAGCTGAAGGGCCCAAGTGAGGACACTTAAGTCCCTCTTGGGAGGGAGAAGAAAGCAAATACATGGGGGGAAGGAGGGAGGAGCCTGGGAGAGAAAGTGGACAGAACTGGGGGAAGGTCTTTCTGTTCTGTTCGCTTTCCTTCCCTTTTGGGAGGGGGGAACCTAATCTGGTATTGGGTTAGGGGAAAGGGCTGAAGCTCTGAGGGCCAGCAGAAAGACTGGAATCAGGCAACCTCGGGAGGTGGGACATTGAGGGGACCCTCCAGAATGCACTTGAGACCTAGGGGGTGAGAGACTCTCAGTACTCAAAGGCAGGGACCTTGGATAAAATGCCGGACAGTGGGGAGGGAGGGGGAACTTTTAGAGCCCACCCCCCAGCAGTAAGACGCAGCATCAAGTGAGGGATGGGGTTGCAATTCCACAGTCAAAACTCTGATCCATAATTGTTCCAGTCTGAAAGAATTGCAGGGATGGAAAAGGAGAGGAACCTGTAGAGTTGGGTATTGCTTCTTGTGTAGGTTCTTTGAGTCTCAGTTGTATAATATGGTACACGTGTTTTGTTCCTAATATCTAATTATAAGTGAGTACATACTATGCATGATGTTTTGGGATTGGGTTACCTCAAACAGTAAGATATCCTCAAGTTTATTCCATTTGCCTTCAAAATTATGAGGTCTTTGTTTTTTGTAGCTGAATATTATTCCATTGTGTAGATGTACCACATTTTCTTTATCCATTTTTTAGATGATGTTTCCATCTAGGTAATAACATACTTTGGATTTCACAAATTAAGCTCCTATGAACCAGGTTGAGCAAATGTTTTTATGGGGATGATGGAGCCCTTAAGATTTTATCATATATTTTTCCTGCGCTTCTTATAAATATTCTCTATGATTTTTGAATCCAGTGTTTAATCTTGCATTAGGATTCAGTCCTAAAAGAAGTATTGTAGTTCCTCATTTTTGTCATTTTGGCATTGGAAAATTGATTTGTTTCCACGTTGATAACTCAGTTTCACAGAATGAAGAAGTTTTTTAATTAATAGGTAATAATTGCCACAAGTCTATTACAAGTTATACTGTTAAAATGAATAATTATGATGATCATATTATAAAATATATGCTATATTGAATGAAATATCTTCTAATATCCATTATGTTTATAAAATTATTTCTTGCAAAAAAATCACTGCTGTTTTGCTATGATTCTCAGATTGGTACTATTTCATGCATTATGCACGTATGTTGTTTTCACCTAATTCCTACATGTCATAAAATGATTTTCTCTCATTACTTTCAACTCATTCATGTTATGACACCAAGAAACTATTCCTCAAATCATATACACAGGATTACTTCCAAGACAAAATAACTCATAGATTTGGATATAGTAGCCTTTCAGTTCTATATTGAAGGAGAATGATATAGGTACAGATATAGATATTGCAATAGAGAGATATGAAATTGGGCATAGTCTATATTTTATTCCAACTATTCCTTTTTCTGGTTTCAGGTTTATGTGTTAAATTCCATGTCTAATGGTTTTGGCAGAAGTTGAAAATAACACTGATGAATTTTTCTGGCATTTCTAGAAGGTTTTTAGTTGAGTTTTTGGCATGTCTAATATTTAATAAGATGTCATCTGCAAGTAAGGATAGCTTGACTTGCTTTTTTAATTTTATACATTTAATTAAATTAATATACTGCTGTTGTTATTACTGCTGCCGCTGCCACAGTGTCTGCCTTCTTTTGCTACCATCACAACTCAACTTGTTCAGCTTTCTAACACCACATGAAGACTTGTAGCTCTCAAAAATGCTGGATTTCCATATCAGGTGGGTACATGTCTTAGTTAGGATTATGATATGTTGATGAAACATCATAACTAAAATTAAGTAGGAGAGGGAAGGGCTTATTTGTTTTACATCTCCACATCATGGTTTACTATTGAAGGAAGTCAGGACAAAATTCAAACAGAGAATGAATCTCAAGGCAGGAGCTCATGCAGAGGCTATGGAAAAGTATTGTTAACTGGCTTATTTATATTAGATATATTCTTTATTTACATTCCAAATGTTATCCCCTTTCCTGGCTACCCCTCTGAAAAATTTCTATCCCATCTCCCCTCCCCCTGCTCACCAACACATCCAGTCCTGCTTTCCTGTCCTTGCATTCCCCTACACTGGGGCATCAAGCTTTCTCAGGACCAAGGACTTCTCCTCCCATTGATGTCCAACATGGCCATCCTCTGCTACATATGCAGCTGGAGCCATGGGTCCACCCATGTATACTCTTTGGTCATTGAGTTTAGTTTCTGGGAGCTCTATGGGGTACTGGCTGGTTCATATTGTTGTTCCTCCTATGGGGCTGCAAAACCTTTCAGCTTCTTGGGTCCTTCCTCTAGCTCCTGCATTGGGGACCTTGTTCTTATCCAATGGTTGGCTGCGAGCCTCCACCTCTGTATTGTTAGGCACTGGCAGAGCCTCTCAAAAGACAGCTAGAACTGTCAAGAAGACAAGTTCAAGCAAGAACTTGTTGGCATCCACAATAGTGTCTCAGTTTGGTGACTGTATTTGTAATGGATCCCCAGGTGAGGCAGTCTCTGGATGGTCTTTCATTCAGTTTCTGCTCCATACTTTGTCTCTGTATCTCCTCCCATGGGTGTGGTTTTTCAGCTTGCTTTCTTATACAGTCCAGGAATAGCAGCACAGGAATGGCCCCAGGCACATTAGGCTGGGTCCTATGATATCAACTACTAATTTTGAAGACAACCTACAGCCAGATATTATGGGGAAATTTCCTCAATTGGGGTTCCCTCTTCTTAAATGAATTTTTTTTTTCTTTTGGTTTTTTGAGACAGGGTTTTCTCTGTATAGCCCTGGCTATCCTTGAACTCACTTTGTAGACCAGGCTGGCCTTGAACTCAGAAATCCGCCTGCCTCTGCCTCCCAAGTGCTGGGATTAAAGGTGTGCACCTCCACGCCCAGCCTGAAATGATTTATATCTTATATCAAGATGGATAAAATCTAGTCATTACAGTTCTATTGAGGTATATATTCTAAAACATTGACTAGCTGCTGGATTCACAAAACTCCCAGGATGTAGCTAGCAATTGCTTAATTACGTAGACTAGAACACATAAGTCAATCTATTAAATTTCTTTGAAATATTTATTCATTATACTGGTTTTGTTGATCTAGAGAACCATAATATTACACAATAAATGTATTACATTAATTTTAATAATTTCTGCTATTTTATGTATATGATGATTTTGTCTACATGTGCTTCTGTTTCTCACTTCAGTGTCTGATTATTTCAGAGATTAGAAGTGGGTATGAGATAGCCTAGAATTAGATTTACAGACAGATGCCATGTGGATGATGCTAATTGAACCAGTGTCCTCTAGACAAGCTCCCAATGTTCTTAATTATTGAGTCATTGTGCTCAAATTGCACCCCTTTTCTGGGCTGTACCTTCTGCATGGGCAGATCATTGTCTTTACCCCACAGTCTGAAGATCCCCCAGGAGAGCTGCTGCAGCCAGGGCAACTGATAACTGATGTGCTTGCTCCTCTGAAGACCCCACAGTGTTAAAGCTTCCCAGGAGGTCTTCTACAGCCAGGGTCACAGAACTCCCCAGAGAACTGCAACCACCCAGGGCCAAAAGAAGAAGGCTCCAGACAAAGACACCCAGATCAGCTAACATCACAGATAGCCAGATGGTGAGAGGCAAGTGCAAGACCATAAGCAACAGAATCCAATTACTTTGGCACCATCAAAGCTCAGTTTTCTAACCTCAGCTTGCTTTGGATAAATCAATACACCTGAAAACCAGGACACTGCTCTCCAAACAAGTCAAGGATTCTCTCCTACCAGAGGGAGGCAGCTGGAGCTCACTCTTCTTTCCCCCTTAGGCTCCTCCAAACCCCCACTTTGTTCTTAGCCCTTCCACAGCAGCCAGTGGTGCCTGGGTGCTCAAGAGCATGAGAACCAGATGGCCCCAGCCTCTTTGCAGGCCCTGGGATCCTCGAGCCAGCTCTGTAAGTCCCCAGGGACCTCAGACTGTACTCCCCCACTCTGTAGAATAAAGATCACAGTGAGTAAAATACCTGGCTGATTAGCTTGAAGAATTGGGTTTAGTTAGTATTCTGTAACCCTGATATAAACTCTGGACATGTTGGTACATTCTTGTGGTCCTAATAATCAGAAGACAAAAATGCGTGTGATCCTTAGTCTATCTCATACAAAAATAAATAAATAAATAAAAAGATGGACTGAATTATCTGAACAAACATAACTAAGGTTTTTCTCTGACCTTATATACATGCATGCATATTCTTAAATATAAATATACATAAACACAAACACACACGTGCACACACACAGACTTTCTCTCCTCTCTCCTCTCTCCTCTCTCTCTGTCTCTCTCTCTCTGTCGTCTCTCTCTGTCTCTCTCTGTCTCTCTCTGTCTCTCTCTGTCTCTCTCTGTCTCTCTCTGTCTCTCTCTCTCTCTCTCTGTCTCTCTCTCTCTCTCTGTTCAATCATAGCTAGAATTCATGATTACATTTCAGATTTCATTCCTACTGGCTGCTCTGGCATTACCCTTTATGGTCAGATTCAAAGTTTCCAGAAATAGAGACACAAGCACATGTCAATATACCCTATCTAACATGACTAAATGAGCTTCTATAGTCCTCTTGAACTTTGCTCATTGATATTTCCAGAAACTATACCCAGGGAACAATGCTCATTGCATTGGTACCGCTACCTTATCACCCAAGACTAAATTTGTTTCTACAGTTTTCTGGAACTTACCTCATTGATATATGCAGAAACTATAACCATGGAACTATGCTTTTTGAGTTGGTTCAACTTTAGTTGGATAATGGTCATAATCAGCAATTCCTACTCTCTCCCTCATCCACAATGTGAGGCATGCAGCTATCAGATTGTTTCCTTTCTCTGCAACAGCCACCTTCAAGGAACAAATATATCCTTGTGATGAAAGTTCATCTTTAAGCCTGGCATGATAGTATAAATCAGTATGCCATCATTCAATAGATTGAGATAGGAGACTTGTCAGTTCAAACTCAATCTGAATAACAAAGTGAGATCTATAGTATATCTATATCTAAGTTTGTCCATCTTACTCAAGAAAAACTGATTAGAAGAATGTCTAGAAGAGCTGGCTGGCCCAAGCATTCATCTGTACTGTGGTTTTATTGATGCCTCAAATCAGGTCACATCTCTCCACTAATTATATCTTTTCTTTGATCATATTAAGTTTGTTTCAGCCTTCTGAAGGTCCTATATCACAAATTCATGTCCTCTTTTTAAAGAATATCTTTACATCTATATTTGCACAACAATAACCATTCATAGGGCACTGGCACTAGCCTCCTCAGACTTCTCTGTAAAATGCTAAGAAGTAGGCTGAGTCATGTAGGAAAGATTTGAGTTCTCCTCATTCTACCTCCGTCACTTCATCATCTGTGTGACAACAGGGCTTTACCCAATCGTATATTTGGCTATTATGCATATCCAGGATATCAGCTAGTCATATAAAATATTCAGCAGTGTTATAGCTGAGTAGTACTCCATTGTGTAAATATACCACACTTTCTCTATCCATTCTTCCATTGAGGGATAAATTGGTTGTTTCTATCTTCTGGCCATTATAAATAAGGCTGCTACCAACATAGTAGAGCATATCCCCTTGTTAGATGTTGCAACATCTTCTTGGGTGTATGCTTAGTAGTGCCATACCTGGGACTTCAGGTAGAACTATTTCCAATTTTCTGAGGAGCCACCAGATTGTTTTCCAAAATGGTTTTACAAGCTTGAAATCAAATGAGCAATGGATGCAAAAATACTCAATATAATTCTTGAAAATTGAATCCAAGACATACCTACCAAAGAGTACACATGGTGAGACTCATGGCTCCAGGTTTATATCCACCTTCAGAGCCAGAAAGTGGGAGTGGGTGGGTTTATGATCAGGGGGAGGGTCAGGGAATAGGGGGAGGGGGCTTTTGGAGGGGAAACCAGGAAAAAGGTCAACATTTGAAATGTAAATAAAGAAAATATCTAATTTTAAAAAAAGTAATACATGAGGTCAGCAAGATGCTCAAAGTGTCCTGAGAGTTGATGACCTAACCCAGGTCCTATATGATATGATAAAATCAACTCTTCCAAGTTGCCTTCTCACCTCTATACATACCTTGGGCATGACACTGCACACTCATGAGTAGTGGGCATGTGTGCACACAGACATGTGTACACACACAGAGAGACCTACTCTCACATACACACAAGACAAAATAATAAAAGAATGATTTAAAGTAGATTTATGTTAATAGCCAACAGAATGGGAATTTGAGGAACATGAGACTACAAGGCTGGCATTTGGCAAAGTTATTGTACATGATATTAAAATGTGGAAAATATTTATGCCTAGAACATTTATGTCGCGTAACTCTCTATTCATTGTTTATCTTATTTCAAAACTTGGTGATGCATCTACAGAGAGAAAGAACAAGTTTTTACCTTGCATTCCCCTAGGCTCCAAGCCTGCTGTCTTGTAACGGTCTGTATTCAACACATATTCACTGCTTCATTGGCTGCGTATCCCTGGAGAAGTCATTTCAAATGAATGCAGTTTCATATCAACCTCATTTTGCTCCTTTTCTGTTCAACCTCACTGTTTCCCATCCCCAGGGCTCAGATCAGGTTTATTCCTTTCTTTTCTGTTTGCATTCCACTTTATTGTTTAAATTCCATTTTTCTCCTAAGTTCACATTTATATCTCAACTTTTATCTAAGCATGTGTAATTGTATTTCCTAATGAACATTTCAAACTTGATAAATCAGCAACAGGTTTTTATTTTTTAAGATAGAGTCTAATGCAGCATGAGCTAGCCATGAATATACATAGTGCAGTCATGGTTGGCATTGAACTTCTAATCCACATGTATCCAATCTCCTGAGTATTGACATAGTAACATGTGTCACCTTCTTTGTTTTTCTAAGATTCTGGAAATGAACTAGAACTTTGTACACACTAGTTAAGCATTCTCTTCCTGTTCCTCCTCTTCCTTTTTGGGATAGGTGTGCATGTGCGTGTATGTGTGTGTGTGTGTGTGTGTGTGTGTGTGTGTGTGTGTGTTTGTGATGTTTGTTTGTGTTTGGGTGTACTTGCCTATGAAAGTATATCTAAAGATCTGAAGTTAATGTTGGAATGTCTTTCTCAACCTTTTTCTACCTTCTTAATTTTTAACCACATTTATCAATTAGTGTATGAGTGTGGACATGCATGATTTTCACCATGTATGTTGCTGAAAGTTAGAGAAAAATTGAGGAAGTTGACTCTCATCCTTTGACATGTACATTTCAGGTATAAACTTACTCTAAAAGTCTTGAGTACAGAGCCATCTCACTACCCACTGCCTTATTTTTCTGGGACAATGTCACTCATGGTGTTTCTAGCTCATAATTTTGGTGAGAATAGCTTACCATGGAATTTCAGGTAACACTCCGTTTCACTAATTCCTGTTCCAAGTATTGTGATTACAGAAACACACCTACCATTCAGGAATTTTATGGGGTGCAGAAAATCTGAACACAGGCCTTCTGACTTGGGCTCAAAGCACTTCATTTACTGAGACATCTCTTCAGCACATTTTTGAAATTTATTTCACCATTTTTTTATTATTGAAGGTAAACCTCTTGAATTTCTTTTAAACTGAGAACCTCTACAACATTAATTTTCTCAACTTAATCTTTCTAAAACCACATGTGTCCCCTTTCTGTTCCCTAGAAATGCCTAAATTCCTGTACCAGCTAGTTTTTCTACTCAGAATGCTCACCTTCCATCTATCTGGAATTCTAATTTCAATTTTGTAAAATCAATGAGGCATTTATTTTTAATGTTTTGTAAGCACATATTAATTACAAGAATAGGAGTCTCAGAAACCATAGTCAGGCTAAAGTTTTAGGGAGAAACTCGACTCCAATATTGGGAGGAACCACATGGAGACTGAGTTGCATGTTTCCTAGATATATACTGGGGGCCTCATTTCTCCCCTTGTATGTTCCTTGGCTGCTAGTTTACTCTCTGAGACTACCCAGGAGTCTAGGTTAGTTGACAGTCTTCTGTGGGGTTCTTATTTGCTTCACAGCCTTCAATGCTTCTTCCAACTCTTTTCTAAGATACACAAACCACCATCCAAAGTTTGACTCTGTATATCTGCATATGTTTCATTCAGTTGCTGGCTAGAGCCTCTCTGAGGACAATATGTCTCCATCTATTGTCCAGTTTATGCTTTGTAGAAATTAAATGACATTTGTTGGTAAAGATGCCTTTCATGTATATGTATTTCTAGCTAATTATCAGCCAAAATTTCCAACATGGAAGACGTTGTTGGAGAATGAATTTCCGCTACAGTAAGTGACAGCCGAAAGTACTAAAAACAGAGCAGTGATATCATATCTGGGTATGAAAAGGTAGAACAGTTGATCATGAATCAAAAATAATGAAGTTAAATGTGCTAGTGAGATAATATGATCCCGGATCTTCCTTCAAAACCACAAAATCATGGAATATTAGAATGGGACATGGAAGCTAGAAACAATATCTCTGTGGAGACAGTGGTGAAACAGGCATTTACTGCCTTGATTTTCTTGGACCCATGCATCTCTCTTTCTTACCCAGTATGACAAATACCTTCACTTGGGGAAAAATTCATAGATAATGGCTATTTCAAAGAGATGCATCACTTCTGTATTGATAAAACACCTCAGAGAAAAGTATGGAAATAAAAAAAATCTTTTGTTTCTTCTGCCTGTAGAAGCTCATTGCTTCTGCATCTCTCCTCTGGTAAAAGGCATGAGGTTGTGCCAGATTTGATTCTTTCATTCTACTCTTTAGTTTTACTAGAGATGGGAAAGATTTCTGGTGGAACTGCAAGCTGGTAAAACTACTTGGGAAATCAACACAATAGTTACTTAGATAAATGAAAACACTTCTACCTGAAGACTGAATTATACCACCTCTAGGCATAAACCCAAAAACTGCTTCAACATATAACAAGGACACATACTACACTATATTAATAGCAACCTTATTTGTAGTAGTCAGAAGCTGCAAACAATTGAGATGCTCCTCAACAGAAGAATGGATACAGAAAATGTGGCATATTAACACAGCTAAGCTATTGTTTATAATGTTTACAATGACTTCATGAAACTTACAGTCAAAGGGATAGAACTAGAAAATACCATCTCGAGTGAGATAACCCAAAGATAAAAGAATACATGTTGTATGTATTCACTGAAAAGTGGATATTAGCTCAAAAATCTCAGAATACCCATGATACAACCCAGTGTAAATGCTTCAATCCTATATATAACAGGCAACAAAATAATCAGATGAGGAAAATGGAAGGAGGGACTTGAAAGATAGAGATAAGAGGGAGGGGAAAAAAGAGAGGCAAGATCAGGTATTCGAAGGTACAGAATAGAAGTTCAGGTCAAGAAGTTGAATATAAGCATGTAACAGTGGGAAATGGGGAACTGGGTGTAGCCAATAGAAAGTCCCAGACTCCAGGGAAGGGAGAGACTCCCAGGATGGAAAGGTGATGACTTTACCTTAAATACCCAACAAAGTGACTTAGAACCTGTAGAGACAACCTCCAGTATATAGGCATGGACCCAGTGGAGGGATGGGGTCACCCATGCATCTCAAAAAATTTTAATGCAAATACAATCCTGTCCAAAGGAAAGACAGGGAGAAAAAATGAAATGGCAACTGAAAAAAGGTCATCCAGAGACTGCCCTAACTATTGTTCCTTTCCATCTGTAGACACCAAATCCCAACACTATTGCCGATGCCAAGAACTGCTTGCTGACAAGTCTCTAGTATGGCTGTTCCCTGGGAGGTTTTACCAACACTGGACCAATACAGATGCACATACTCATAGCCAACATCAGACTGCACCTGGATACCACAATGACAAAGCTAGGGGAAGTACTGAGGGAGCTGAAGGGGTTTGCAAGCCTATAGAAGAACCATATAAATTAACTTGAACACCCAGAGCTCACAGGGCCTAAACCACTATATACCACCAAATATATATATATATATATATGTATATATATTTCCCACAGGATTGCTTTATCTAAACTCACTGGGTAGTGAGGCCCTTGGTCCTGTAGAGACTTAAAGCCCCATCATAGGGGGGCACTAGAGTGGTGAGGTGGGAGTGGGTGAGTGGATAGAGGAGCACCCTCACTGCGGCAAAGGGTAGGAGATAGAGTTATGAGTGAAATTTGGCATTTGTGGAGGGGTAACCAGCAAGGGGGATATGATTTGAAATGTAAACACATAAAATTATTAATAAAAATATATATTTTAATATGTGGCTCAGTAACATTTTAGTCTCATATTCTTGGGTTTCAACTCACAAAGACAAAGTACGGCCAATTATACAGTGGTAGGTACCTCCAAACCATTTGGGAAATTATATACACCAGTGAACATATCTTCCAGGAAGGTCAGCATTGGACATCAAAAATTCTTTAGCTGGGTGAAAGTGATAATTTATTTTGTCCTCTTATAGCATTGAAGTACCTGACAATTCTACGAATGTAATTCATTAGGGATGAGCAATTCAGTTAAACAATCAGCTCATTATCTCTGTTTTTTATGTATTACTATCTCAGCCATAGGCATATATACTCAGGAAGGAAAATAAATATGTTTGTAATTACCTGTGGTATGTCACTGTATTATTGATCCCCTTTGGACAATAACTCAAAAGGTTATAAACTGTTCCATGTACTAGGTTCAATATGTAGCAAGTTTTTGTAGTTTTGGAATGTAGTTTTTTTATAGTCTGTTGTAGTTTGTGGCAATATCACTTCAACTACATTTCACATGCACATGTGTTAGAAAAACTATTTCTAATCATGTTCAATTTGACAAAAGAAGTGATACAGAATTTAGAGCTACCTGTACTTTAGCTTTATTACAGAGTTCAATCACCAGAAGCCACAAGCTGGAAAAAGGATTTTACAGAGTATACACTCATCACATGTATGCCCACCCCTACATAAAGACAGTACATAAATATAACTTTAAAGATGGGACTGTTGTATGTTATTGCTCTCCATAAAGGCTCATCTCTTCTATTCTGTGTCCCATCTCATGATATAATTTTGACCTTATTTCTCCTTTATTACACTGCCTTTTTTCTTCTATTAAAATTAAACAGGTGTATTCTGGTCCCTAACTAGCTACCTAATCACCACAGATATTCTAAACAAATCACACATACAGAAATCTTAAAAGCTAGCTATACACATGCAAGAAAACACCCATTGTTAGTTTACTTGCAGCTCCTCATTCATATTGATTGTTTCCAGTTCTCATCATTTTTCTGAAAATTTCCTAAAACATAAAAGAATGTTGTATATACAGCTGAAAAATTGAAATAGATGGTTTAAAGCAAAAGAAAAAAAAATCCCCCTGACAAAAGAGAAGATGCATTCAGAGACTCCCAAGTAAGGAAAGCTTATGGCCAGATGGATTCAGGGCAGAGGTTTAGTAGACTATCAATTTAGAACTAATGATTTTTTTCTTCAATGTAGGAACCCAGGATACTTTTTAAAATATACTTTGTTTGTCAAAGTATATTCACTATGAGTTTGTTCCAAAAAGCTTAGCAAAGTATTTCACAGAAAAATAGAAACAAGCATCTATTTCCAAAGATTATCTCCAAATATTCAAAAATATTTCAAACAAGGAACTCAAAACCACTTGAAAAACATGATCTACATGGCTTGGGAGAAAAACAAACAAACAAACAAACAAACAAAAAACAGGATCTATCATGATCAATTTTCTTTAATTCGGAAGATGCAGAGGTATTTCAGCATAAGTTAATCAATATAAGTAATAAGTAAAAAGAAAAAATACACCATGGAAACAATACAATAATTTCATCGGTTCTGGAAAAGCCTTTGACAAAACACAGCATCACAACATTAGTGTTCTAGACAGAGTAGGGATAGAAAAGAATATTTCTATTAAGTCTGTGGGAAATAGCATTCTGTTTGGAAAGAAATGAAGGCAATTCCATTAAAATCAGAAACAGCTGAAGGATAATTCTTTTAATCATATCTGGAGCAAAAAGACATTGTAATGAGTTTTACAGGATACAGATAGGAAAGGTTTCAACATACAATTATTTCCTGACAATGATTTTATACATAAAATATGTTAGGATGTTTCTTGTACTTTATAATAAAGTTTGTGTAGGTCTATAGTTCTTTTGAATGCCTTATAAGGTATGTAAAATCTCTCTGTATATAATATACATAGAAACATGTATTTTGCATAATTTTAAGTAAATATAAAATAATATTTCCATATGGCTTTTCTAAACAATCTTTTTATTATTTATCAAAAACCTTACTTCTTTTTTGGTATTGATATTTGCCCCCTCCCAGTTTAGAAAATCTTCCCAATTTCCTATGTCATATTATCTTTATTTGTTCTATCCCTATCTATATAATTATACTAAACTGATGTGGGTTAGAAAAATGAGAATTATTTTTCACCAGATATGACCAGCAGTATGTGTTTCTAAATGCAAATTGTTCAACAGGAACACACACACACACACACACACACACACACAAGTATAATCTAAATAAAACAAATGAGAATGAGGGTGGTGAACATGGGATAATATTTGGAACATGCTTGAGGGAAAGAAGAGACAAAAATGTGATATATTTCTACTGCAATTGAAAAATATATATTTCCATTAATTAATTTATTTATGCTACATCAAAATTCCAGCCACCACCCTCCAACCAGTCCATCCATTATACAGTGAATTCCCCATTCCCCAATCTCCTTCTCCTCTGAGAAGTGGGAGGAGCTCCTTGGCTACAAACCCACCATGTCATATCAAGTCACTTCAGGACTGCACACATCTATTCCCATAGAGGCAAGAGGAGTCATCCCAGAAGGGGAAACTGGATCCACAATTTGGCAACAGAGTCAGGACTGCTCCCACTTCAGTTCTTGGGGGACTCTCAGGAAGACCAATCTGCATATTTTCTACATATGTGCTATCAGGTGTCCAGGGTTTAGATCCAGGCCATGTATGGTCTTTGGTTGGTGGTTCAGTCTCTGGCAGCTACAAGGGTGCAGGATAGTTGACTCTGTTGGTCTTCCTGTTGAGTTCCTATCCCTGTCATAGTCCCTCAATTCTTCTGTCAAGTCTTCCACAAGACTTGAGATCCATCTAATGTTTGGCAATGGGCTTCTCTATCAATTTCCATTGGATGCTAGATTGAACCTGTGATAGGACATCTTTTCTAGATTCATGCATGTGTCCTTGTGTGATAGTGGAACGTCCTGTAGGTATATGCCCAGGAGTGGTATATATGGGTTGGCACATAGAACTCTTCCCAATAATCTGAGAACTGCCCGTTGAATTTCCAGAATGGTTGTACAATACCAAGAACCAACCACTCTTGGCTTGAAGAAGGGTCATGAAAGTATGGGTGTCTGGGAGTGGCAAAACAAAGCAACTAGAAGTCAAATTTTGGGTTTAACTTGACAATATATAACCTGTTTGGTAAAGCTTTTCCAGTCTGCTTTTCTCTATGTTCTTTCTCTCTGAAGATCTGTCTGTATCCTGCTTGCTTGCCACTCTAAGAGATCTCTCTGTCAATGTTGTGTGTGTGTGTGTGTGTGTGTGTGTTCTCCAAGCAGTTCCTTATGTCAACAAAAAATTCTCTGGACAGCTCATTTCCTGCAAAACACAGATCTAGTCTTCTATTTTTATATATCAATACATTCATTTCCTCACGGTTTTCCTTTTCATTGTCTTATAAGTCAGTGTGAGCCTGGGTACCAGAGATATTCCATGGAGATCTCTGTCTAGGCCTGGTGCGAGGGTTCTAGTAAAGGGAAGTGAGTGCAGGCAAGGAGTCAAAGTTTCTGCAGTGCCATGCCTTCCAGATCACTTGGTAACTCTTAGCAGCTCTGAACTGATAGTTGACTGGGCTAACTATCCAGTGAGGAATGCAGCGGGACCTTAGGTGGCTCTTCAGGAGAAAAGATCTCTTCCCAAGTGTTACATACAGCTCTTGGAACAAAAGACTCAGACGAAGGAGTAGTTCTTGTGCACCTTTAATTCCCTGGATGGATTTATATACAGTTCTGGGAGTGATTCAGGGTTCAACAGCAGGCACCTCTCATTGGCTTGGATTGAGAGTTTGGAGGAAAACTTATTTGCATGTGGGAAGGCTTGGTGCTATTCCTACATGACTGATAGCCACACGCCTCTCCTCTGGGGATTGTGGTGACTATAACTTCGACATCTCTGTATCCCTGGGATGAAGCCTATTTGATCATTGTGAATGATCATTTTGATGTGTTCTAAGATTCAGTTTGTGTGAATCTTATTGAGTATTTTTGTATCAATATTTGTAAGGGAATTTGGTCTGAAGTTCTCTTTTTTTGGTTGTGTCTTTTTGAGGTTTAGGTATCAGTGTAACTGTGGCTGCATAGAAAGAATCGGGTAGTGTTCCTTCTCTTTCTATTTTATGGAATAGTTTGAAAAGTATTTGGTATTAGGTCTTCTTTGACGGTCTAATAGAATTCTGCATTAAACCCATCTTTTCCAGGGTTTTCTGTTGGAAGAGTTTTAATGACTGCTTTTAATTACTTGGGGGTTATAGGACAGCTTAGATGGTTTATCTGATACTTATTTAACTTTGTAAAGTGGTATCTGTTTAGAAAAAACATCTGTGTCATTCAGATTTTCCAGTTTTGTTGAATATAGAATCAATTTTGTAGTAGAATCTGATTTTTTAAAATTTGCTCACTTTCTGTTATGTCTCCCATTTCATTTCTGATTTTTTTAAATTTTGATATTATCTCTGTGCCCTCTTGTTAGTTTGTCTAAGGGTTTATTTATCTTGCTGCTTTTCTCAAAGAGCTACCTCCTGGTTTCCTTGATTCTTTGTATAGTTTTCTCTGTTTCTACTTGGTTGACTTAAGCCCTGAGTTTGGTTATTTCCAGCAATCCAATCCTCTTGGGTGTATTTGCTTCTTTACGTTCTAGAGCTTTTAGATAAACTGTTCAGATGTTGGTTCATGATCTCTCCAATTTTTTATGGATGCACTCAGGGCTATGAGTTTTCCTCTTAGCACTTATTTCATTGTGTCCCATAAAGTTGGATATGTTATGCCTTCATTTTCATTAAATTCTAAAAAAGTATTTAATTTCTTTCTTTATTTCATCCCTGATTAAGTTATCATTGAGTAGATAGTTGTTAAGCTTCCACTCATGTGGGCTTCCTGTTGTTTTTGTTGTTCCAAGCTGTAGATCATACATACAATACATGGTATTAAATCAATGTTCCTGAGTCTGTTGAAGTATGTTTTGTGTCCTAGTAGATTTTTAAGAAGGTAACAGGAAGTATTAAGAAGAAGGTATATTCTGTTGTTTTACGGTGCAATGTTCTGTAGATATCTGTTAAAACCATTTGGTTCCTTGGGTACTTTCTCTAGCTCCTCCATGAAGAAAATATCTAATATAAAAAAAAATCTTTTGGTTCATAACTTCTTTTAGTTTCACTGTGTTAGATCTGTTCCCATGATCTGACCATTGGTGAGAGTGGGGTGTTGAAATCTCCTACTATTATTGTCTGAGGTTCAGTGTGTGCTTTAAGCTTCAGAAATGTTTCTTTTACAAATGTAGGTGCCCTTGCATTTGGAAAATAGATGTTCAGAATTGAGAGTACATCTTGGTGGATTTTTCCTTTGATGAGTATGTAGTATCCTTCCCCATCTTTTTTTTTGATAACTTTTGGTTGAAAGTCTGTTTCATTGCATATTAGAACATCTACTCCAGCTTGTTTCTTGGGATCATTTACTTGAGAAATTTATTCCACCCTTTTACCTTGAGGTAGTGTCTGTCTTTGTCACTGATGTTTGTTTCCTGTATGCAGCAAAATGCTGGGTCCTCTTCAGTTATCCAGTCTTTAGCCTTTGTCTTTTTATTGGGGCATTTAGTCAATTGATGTTGAGAGATATTAGGGACCAATGATTGTTGAATCCTCTTATTTTTGTTGTTACAGATGGAATTATGTTGTGTGTTTCTCTTGGGTTTGTTGTGAAAAGATTAAGTTAATTTCTTGCTTTTTTTTCTTGTGTTGGACTTTTCCTTCCAATATCCTTTGTAGGGCTGGATTAGTGGAAATATGTTGTTTAAATTTGTTTTGTCTTGGAATTCCTTGGTTTCTGCATCTATGGTAATTGAGATTTTTGCTGGGTATACTAGCCTGGGCTGGCATATTTTCTCTTAGGGTCTGTATAACATCTGCCTATGATCTGACTTTTAGAGTCTTCATTGAGAAGTCTAGTATAATTCTGAAAGGTCTCTTTTATATGTTACTTGAATTTCTTTCCCTTATGGCTTTCAATATTCTTTCTTGTTCTGTGCACTTAGTATTTTAATTATTATGTGACTGGAGAAATTTCTTTTCTGGTTCCATCTGTTTGGTGATCTATAGGCTTCTTGTATGTATATGAGCATCTCCTCCTTTAGGTTAGGGAATTTTTCTTTGACAATTTTGTTGAAGATGTTTGCTGGCCCTTTGAATTGGTAATCTTCACTCTCTTCTATACCTATTACTCTTAGGTTTGATCTTTTCATTGTGTCCTGGATTTCTTGAATATTTTGAGTTAGGAGCTTTTTGCTTTTTGTATTTTCCTTGACTTTTGTGTTGATGTCATCTATAGCATCTCCTACAGCTGTGATTCTCTCTTTTACCTCTTGTATTCTTTTTTTGATGCTTGCATGTATGATTCCTGATCTCTTTCCTAGGTTTTTCCATCTCCAGGGTTGTCTCCCTTTCTGTTGTCTTTAATATTTCTACTTCCGTTTTTCAATCCTGCATGGTTTTGTTCAATTCATTCACCTGTTTGATTGTG
>NC_034594.1:91659842-91670586 GCF_900095145.1 Mus pahari
TGGTTTCTAAAGATGCTAAGTCCTATTGTTTTCTGTTGCTTATTTTCTTGTACTTGCTTCTCATCATCTGGTTATTTCTGGGGTTAACAGGCCTAGCTGTCTCTAACTAGAGACTGTCCTTCATGTGATCTTGTGATTCTTATTTCTCAGAATCCATGGGGATGGGGATTGACATACAACTTGTTTGTAAGCTAGGTTGGTTTGGATCCAGAAGAGACACTCTGCTCCCTGCACAGGTGGAAACTGGAAGGCTCATGGGTCTCTGGCTTGGTGGATCATCTGTGTCCTGAGGTCACAGGGGTATAGGTTATACTGGGTATTAGTGCAGGGTTTAGTGTCTCACCTGTGACCCTGGATGTGTCAGAAAATCTGGAGACTAGAAGTACAACTGTGCTGTGGGCTATGTGGTTCTATTTGATTGTATTGTCTTGTACTTTTTCATATTAATCCCTTTAAGGACTCTGCTTGTTTAATTGTATGTTCTGTTATTTCTCTAAGTGAATTTCTTTAAATGAATTACATTTATTTCTTTTTAACAGGTCTCCATTATACTCCATTGTACTTCTGGATTGCTAGGATTAGCAAAATTTGATGTTGTTTGATAGCTTTGTTGTGGTAGCACCATACTGCCCTCAGTTTTGTTGATTATGTTCTTTACTAGTCCTTAGGCCATCTGGAAGTCTCTGGTGCTCACAGACCAGGTAGTCCCTGATAGCTGTAGGAGTATGGTACTACAGGTCAAGCTGTTCAAAAGTCAGATCAAGAATCTCATATTCAATTTTAAGTAAAGTTTGACATAGTAATATTGTTGAAGAATTGACTTTATGCCCATCAAGATTTTACCATGTTGAAGAATTGTCAGCTTTCTTTAGAATGTATCTGTGTAGATGATGTATGACAAAATTTTGAAATCCTGTATTTTCATGTGCCTGAAATGCTTTTACCCAATATACTTAAGATTTTATGATGTATCTTTCCTTATATTTTTGAAATTTTAAATTATATTCTAAGCCGGGCATGGTGGTACATGCCTTTAATCCCAGCACTTGGGAGGCAGAGGCAGGTGGATTTCTGATTTCGAGGCCAGCCTGGTCTACAGAGTGAGTTCCAGGACAGCTAGGGCTATACAGAGAAACCCTGTCTCGAAAAACCAAAATAAATAAATAAATAATAAAATAAAAAAGAAATTATAATATAATTTTAATTTTTTTTTGCTTATTCACTTTATGTATAACTCAGTGCCTCCCTATAGTCAATCATCCCACAATCCTTTCCCAATCCTCATCACCTTCTACTTTTAGCAGGTGGGAGGTGGTCTCCTGTGTGTACCACCAAACTGTCATTTCAGTTCTATTTTTGGTTAGGTGATTCCTCTTACACTGATCCCACACAAGGCAGGCAAGCTAGTAGGTCATATCCCATGTATAGATAAAAGTTTTGGGGATAGTCCCCATTGTAGTTGTTCAGGATCCACATGAAGGTCAAGCTGTATACCTGGTATATATGTGCCTAGGTCTAGTCCATGTATGCTCTTTTTTTGGTGGTTTATATTCTGAAAGTCCCAAGGGTTCAGGGTAGTTGACTCTGTTGCTCTTTCTGTTTAGTTCCTATCCCTTTTGGTGCTGCAATCCTACCTCCTACTCTTCCTTATGATTCCCCAGCTCTATCCACTGTTTGGCTGTGGGTGACTGTATCTGTCTGAGTCAGCTGCTGGTTAGAGCCTAACAGAGGATAACATACTCCTGTCTGCAAGCACAGAATATCATTAATAGTGTCATGGATTGGTGCTTGTGCATGTGATGGGTCTCAGTTTCGGCCAGTTATTAGGTGGATATTCCCTTAGTCTCTGTTCCACCCTTATTGCCTGCATTTCTTCTAGACAGGATAAATTTTGAGTTGAAAGTTTTCTGGGTGTTTTGGTGTCTCTGTTACTCTACTGGATACAGGTGGAGGCCTTTTCAGATTCCATATCTGCAATATACTGAATCACAGCTAAGGTTGCCCACCATTGATTCTTTGGTTCCACTCTTAAACCTGGTGTCTGTCTCATCCTGGAGATTTGCCCCACTTCCTCACTCCATTAGTGGCAGATATCCATGTATTTTCATAACCATCTAGCCATCTTTACTGTCCTTCTCTACACCTGATCCTGAAACCTGCATACTCCACTGAAGCCTACCCCTTCTCCCAGTTCCCTCCCTCCATATGTCACTTATCACTATTTTATTCCCCCTACTAAGTGAAATTCAAACTCCTCAGTTGGATTTTCCTTTTGTGTAGATTATTTGGTTCTTAGTAGTATATTATGGTACCTGTATTTCATGGCTAACATCTCCTTATAAGTGAGTACATACCATGCATATTATTTTGGGTCTGGGTTACCTCAAATAGGCTAGTATTCTCAAGTTCTATCCATTTGCCTGCAAAATTCATGAGGTATTTGTTTTTTGTAGCTGAATAATAATCCATTTTGTAGATGTACCACATTTTATTTATCCATTTTTCTGATGAGGTTTCTATCTAGGTTGCTTAGAGTTTTTGTTTTTACAAACAAAGCTGCTATGAACATAGTTGAACAAATATGTTTTTGGGATGTTGGACCACTTAAGATTTTACCATATATCTTTCCTTGTTTTCTTATAATTATGCTATCTGATTTTAAATCCATTGTTTAATCTTTCATTAGTATTCAGTCCACACTGAATTAATAATTCAGTTTCACAAAGGAAATAAGTTTTTTAAATTAATGGGTAATGGGTGACAAAATTTTGTGTCAAGTTATACTTTTTCTATGATCCTCAGATTGGTACTACTTTATACATTATGCATGTATATAGTTTTCAACCAACTCCAAAGTGGCATAGAATGATTTGTTATTGTCATTACTTTTAGCACTGTCCTGTGAAGATACCAAGAAGCTATTCCCCGAAGCATATACACTAGATTACTTCCAGAGCAAAATACCCCAAATATTTGGATATAGTAGCCTTTCAGATTAGAATTAGGATTATGATTGCCTGATGATACCTCATGACTACAAGAGTTTCATAACATGGTTCATTATTGAAGGAAGTCAGGACAGAAACTCAAAGAGAGCAGAAACCTGAAAGCAGGAGCTCATGCAGAGGCTATGGAAAAATATTTCTTACTGGCTTGTTCTTTCTGGATTGCTTAGCCTGTTTTCTTATAGAATCCAGGACACCTGCTGGGAATGGCATAAGGAACATTGGGCTTGGCCCTGTCATATCAACTACTAATTAGGAAGAAAATCTATCCAAATATGATGGGGCTATTTCCTCAATTGGGGTTTCCTCCTCTGAGTTGATTTCTAGACAACAAAAATCTAGACAACATTTTTAGGTCTTGGAAAATTTTATTCAATTCCTTCATCTATATGATTTTGTTTTTCTATATTTCTTTAAGGGGATTGTTTTATTTTTAATTTTTATTAGATATTTTCTTCATTTACATTTCAAATGCTATCCTGAAAGTCCCCTATACTCCCACCCCACCCTGTTCCCCTAACTACCCACTCCCACTTCTTGGCCCTGATGTTCCTCTGTACTAGAGCATATAAAGTTTGCAATACCAAGGGGCCTTTCTTCCCAGTGATGGCCGACTAGGCCATCTTCTGTTAAATATGCAGCTAGAGACATGAGCTCTGGGGATACTGGTTAGTTCATATTGTTGTTCCACCTATCAGGGTACAGACACCTTCAGCTCCTTGGGTACTTTCTCTAGCTCCTCCAATGGGGGCCCTGTTTTCCATCCAATAAGTGACTGTGAGCATCCACTTATGTATTTGCCTGGCACTGCATAGCCTCACAAGAGACAGCTATATCAGAGTCCTTTCAGCAAAATCTTGCTGGCATATGCAATAGTGTTTGCGTTTGGTTGCTGATTATGGGATAGGTCCCCGGGAAGGGCAGAATATGGATGGTCCATCCTTTCATCTCAGCTCCAAATTTTGTCTCTGTAACTCCTTACACAGGTATTTTGTTTGCTATTCTAAAGAGGAATGAAGTATCCACACGTTGTTCTTCCTTCTTCTTGATTTTCATGTGTTTTACAAATTGTATCTTGGGAATTCTAAGTTTCTGGGCTAATATCCACTTATCAGTGAGTGCATATCTAGTGACTTCTTTTGTAATTGGGTTACCTCACTAAGGATGATATCCTCCAGATACATCCATTTGCCCAAGAATTTCATAAATTCTTTGTTTTTAATACCTGAGTAGTACTCCATTGTGTAAATGTACCACATTTTCTGTGACCATTCCTCTGTTGAGGGACATCTGGGTTCTTTCCAGATTCTGGTTATTATAAATAAAGTTGCTATGAACATAGTGGAGCATGTGTCCTTATTACCAGTTGGAACATATTCTGGGTATATACCCAGGAGAGATATTGCTGGATCTTCCGGTAGTACTGTGTCCAATTTTCTGAGGAACTGCCAGACTGATTTCCAGAGTGGTTGTAACAGCTTGCAATCCACACCTATCAAAACACTCAATAATCATAGATGAAGAAACCAAAATATTCCATGACAAAATCTAATTTACCTACAAATCTGATCCAACAGAGGACTCTAGAAGGAAAAATCCAACACAAGGAAGGTACCTATACCAAAGAAAAAACACACAAAACAAAAAGGAGAGAATCACATGCATGTAATGTCACATACAAGCATAACAAGAACTAACAATTATTTGTCTTTAATATCTCTCAAAATCAACAGACTCAGTTCCTGAATAAAAAGACATAAGCTAACAGACTGAATATGTAAACAGGTTCCAGCATTTTCTTACTACAAGAAACATTCCTCAATAACAAAGACAGACACTACCTCATAGTAAAAGGCTAGAAAAAATTCTTCTAAGGAAATGGTCCCAAGAAACAAGCTCTAGCTGTCATCCCAATATCCAGGAAAATAGGCTTCCAACCAAAGTTATCAAGCAAGATGGGGAAGGTTATATTCATCTAAGGAGAAATCCACCAAGAGGAAGTTTTAATTCTGAACAACTATGCCAGAGAATGGAGGGCACCCACATTCCTAAAAGAAACTTACTAAAGCTCAAAACACGCATTGAACACCACACAATAATAGTGGGAGATTTCAGCACCCCACTCACTCTAATGAGCAGGTTATTGAAAAATAGAATGATAGAGGTAATGGACCAAATGGATTTAACAGATATAGAAAGAACATTTCACCATAAAACAAAGAATATGCATTCTCTCAGTACCTCATGGTACCTTCTCTAAAACCGACCATATAATTGGTTATAAAACAAGCATCACTAGATACAGGAAGATTGAAATAACCCCATACATCCTATCAGATTACCATGGATTAAGCCTAGACTTTGATAACAACAACAACAATAACAACAACAACAACAACAAAACCAGAAAAACCACATACCTATGAAAACAGAACAACTCTTTACTTATTGATACCTTGTTCAGGAAATAAAGAAAGAAAGAAATTAAAGCCCTCCTGGAATTCAATGAAAATGATAACACACCATACCTAAACTTCTGGAATACAATGAAAACAATACTGAGAGTAAAATTCATAGCACTAAGTGCCCTCATAAAGAAATTGGAGAGATTTTACACTAGCAACTTCAGAGTACACCTGAAAGCTCTAGAACAAAAGAAGCAAACAACCAAGCGGTGTAGACTATAGGAGACTGCCAAAATCAACCAAATAGAAACAAAGAAAACTACACAAAGACTCAACAAATCAAAAGCAGAAGCATGAACATCTGAACTCATATTCACATCACCATCCTTGATTCACAATCCATTATTGAATCTTCAAAATAGAGACCTGGAACATGAGTATTTGAATAATATTGTCCTTCCAAGCTCACACATTGGAATACTTATTCTCCAGTTGGTGGTGTTGTTTGAAGAAACTTACTTGGTTGTGTTATTCTGGAAGAAGTGTGTCATTTGAGACAGACTTTGAGAATTTAAAGACATCATAGAGAGACACATTACTGCACATCCATAATTTCATTACACTTGCAGCAAGGTGGGAGAGAGAGTCAGGGGAACTCTTTGTTGGAATTAATTTATAGATGTTATCTTTATTTGTTCCCATAGTCACTTTCAAATAACTGACAAAAAGATCTATTTAGTTTATGAATTACCTTAAGCCTTGGCTGGGCAGTTTCTGAGCTATTCTAACTCCCTTAGACTGCTAATATCCAGACATTTGTCATTCTCGTCTTTTCATGGCTCTTGCTGATATATGTTTTGTTTTAAATCTTCTCTGTATTCTTGACCTTGCAGCAAATCCTTGTCTCTCCACATTCTCTCTCTCTCTCTCTCTCTCTCTCTCTCTCTCTCTCTCTCTCTCTCTCTCTCTCGCCCTCCCTCCCTCTCTGTCTCCTTCTCCTTCCTCCCCCTCTCTTTCTCTCTCTCCCTCTCCCTCTTCTTTATTCATCATCTTTCTCCCTCAGAACCATGTTTGAGTCCAGAGTCTAGTCTTCTAATTTCCTTTGCTCATAAATAGGTTGATTAGTTCTTTATTAACCAATCTGAGTTAATTGTGGATCATTCTTTACACAACAATGTATACAAGAGAGTTAAGTAATCATGAAAATTCTAGAGTCCAGACTGTAAGCATAGCTCTGGACAGATAGTTAAGCAATAAGCAACTGAATATACAGTGCACAAGACCAAGCCCCAACATTTGGAATGTAACCTTCTACTCCAGATACCATTTTGCATAGATCATAGCAAGGGAACCTATTATAAACAAGATTGAAGGTGAGAAACAATACTCAAGGTTTTGGCCTAAGCTGTGATAGATGCACACTTACACTCACTTACAAATATATGAACATACAAGTATCTAACTTGTACACACACAAACACACACACACATACATACATACACACAATGTTTTTCAAAGTGTAAGAAATATATTAATTTTATCTCTTTCATAATGAATGATGCCTATCCAAATTATTTATAAATACATTTGAAAGGATTTCTGTAGTAGACATGGTCAGATTTCTTTATAGCTATCATTTTCTTCTGTGTCATGTTTGCACCTACTCCTATGGGCTGTGTGTTTATACTCCCAAAATACATACCTAACAAACTAAACACAAATGGGCAAATTTTAGATTTATTGTCAGATTTAAACAACTAAGTGTGTAACTTGGAAAACTAATTTCAAGGAGCAGTTTTTAGGGATGTTTGTGCAAGAATATCTTCATTATATTAGTTGTCTAATGAGACACAGATTACTATGCGTATCTGCATTCCCTAGGCAAGACACTCAAGTCTGTGTAAGAATAAAGAAGTCCACCTGAGTACAATCAAGGATGTGAAACATTGAGCACAAATGTCTTTGTTTCCCTCTGTTCTTTACTGTAGATGGAATATAACTAGATGCTTCAGGGTTTTCCCACTGTCATTTTTCCTACAATGATGTCATAACCTGTAATTGTAACCTGAAACAAACCCTTTCTATTCTAAATTGATGATTGTATGGACATTACTGCAACAATCATGGAACTTGGAATAAGGGGATGGTAATAGGTGGAAGAACTTACTGAAATGATGAAATCATAAATTAAAAAAATTAAACCTTGTACCTTCTTTAAAAATATGCCTTATAGCTGCCTTGGCCCCTGCCAATTATGTTTTTGTTTTTGTTTTTTACATATAGCTATTTTCTTCATTTATATTTCAAATGCTATCCCCAAAGCCCCTATACACTCCCCCCACCCTGCTCCCCAACCCACACACTCCTGCTTCCTGGCCCTGGAGTTCCCCTGTACTGGGGCATATAATCTTAGCAAGACCAAGGTCCTCTCCTCCCATTGATGGCTGACTAGGCCATCCTCTGCTAAATATGCCTCTAGAGACACAGCTCTGGGGGTTACTGGTTAGGTCATATTATTGTTCCTTCTATAGGGTTGTAGACCTCTTTAGCTCCTTGGGTACTTTCTCTAGCTCCTTCACTAGGGGCCCCGTGTTCCATCCAATAGAAGACTGTGAACATCTATTTCTGTATTTGCCAGGCACTGGCATAGACTCACAAGAGAGAAATACATCAGGCTCCTGTCAGCAAAATTTTTCTGGCATATGCAATAGAGTCTGGGTTTGGGGGTTGTAGATGGGATGGATCACCAGGTGGGGCGGTCTCTGGATTGTCGTTCCTTCTGTCTCAGCTCCAAACATTTTCTCTGTATCTTCCTCCATGGGTATTTTGTTCGCCTTCTAAGAAGGACCGAAAGCTCCGCTGTCCGTAGTTACATTAGGGAGTCGTTCTACCACTCTGGAAATCAGTCTGGCAGTTCCTCAGAAAATTGAACATAGTACTACTGGAATATCCAGCAATTCCTCTCCTGGGCATATACCCAGAAGATGTTCCAACTTGTAATAAGGACATATGGTCCACTGTTTTCATAGCAGTCTTATTTGTAATAGCCAGAAGCTGGAAACAACCCAGATGTCCCTCAACAGTGGAATGAATACAGAAAATGTGGTACATTTATACAATGGAGTATACTCAGCTATTAAAAGCAATGAATTTATAAAATTCTTAGGCAAATGGATGGAGTATTGCTGGATCTTCCACTAGTACTATGTCCAGTTTTATGAGGAACCACCAGACTGATTTCCAGAGTGGTTNTACAAGCTTGCAATCCCACCAGCAGTGGAGGAGTGTTCCTCTTTCTCCACATCCTCGTCAGCATCTGCTGTCCCCTGAAGTTTTGATCTTAGCCATTCTGACTGTTATGAGATGGAATCTCAGAGTTGTTTTGATTTGCATTTCCCTGATGATTAAGGGTGTAGAACATTTTTTCAGGTGCTTCTCAGCCCTTCAGTACTCCTCAGTTGAGAATTCTTTGTTTAGCTATGTACCCCATTTTTTAATGGGGTTATTTGGATTTTTGGAGTTCAGCTTCTTGAGCTTTTTGCATATATTGGATATTAGTCCCCTATCAGATTTAGGATTGGTAAAAATTCCTCCCAATCTGTTGGTGGTGTCTTTGTTTTATCGACAGTATCTTTTGCCTTAGAGAAGCTTTGCAATTATATGAGGTCCCATTTGTTGATTCTTGATCTTACAGCACAGGCCATTGCTGTTCTGTTAAGAAAATTTTCCCCTGTGCCCAATTCTTCAAGGCTTTTCCCTACTTTCTCCTATATATATTTCAGTGTCTCTGGTTTTATGTGGAGTACTTTGATACACTTAGACTTTAGCTTTGTACAGGAGATAAGAATGGATCAATTCGTATTCTTCTGCATGCTAACGGCCAGTTGTGCCAGCACCATTTGTTGAAAATGCTGTCTTTTTTCCACTGGATGGTTTTAGCTCCTTTGTCAAAGATCAGGTAACCATAGGTGTGTGGGTTCATTNCTGGGTCTTCAATTCTGTTCCATTGATCTACCTGTCTGTCACTGTACCAGTATCATGTAATTTTTATCACAATTGTTCTGTAGTACAGCTTGAGATCAGGTATGGTGATTCCATCAGAGGTTCTTTTATTGTTGAGAAAAGTTTTTGCTATTCTAGGTTTTTTATTATTCCAGATGAATTTGCAAATTGCCCATTCTAATTCAAGGAAGAACTGAGTTGGAATTTTGATGGGGACTGCATTGAATCTGTATATTGCTTTTGGCAGCATAGACATTTTTACTATATTAATCCTGCCAATCCATGAGCATGGGAGATCTTTCCATTTTTTGAGATCTTCTTCAATTTCTTTCTTCAGGGACTTGAAGTTTTGTCATACAGATCTTTCAACTCCTTAGTTTAAAGCCACACCAAGGTATTTTATATTTTTTGTGACTATTGTAAAGGGTGTTGTTTCCCAAAATTCTTTCTCCTCCTGTTTATCCTTTGGTAGAGAAAGGCCATTTGTTTGAGTTAATTTTATATCCAGCTACTACACTGAAGGTGTTTATCAGATTTAGGAGTTCTCTGGTGGAATTTTGGGGTCACTTATATATACAATCATATCATCTGCAAATAGTGATATTTTTACTTCTTCCTTAACAATTTGTATCCCCTTGATCTCCTTTAGTTGTCGAATTGCTCTGGCTAGGACTTCAAGTACTATATTCCTAGTCCCAGAGTTTAGTGGGATTAGTTCGAGTTTCTCTCCATTT
The DNA here is from genome assembly GCF_900095145.1 of Mus pahari. Lineage (NCBI taxonomy): Eukaryota > Metazoa > Chordata > Mammalia > Rodentia > Muridae > Mus > Mus pahari. Next base: position 91,669,990 of record NC_034594.1, read on the forward strand.
ACTTTGATGTTGGCTATTGGTTTGCTGTAGATTGCTTTTATTAAGTTAGGTAGGGGCCTTGAATTTCCAGTCTTTCCAAGACTTTTATCATGAGGGGGTGTTGGATTTTGTCAAATGCTTTCTCAGCATCCAATGAGATGATCATCTGGTTTTTGTCACTGAGTTTGTTTATATAGTGGATTATGTTGATGGATTTCCATATATTAAACCATCCCTGCATCCCTGGGATGAAGCCTACTTGGTCACAATATATGAACATTTTGATGTGTTCTTGGATTCGGTTTGCAGGGATTTTATTGAGTATTTTTTGCATCTATATTCATAAGGGAAATTGGTCTGAAATTCTCTTTCTTTGTTGGATCTTTGCATGGTTTAGGTATCAGAGTAATTGTGGTTTCATAGAATGAATTGGGTAGAGTACCTTCTGTTTCTATTTTGTGGAATAGTTTGAAGAGAGTTGGAATTAGATCTTCTTTGAAGGTCTGATAGAACTCTGCACTAAACCCATCTGGTCCTGTGCTTGTTTTGGTTAGGAGATTATTAATGACTGCTTCTATTTCCTTAGGGGAAATGGGACTGTTAAGATCCTTAATCTGA